>NW_020185336.1:6975594-7177104 GCF_003031525.2 Neophocaena asiaeorientalis asiaeorientalis
AAAAGAAAAAAAAAAATGTACATAAATTGTTAACATTAAGTTCCCAGGCTATGTCTGACACAGAAAAAGCTGGCATAAATAAAACAGTCCTGCCCTGAGTTTGAGTTACTAGTTACAACTGGGAAGACTCTTCTTGTGAAGGGCTTCTTGTGAAGGCGATTCTGAATATATATCAGTATATGTGTTGGTGTCTTATACTCACAAGCATATATATAAACATATATATCAATGTAAAATAAAAGTTCAACAATAAGAACTAACTTAGAAGACTAACAGGATTTTACTTCTCATAGGTTCTCTCTGGGGGAAAAGCCTGACTTATTTGTTTATTGTAAACATCATAATGTTGACTTCTTTGTAGCTCCTTTGTTTTTGTTATGAAACAAATATCTATGACAAAAGCTCATAGAACAGAAAACTTTCTGTAAAAGATATTCGTGAGTGGAATCATTATTAACAGTTTTTTGTTAGGCTATCAGAGACTTGTATACATAAACTGTACATAAACTCCTATACACACATGCCTTCAAACACTCATATATATACATATGCATATACAATATGTTGTATTACATATATATCCTTTTTGATTTCTAAAATAAATGGCTTATAGTGTACATACTATTCAGCTTGCCTTTTTTTCCACTTAATTTATTTTGAACATCTTTCTGTATCAGCACTTAAAAATCAACCTTATGTTTTTAATGGCTGAATAGTGAGTGATACTGTGTATGATTCTACCAAACTTCATTAAATTAGTCTCCTTTTGGTGACTGTTCTAGCTATTCCTGACATTCGCTATCACAAACAGTGCTGCAGTAGTACATATTACACATATCTTCACATCCTTCTACAGGTATGGCTATCTATAGTATAAAATCCTAGAGACAGAATCTCTGAATCAAAGGGTGTGTGCGTTTTCAATTTTGGTAAATAGCAGGCAAATATTATCTCCAAAAAGATGGCACCAGTCCATACTTCCACCAGTGGCATGTAAGTTAACTGCCTGGTATGTAACTTAATGTTGTATAAGTTTTTCTCTGTCTTAGTATGTTTTTAAAATATTTTTAAAAGTTATTCTGTTTGGTTTCTATTAAGACGTTTATCTCCCTTGAATAGTTTTGAGTGAAGGTTAAAAATAAGTTAATATATTAACAGATACAGCCATATATGATGAGTTTTTAAAGTTAGTATTGTCAATAAACCACTGGCTCTTCTAAAGAATGTATAATAGTGGGGAATGTGCATTGTTTGCGTAAAATATGAAAGCTTGAAATTAACTGATGTCCAAAGTCTGGGCTCTTCATGCATGTTTTGCATATCTTATACAAATAGCATTAATACTTAGTATCCAAAATGGCAACTTTATATTTGAAAAAGTAACTAAATTTTTACAAAATAGAAGTTGATTATTCAACTTTTACTCAATGTTTTTTCTCCCTCTAGATTTCAAATTGGTTTGTATTCTGTTACATACTTTTCCCTTGTTGTATTATGTTGCATTTTGCAAATTATTTTACATTTGACCTTACTGTGTATATATGTTCTTTCTCGCATGTATATAAATGTTAAATATTTAACATTAGGTAAATAATAATTATTAATATGTACAAGCAAATGTGGTATAATATGCATTTTTTTTTCTTGGGAAGAAAAGAAAATAGCAATGAATCACTATCACCCCTTTTATTTCTAAAAGGCTTCTACATTAACAGTTTGAGGGGGTTATCCAAGGGGATTCTATAAGTTTCTGTTATATATTATCATCATACGTGGACTCAACTAGGCTGAACAACTGGACTTAATTTGAAGAAGGATTGAGAACAGTAAAATAAATGCAAACTTTGAATGTACTTTCAAGCATTGTGAAATGAGAGGTCTCTAATTTCTCAGGGAATACAAATAAGAATCTGACAAAGTTTGAATATGAAAAAATCTTTTAACCTATCTAAATAAACCTGCTTCTTAATTGGCCAATACCATTCATATCTCAGATTTTCTGAGATACCGCGTAACACTTGTCCATTTCGTACATTGTAGAATCTGAGATGCCCTAATCTGTGCAATGCCCCAGTATTTTAAGATGTTCCACTAAGGAAGAAAAGAGCTGCCAATTTTTACACACACTCTGATTTTAGACATGTGTAAAAATGCATCTTAGAATCAAAGAAGTGTGGTATATGTAAAATATCCCTAATTCTAAGTGAAAATAAACTTTATTTCAAAATAAATTTTTACCTTTGAAATTTAAAGAGACAAATTCTTCAACCATGAAAGATAGTTTTCAAATTAATATTTCAAATGCTCATTACAATAATAATATATTCAGGGCTTCCCTGATGGTGCAGTGGTTGAGAATCTGATGCCTGCTAATGCAGGGGACACGGGTTCGAGCCCTGGTCTGGGAAGATCCCACATGCCACGGGGCACCTGAGCCTGTGAGCCACAACTACTGAGCCTGCGCGTCTGGAGCCTGTGCTCCACAGCAAGAGAGGCCGCGATAGTGAGAGGCCCGCGCACCGCGATGAAGAGTGGCCCCCGCTTGCCACAACTAGAGAAAGCCCTCGCACAGAAACGAAGACCCAACACAGCAAAAATAAATAAATTAATTAATAAACTCCTACCCCCAACATCTTAAAAAAATAATAATATATTCAGCAACCATAAACCAAATAAATGAGAAGATATTGGGGGCAGTTTATTCCTCAGAGCCTGAGTGAATTTTCTTGGTCCCTAACTCATTCTCCTTCCTCCATAGTGTCTCTAATTTCTTTTAACATTTTTTTTCATGTTTTCTCCAACTGTTCATAACGTGAAAGTTAAGCTATATAAATTTTAAGTGATTAATCCAAATTGTATCTTCCTTGCTAAAGTGAAAAGATATGAGTTGAGCTTTTTAATGTTTTTCTTTTCCAGGAGTTTAAACATGAAAATTACTGTGAACTTGTGTGGAGTTTGAAATTGACTGATACATTCATATACAAAAATATGCCAATATATGTGATAAAAATTTCTTTATTATAAGCCAAACTTCTATTAGAAAGCATCAGTTTAGCTTGGAACAAAGCATCATACTTGTGCCACCTTTTCTAGGAAATTTTTTTTTTTAACCACTTAGCAACCCTTTACATTTTAAGGCAGATTTAGGTCTTTATATCAGAGTTCAGTGAAAGCCTTCAATTCTTATATGTTAAAAAATAATGTTTACCTGGATCTATCATAGATGAGAACAGTGTCCTGCAGGTGTATTATTATCAGAGCTTGCTAACTCTGCAGGCCAGTTGATACATTTTTATTTCCCAGAGTATTTCGTGAGCAGGAGAATCCTTTTTATGTGGCTCAGAAATTTTTGATGATGCTTAAAACTTCTTAATACTGAAAATTATTGGAAGATTGGAGGTATACTTTAGTATCAGCTTCTGTTTCATTGTTTATTAACACTTCAAGTTTCCTAGATAAAATCAAACCTTCTTATATCCCCTCCCCTTTTTTTAAGTCTTCATGATAGGAAATCAACCGTAGTAACCAACTGCACCTCAGCTGTTACAAGGACATAGGGTTAAGTTTCTTTCTAAAATCTCAAGGCATTTAAATTTCTCTAAGGGTTTTAGAAGTAGTAACATATAGACTGTGAAGTCAGAAAGTCCTGGGTGTGTATCTTAGCTCTGGTCTTTAACTTCTGGGAGCCTTAGTTTATTTCATTTGTAAGCTGGGCATAATGTTGCCTCTCATAAGGTTGTTATGAAAATTAAACAAGATCTTGTAAATGTAATACAACAGTTCAATAAATGGTGGAAGTTATGAGTAGAACTCAAGTGATTCAGGTAATCGTGTGATTACCTGAATCACACGATTACCTGAATCAATCACTTGATTAGGTAATCACGTCATTACCTAATCATATTCATTATTAGTGAATATAAGTTTCTTAAAATTCTTCACCTGCTACAAAGTTGAAAACAATGTCTAATGTAAAGTGGTATTTTCTAAAATGATTTTATGAATGATCCACCACTTTTATAGTTAGAAGTATTTTGATCAAGTTTGCCAGCAGAAGAAAAGTGTAACGTTACATGCTTTTCTATATCAGCTACCTATTGCCACATTAAGGCCAACCACAAAACCTCAGTGGTGTACAATTCTAAGCATTAACTATTTGTGCGGATGGAATGAGCTGGTGGCAAGTTAGGCAGTTAGGCATCTCTGCTGATCTTGGCTGGGCTTTTTCACATTAGTGGAGTCAGCTGCCTCCATGTGTCCCAGCCTCAGGCAGCCTAGCCCGAACTTGTCCTCATAGTAAAGGGCAAGGCACAAGAGTAAAAAGAGTAGAGAGTACAGGTATACTTTCAGACTTCTACTTGCATCACACTGTTTACATCCCATTGGCCAAAGAAGATCCCATGGCTGAACTCAAAATCAAGGAACAAGAAGATATATTCCACGCATGCGTTGATGAGAAGGGACCGCAAAGTCACATTACAAATGGCATGGATAGTCAAGGAATGAAGACTTGGGACCAGTAATTATGTCAGTCTATCCCAGTTTCATACATTTGTCCTTAAAAAGTATGAGAACTAGGTTGTCCTTAAAACTCATTGACATTCTGTACTCTTTATTTAGGAGATTTAGTCACTTTCCTTCATAAATGAAAATATCAATGGATTCAAAAATTTTACCATTTATATAGCGGACTGAAATGCTAAGTTTGGGGGCTTTGTTCTATTTTGGGTTCTCTTTCTTTTTTTTATGTATTTTGTTATTTTTAAGACTGAAGCTGCATCACTTTTTTTTACATATTAGCAGGTACTTTCATACTAAGTGAGGATTACATGAAATGTGAAAAAAATGTACTTATATTAGCCTTCGTGATGAGGATTAAGAGCGGCATCATTTTTCTTATGTATATGGGATCATATTCGATGAAATAGTTTGGCAATTTCTAGGGGAAATGAACATGACATTTTCTGAGGTTCTCCTACTTGGTATTTAATGTTTGGCAATTTTCTTAAAAATTATGTCCTTCATGATGATACCAGTTTCACAGGTATTGTTTTTAGGTTAGCAGTTATGTAAAGTTGTTAATAACATTCCTTGAAATTTTGTATTTTTCAGAAATAGCCAGGCAAGCAGCACAAATAAAGCTTTTGAGAAAACTGCAAAAGCAGGAACAGGCTCGGGTTGCCAAAGAAGCTAAAAAACAACGAGGTGGGTGATTTAAACGGTAGCCTAAACTTGAAGAGTGAGTATTGGGTAATTCATAAGAGGCATCTCTTCTTTGTTCCTTTTCTGATGATATCTGTGCCTTGATTTTTCATCATAGCAATAATGGCTGCTGAGGAGAAGCGAAAGCAAAAAGAACAGATAAAGATTATGAAACAACAGGTATGTTTATTCATTGGAACTGATTTTTAAAACACAGGCATTGTTTTGGGATCTGTATCTTTCTATGTGTACATTATTTTCATTTTGATTTCTGAAATAACTGTATTTCACATTAATGTTATGTATCTTATTTAGAAAGTTGTCCTCTTTCATTAGTTAAAATTCACCTCATTTTATTTTATTTTTTATTTATTTATTTATTTTTGGCTGCATTGGATCTTCCTTGCTGCACACAGGCTTTCTCTAGCTGCAGCAAGCGGGGGCTATTCTTCACTGCGGTGCGCGGGCTTCTCACTGCGGTGGCTTCTCTTGTTGCAGAGCATGGACTCCAGTAGTTGTGGCCCGTGGGCTCTAGAGCACGGGCTCAGTAGTTGTGGTGCACAGGCTTGGTTGTTCTGTGGCATGTGGGAAGTTCCCGGACCAGGGCTCAAACCTGTGTCCCCTGCATTGGCAGGTGGATTCTTAACCACTGGGCCACCAGGGAAGTCCCTAAATTCACCTCATTTTAAAGCGAAGTCTTCTACTTCCAAGTTTTTCTAAGAATTGATTACCACCGGAGCCTGTGCTCCGCCACGGGAGAGGCCACAGCAGTGAGAGGCCCGCGTACTGCAAAAAAAAAAAAAAAAAATTGATTACCAAACAGTAAATTGTATAAGTACTTTTAATATCCTGATAGACTTTGAATATAAGTTGACATCATGAATAACTTTCACACTTTTTAAATTAATGTATTAGTAAATGAAGGATATTCCTTAAATATTCAAATTTTAATAAGAAAAGTTGTTGTCCTAAAACATGTAAAATACTAGTAAAAAATTAAATTCAAGTTATATAGAATAAGGTTTGCCTCCATTGCTTGTGATTGCTTTCAGAGTTACTAAAAAATTACTGCAGTCATCTCTCAGTATCCACAAGGGATCGGTTCCAGGACCCCCATGGATACCAAAATCCACAGATGCAAGTCCCTTATGCAAAATGGTGTAGTATTTGCATATAACCTATGCACATCTTCCTGTATACTTTAAATCATCTCTTGATTATTTGTAATACCTAATACAATGTGAAGGCTATGTAAATAGTTGCCAGCATGGGACAAATTCAAGTTTTGCTTTTGGGAACTTCCTGAAACATGTTTTTCCTAACTTATCTTTGATCCATGGTTGGTAGAGTCCATGGATACAGAACCTGCAGATAAGGAGAGCCAACTACAGTGCAAAAAATGAAAAAAGCATCATTTCAGCAGCATTCTGTTGTATATCTACAATACCTCTCCTGTGTGTAGTTTTCGAAATTAAGTATAGGTAAATAAAGTAATTTTAAAATCCTTACAGGTAAAGTATTATATGACAAGATATTCAACTTTATTGAAGCTGGGAATGTGTACGCTACTCTCCCATCTCCGTATATTCACTGTAATCATTAAAGCAGAAAGGAAATGGGGGTAACTAATATTCTTTTAAAAAGTTTCAATGGCAAGTAGTTACTTCTGAGTATGAAATGAAGCCACTTGTGTTATTATATAAATAGCTGCTAAATAAATGGCTTGGATTGGATTTGATGTGGCTGTCTCGAAGGTTCTTTCCAGTATTGACTAAAGTCGTATGATTAGAAAGAGTTGATATGGAATTGGGATTCAGAATTTAGTTTACAGTCTGGCAGACTGTAAGAGTTGAATATGGGCTCTGCTACGTAAGAATTTTGTAACCTTAGATGAATTTCTTAACCTCTAAGTCTCTGTTTCCTCCACTGTGAAAGAAAACAACTGCATTATCTGAAGATTAAATGAGGTGATAAATGTAAAGTACATGCAACAGTGCCTGGCACAAAGCAAATGCTCACTTTTTAAAAGATGATATAAAACACCAAACTGCATAGTAAACTCTTTTACCGTAATTTAAAGTAGTCAGCAGTAAACTTGAATTCCTTTAGTTTGTTAATTCCAAATAGTTTGTTAATTGTCACTGCTAAAGACACTATAAGATTGACTTATAAATATCCAGTCTAATGAATGCCTTTATTAAAATATAAATATTTACTGTATATCACATATATATATAAATAAGTTTATGTTTCATTTTAAAGTGAAATACTATTGTTTCTAAATATTATACCTTTTTATAGCTCATCCTATTTCCTAATGGCTAGAGGTCCATCAAATCTTATCAGCACTTTAAATTCAGCTTTGTGACCCTAAAGTCTTGAAGTGGCTACAACCTAAATATACATGGTTTTTGCCGCTCATCAAAAAATCAGCTGCATAGCACAAGGAGATCAGCTCTGTGCTTTGTGACCACCTAGAGGGGTGGGATAGGGAGTGTGGGAGGGAGACGCAAGAGGGAGGAGATATGGGGATATGTGTATATGTATAGCTGATACACTTTGTTATAAAGAAGAAACTAGCACACAATTGTAAAGCAATTGTACTCCAATAAAGATGTTATAAAAAAAAAAAAGCATTGGAGAACCAACGTTTCAGCAACGTTGATACAAATGAGCTGATCATAGAGTTTTGTCAAGATATTTATCTGAGGCTAGTTTCAGAATACAATCTGACTTATTCCGTATTGCCAACAAAGTGAATCAAAGTATAGCTTAGGTCTACTCACATAGTCAGTTACATAATGCCTATTTTAAAGTCAGCTTTAGATCTAGAATAAAATAGTAGCATGTGCTTCTGGATTATTTTTTCCACCTAGTAGGCCAGTATCACCATATAGTCCTCAAGACAATATTCTGGAAGCTTACAGAAGCATTATTATGAAGCAGAAGGAACAAAAGCATTGGAATGTGACCAAGGCTCTGTATTTACTGTTTGATTTAAGGCCAAATATTTACTCTCTAGGAACTTTAGCTTTCTATTAGGTAAAAAGAAGATAATTTCAACTCTTTTCATGATCAATAAGATATTTTATGTAGAGTGCCCAGTTGAGGGGTTGGATACCCAATATTATAAAGTGAATCTGTATTATAGTAACTTATAAATAATGTTTATCTCTACTAATGCTAATGACACCACTACCATATATATGTGTGTGTGTATATATATGTCTATGTATGTCTATGTATGTATATATTGAGATCAATAACATCAGTGTACATAAAAAGAAATGTTTAAAAACGTTAAAGTATAGCTTGCAAAGGTACAGCTAGCATCTGGAAATTGGAACAGGTATTATAACATTGAGCAGTATAAAATGTGTTCGCTCTGGAAATCCTACGACAAATGCAATTTGCTAGTAGGAAAATTGGGGTGTTTGGGGGCAAACGATGTATTATTATTGAGTACCAGTTTGGGACTTTCAAAGGGGTTTCTGAACATGAAATTGTTAACATTGTGCTGATAGCATATGAGTTAATGTTTTTAAATCAAAATGTGAAGTTTTATCAAACTTTAATCACTGAATTCTAAAACAATAACTAGTACATTAAATTTAGACAATGTGAACACCAATTATGCCATTGGAATCATTCTCTAGAATGTTCAATTGTAATTAAGCCTTTTTAAAATAATATTACAGATTGTTTCTGAATTTGGCTTATTGTAGTAGTTAAAAGCAATGTAGGGCTTCCCTGGTGGCACAGTGGTTGAGAGTCCGCCTGCCGATGCAGGGGACACGGGCTCGTGCCCCGGTCCGGGAAGATCTCACATGCCGCGGAGCGGCTGGGCCCGTGAGCCATGGCCGCTGAGCCTGCGCGTCCGGAGCCTGTGCTCCGCAACGGGAGAGGCCACAACGGTGAGAGGCCCGCGTACCGCAAAAAAAGAAAAAAAAAAAAAAAGCAATGTAATATTATCATGTTATTCATCATGTGAAGTAAGAAATTACAGTATGGAAATTGTTAATGATAATCGATTTCAGTTGTGTGGCACCACACACTTTTTTTTATTATAAATTTATTTATTTATTTTGGCTGCGGTGGGTCTTCGTTGCTGCCCGCGGGCTTTCTCTAGTTGCGGTGAGTGGGGGCTACTTTCCGTTGCAGTGCGCGGGCTTCTCATTGCAGTGGCTTCTCTCATTGCGGAGCACGGGCTCTAGGCACGCGGGCCTCAGTAGTTGTGGCTCGCGGACTCCAGAGCGCAGGCTCAGTAGTTATGGCACACGGGCTTAGCTGCCCTGCGGCATGTGGGGGTCTTCCCAGACCAGGGCTCAAACCCGGGTCCCCTGCATTGGCAGGCGGATTCTTAACCACTGTGCCACCAGGGAAGCCCCTGCCACACACTTCTTTAAGCATTTTAAATTTATTCATGACATAGTGAGAGAGGGCAAACACCTCTCCCTATTTTATACAAGAGTAGTTATTCTTTGCTCAAGATCATCATATGAATGACAGTAACTCAGGACTAGCCTTAGGTTTTCTCACTCCTGATACACGATTTTTCTACTTTTCTGTCCTGTTTTTATTTAAAACTAAGTATAATTGTAACTGCAGATACTTATAAAAATTCACAGGCTAAATGAGTTTAGTTTATGTAGTTTCTGTATCCATATTTAGCATTTGTATTTTACAAATTGTTTTGAGAAATTTTATAAAGTCATATTAATTTGACATGAACTTACATATGATGTTAAACTAAACAAGTTTTACATCCACCATGGGCAACCTTTGGTAACTCTGTATTTATATCTCAACTTACTTGATTTGACTTAAATACTTTTCACCTAGATATTTAGTTTATTTTATTATCTTAAATTATTATAATTTTTTCTACAGGAAAAAATTAAGAGAATACAACAAATCAGAATGGAAAAAGAGCTTCGAGCCCAGCAAATTCTAGAGGTAGAATTCTTAAATGTGATGTGATTAAAGTAATATAGTCATATATTTTAAAGTCTCCAAAAATAAAAATCTTACCTACGTATTCTGTCACTTATACAAATTAATATGTCCATCAGAAACTCTCTTTAAGCATAATGCATAGAGTAAGACCTTATCTGATCGTTATTTAGCAGACTCATCTAATCCTAACAACCCAGGAAATAAGGCAAAAGAGAAGAAGAAAACAGGGAAACTTCTGAACAGCCAGTATAGGTGTCGTAAGGTTCATGTGCTGAAACTCGTGTTCTTTGCTTTTAGAAAACTCATTAGGACTTATAGTCAGATATTTAATTTAGAAATAAAACATTACAAGAGTGAAAGTAGAATTTAAACGTAGAAACAGTATAATCAGCTTGTTTTTCTGGCTTCTAATGTACCCTGCTTCCCCACAAGCTGATGGAATAGGACTAGAGGACATATATTGGAATCAGTAGAATGATAGCCGCAAGATAGCAAGGGAAAATACAGAAAAACTCCAACCAGCATGTATAGGGATTCAAAAGCCTACCAAGAGTCTGTAATCTTTTAGTTGAATAGCAGGCAATTTTCAACACCTTAGCAGCTGAAAGGCATTACTCTGTGGAACTGTACAGTATAATAACTGATGTTCAGAATAATTGCCCCAAGTCATCAAGAAAAAGCCAAATTATATTTAGTGTAGTGTGTCTAAACAGTATATGTCTCAAAATTATTTCCATCCAAAATAGTGAAAATAAACGTTTAATGTTCAAAATTGCTATAACCTCCCAGCTATTCAGGAAACTCTTGGTATAAACGATTTATTCCCTGAGGGTGTCAAATAGCTGAAGTGTTCTATGTTACATGATTATTCCTTCTAGAAATATACACATGTTTCCTTATCCATTTCAAATTAATTTTTAAAATCCAGATCAAAAGTACTCCTACCTTCAAGTAAATTGACAATAGCTACTGGATAGTTATCAAACTACTAGATAATTAATGACTTTAACATTATGACGCTCAGATTTGGTATCATGACCTTGATATTCAAAATGTACTTCATGAAAGATTAGAAGTTTCTGTTCTATCTTTTTAAAAAAACCTTGAATTTAATCACAATATACAGCTAGAGAAAATCAGATTTAATGTGTTTCATTTATATCAGCTGAGTAATGGATTACTTTATCTCAAATTTCAAATATTAAAAAAATCCAAATAGACATGTTCATTTTTAAATGTGTTACTGATTTATTATTTAAGTAACTTTTATTATCACTTAAAATCTATCCCATCTTCTAAATTTTTTATGATCATGTTTTACTTTTAAAAATCAGGAAAAAAAGGAAGAATTATATAAAATAATTTTTTCTGTGATTAAGTTTTAATGTAAAATAATAAACACTCAGTTATTTCAGACTTTTAATATAGAGTTTGAAGAAGTCAAGAAAAGCTGACATACTCTTATGAATTTAAGAATTTTTTATATCTTAATGCTAATTTATACATTAGAAATGAAATTAGTATGTTAAATACAATATTGACTGTGGGAAAATGTGTAATTGTTTACATATATGTTCCATGTTGTTTTGTACCTGTGAGGCATGTAGCTCCATTTTCAAGTCATAGGTTACTTTCAAGTTGCAGTGGTGCTGTTGCATGACTTTGAGACCTGTTTTGCATGCACAGGCAAAAAAGAAAAAGAAGGAAGAAGCAGCAAATGCCAAATTATTGGAGGCCGAGAAACGAATAAAGGTTAGTTTAGATGAGAATCAGTTTTCATTTTTCAAAAATAAAAGCTGTATGATATTATACCAGTATCAATTATATTAAAAAAAAGCCCTCCTCAAAATGACTATCTAAAAAAATGTTTAGCCCAGATAAAACATGTGTATAGTGTGTGTTTTTATTGTATGTATATTGTATGTATTTTTTTATATTTCGTTATACAGGTTATATGTGATAGTTTGAGCTCTTTAAATAGCAGACCAAATCAGAAATGCAAACTATTGCATAATACCTGTATATAGTTTTGATGGATAAGATCTCCCCAGAGCTATTTTGTATCATTTATGTTTAAGTTTCAAATTGTGTTCCAAATCCGATTCTCTCCTTAGATTATAACGTTCTCTTTGTTAATGTCTACTAACTGTTTTAACTATTAAAAAGTGAAAAGCCTACAGAAACAAAAACCTAACTTTATCAGCTATAATTTGCCAATAATAAAATTAGCCATTGTTATATATTGTAACTTGATGTGTTGTTTGGGGATGTTTTGGTTTTGATTTTCTGGCGTGAAACATAAGAGAGTTGGACCCTCACTCCCCCTCCAGCCTCCACCCCGACACACATTACACCCCTACCTTCCATTTTTTTCTGATAGTTATTTACTGAAATTGGGCAGCCATGTGGTCCTACCAGTTCAAGAAACAGCCACTACAGCTATATCTTATAAAACCAGGGAACTGTTTGTTACCTTTTTCTACATAGACTCTCTTACTTTGTTCTTTAAATTTCTACTCCTTTTCAAAATGGCTGCCCTTAATATTAATTAATCCGTATTTTATCTTTATAAAAAGATTCAAATTGGTGACATTCCCAGAACTGTTTATATTAAGCCCTACCCCTTTGGGATGGTGCCCTCAATCATAGGTGGGCATAAAAATCTCAAGCTTATTCCTTTTCTCTTGTCACTTTCATTCCTACACAGTGATGGAAATGATATAGATGCTGTTAATCCCAGAGTGTATTTAGGGATTTATATTCAGAGTGGAGAGAGTTTTAATTAGCTAGATTTGAGGGTTGTTTCATTATGTTTTCTTTCTTTTTTTTTTTTTTTTTTTTTTTTTTTTTTTTTTAGTGCCAGTTGTATCTGATATGCTCTATCTAGCTAGTCAGTTCAGTGAATGGGTCATTGAAGTGTGTCTACTATTAGGTCACTGAATTTTAACTCTAAATGTCTACTGAATAAGGATCCTTGCTCCTGTCCTACAGTTTTTATATATTAGGTAGAACCATATGAAGTTGCCACTATATAAGTAAAAAATTATTGGATGTTTGCAGTTTCATATGGTTCAACCTAATGGAAGACTATAGAATCTCAGAAAAGGAACTTTTAATACTTGTTGCGTGTTCTAAATTTTCCCTAAAAATCCATCTTAAAAGTTTCTTATTTTTAAGGAAAAAGAAATGAGAAGACAACAAGCTGTTCTTCTAAAGCATCAGGTCTGTAGACACATAGTTATACAGTTGTCGAAATGTACATTTTATAATTTTTCTTAAATCTATTTTTGGAAAAATCTTCAAGATATTTTCTTTAAAAGTTCCAGTATAATTCCTGCTTAAATTCCTGGTTTTGGGATTGGTGTCTTTCGGGGGGTTAAAAATTGGTTTCATGACTCTGTGATTTCTGTTTCATAATGTTGTGCCAACTCTTTCTACCAGGAGTTGGAGAGGCATAGACTAGATATGGTATGGGTATGTTTATTTCTGTACATCTAACACCGCATTGTGATTTGGTTGTGATATGGTTGTCATAGCAATGCATAAAGTGTAGCACTGGCTGCTGTCATATTACATACTGCTGCATGGCTTTACAGCACAGTGCATTGCATACATCTGCTTGTCTGTCTATAAAGAAATATGGTACATTTCCAAGATTTTCAATTGAATTGGGCAGGCCTTACATAAGGCTGCTGTCTAAAAGTTTACGTTACTGATGTCACAGTGAAAGTTGGATCACTATCCAATTAGATACGACTATGACCCATATTCTCCCATCATTCTAGATGCAAAACTGCCATTGAATACAATGGGAATTTTGAGTTAGGTTGATGAGAGAATATGAAATATATTCTGGTTTTATGGACAAATTTTAGAAATTTTTAGAAATATCCCTTTGGGGGAACCACGTATATTTAATCAAAAAGAATGATTCAGTACTATAGCTATGTGACTTTTTTATTTTAAAGTAAAATGAGACTATCGAAGTAAGCTAATGCTTACCTTATTTTCATACTGTGCCTTTTGGATTCCACTGACGAGCCCGTGGTGCAGCTTTTGTGGCTTTAAATAGTGCATCAAGTGGCAGACATCAGTAAACAGGAATATCCCATTTCATTGATGTTGTTATATGAATCATGCCTATAACAGCTTGAAAAAAACTTTCTAATTTGTCGGTGGCTTATTGGATTTACAAAATGATAGTGTACTTGAAATAAAAATAACTAATTCTAAAGCCATGAAGTAAAAGTGAATACAAATCAATTTCTACCTGATCTAAAAATTTAAGAACAGCACAACCTTTGGTTTAATTGGCTGTAGTACATATTTGTGGTTTTTCTAATAGCAGATGTAAGGTAACTGACCTGTTCCAGCCAACCATTATGCTTTTTGTTCTGCCAGCTTTTGAAGGAGCATCACAACTGACCATAAGTAAACCTTGTATGCTTCTGTTTACACTGTCTCCATGTTCATTGCTTTACCTTTTTGCTTTTGATTGTTCTTGTATTTGCTTTCTAAACCTGAACTAAAACATGCACAGACTGGCCATTCTTGTCTTATATTTAGTATTTACTGTGACTTGTCTATAAATGCTAAACATGCTATACCGAGTTTTTTTGTTCTGTTTTGTTTTGTTTTTCCATTTGAAAATCAAACTATTAACTATGGTTGAGTTATATTCCTAATTTTATCTGGCCTAATAGGAACGAGAGAGAAGGAGACAACATATGATGCTTATGAAAGCTATGGAAGCGCGTAAAAAAGCAGAAGTAAGTGTATGTTTCTGGAAAAATATTATCTTGTCATAAATTAATATTTTTTCTTAAAACATTGGCTCTTCAAGGTATAGATTTTTTGGAGTAGGGATTGTCATGATTTACCGACTCTCATAAGCAAACTAAAGGTTAGAGATAGTAACCAAGTGTTAGAACATAAAAGGATCCATAGGATGGATTCCAATGTATGAGTTAATTTTCTTGGCTAAGATTTTAATTACCTTTTTAAAATATAGTGAATGGCATTCATTTGGATAAAATGAATTCTTCTTACTGTGACCAGAGTTTCACAAAATTACAGCATGCCTAGACAAGTCCTATGTGTCCTAATTCAAACATCAGTCAGTTCAACCGTGGACTTCTGCCCTCAAAATTACTCTTTAGCATTCTATGTGTAAAATTAGGCCTAAATACTATCTTTGAAATAGACTTTTACCATATACTTCAGAATAAGAAAATTATTGCAATAAGTCAAAATGAACTTATATGGATGTTAATAGAAATCACTTAAAGGTTAAAAAAATGTTACAAAGGAATGCATTCTGAATTAAAACAGTTGAATAGAGGTCTGGCCATTATAACCAGGGCTTTGGAGTTTCAGAGACTCAGATACCTATGATGGCTCTAAACCAACTTGCTTTGAGCTCGTCAGGTTATTTCTTCTTTAAAATTGAGATAATGATTCTGGTAGGATTATAAGATTATCAAGTGGGATAAGCATTTAATAAATAATAATTAATGAAAATGAGACTATTTGGTCTAGAAGTTGAGTGCCCTATATTTCAGTTTTTTAGCCTCAGCTGTGGCTTAAACTCTCATTACAGATTTCTGATATGAAGGCACAGTATGTGTATTGTTTAGGAACCTGGACATTGTAACCAAGTGATCAGGATTTGAATTTTAATTTCAGTACATTCCAGCTATATGACCTTGGGCGAGTTATTTAACCTCTCTGCGATTCAGTTTTTTCATCTGTAAAATGGAGATGATACTAATTCCTATTTCATAGGGTTTGTAGTTATGATTAAATGGGTGTGTGTCTATATGAGCGTATGTGTAAAGTTCTTGGAACGGTGCCTGGCACCACATAGTGCCTACTTACTTATCATAATAAGTTATTTATTACTATGTAGGTGTTTTTTTCCTTACTTGTTAATTATCCAGGGCCACTGACACCCTCTACACCTAACACAACAAGGGAATCTACACAAGGATTTATAACCACAATCTCTGAAAAATGACAGGCAGGGAAAGAGAGAGAGGTGACAGATTCCAGGATTGGGCATGGCTGCGAACTCTGTTCCCTTCTGAACACAGTGGCGGGAAATGTAGGGAAGGGGATTAATTAAAATTCTAAAAGCTCGACCTAATTTTCTCCTATCTGGAGAGATGGGAACTGAGGGAATAACTCAGGGGAAAGACCTGGAATATCCCTCAAGAGTCAAGTTCTTCCCTGCCAGGTATTCCTCTTACCAGAAGGACCAAGAAGAGCCAGGGCTTGTTATTCTGATTTTTCCTCTTGGAGAGGAAAGCTAAAGAAAGGCAGAATAATGAAAATAGCCAAGAGCATTATCTCCAGATGTACTAGGATTTGGTAGAAGGGGACACCCAAGAGAATAGTAAGGATAAGATCATCCGAGGGAGTGAATGCTCAGGTTAAGAGGTACCCAAAATGCCCAAAAGTCATGACCTCTCTCACTGGTTTTTTTATATTTGCTCTGTGGCCTGGGAGGAGAGTAAGAAAAGCTGCTGAAGAGAGGTGAGTAAGATCTGCATTGAGTGGAAGGTAGCAGCCATGGGATAAATGAAGATAATTCAAATGAAATCTTCTAAGAATCTCTCAAGACCCAAGAGCATCTTTCATGGGAAAAGGATATACCCTTGACTAGATAGAGTGAAATCAGGTACACTGCCTTCCAATAAAACTTGGAAAGGGATATGAGAAACCGGGTACAGCTCTCCCTCTTCTAGCTACCTTCATCCTCAGAAAAAAGGAACATGAATAGCATACAAAATACTCTTTAATTTGAAGTACTTTGAAACATAAAAACAATTATCAGATAAAGTGAGAAGAAACTAAAGGAAAATTAACCCACCTACATTGGAGCAATGCAAGTTCGTGATAGGGCTGCCCATATCAAGCATGAGTAATTAGAAAAGAAATGCAAGAAAACTATGCCAAAATATCAAACCAAAAATATATGTGTGTACGCACGTGTGCATGCATGTATACATAAAGTAACAGCTTAAAGCATAATAACTTAAAGAACCTGTTTTCCCTGCTTTCATTCTTGCTTTCCTCAGCACACTCCCTATGCATTCTCCACAGAGTAGCCGGAGTGATCTATTCAAAAAAGAAACCAGATTATATCTGTATAAACCCTATCCAGTGGCTTCTCATTACAATAGTAATAAAGTCCAAATTCCTCACCAATGACATATCAGACCCACATGCTCTGACCTCTGCCAACCTCTCCAACTTTACCTTATACAATTTGTACCTTATGTACTATGTTCCAGTCATTTTTGTCTTTTTATTATTTCTAAACAAAGGGTCTTTACTGTTGCTGTTCTTCCACTGAATATTCAAGTGGTTCTTATCTATTGTTCAGTCATAGGTCAAATATTAACTTATCAAAGAGGCCTTCCCAGAACAGAGTACATTATATGTTTTCTGTCTATATAATTTTCTTTACATAATAATAATAAAGTCATTTTACTTTATTCTAGGTGGTTTTCTTTTTTTAAGCACTTAGGAACTATTATTTAAAATAACAATACAATAACATATGTTACAAATAATCCTTTATCAGGATGTTTGAGAGAATCCTATAGGTAAAGCTGAATTCTTAAAATGTTGTTATCCTCTGATAACTATAGACCTGTGAACAGGACTAGAGAATTTTACCAGTTATTCAGATTTTTTTTTTTTTTTTTTTTGGCCACACTGTGCGGTATGCAGGATCCTAGTTCCCTCCGACCAGGGTTCAAACCGCGAACCCTGCATTGGGAGCCGTGTAGTCTTCTTAGCCACTGGACCACCAGGGAAGTCCCCAGTTATTCAGATCTTAAATTGTGTTCCTCTACTGAATGATACCTATAGATCTTAGTAATCAACTAAGTATGTTTTCACATTTCTTAAAAGACTATTGTGTACACAGCATTAAATTAGATGCTGCAGGAAAAGCAAAAAAATTAAAGATGCTTTTTATCATATCAGAGAGAGAAATCTTTACAGTATAAACAGTTAAGCAGTGACTAGGCATATATTTTTACTGATAATCCAAACTTTCACCATATCTTTTACATAAACTTACACCTCCGTGAATATTAACAAACCCTTCCTATGTCTATTTGTTCATTTCTTCGTTATTAATGTGCATGAGATGTAACTAGAGTAATGCCAGTAATGGGCACATCTTGGCTTCATATTCTGCCTCTTATTACCTCCTAATAGCTCAACTGCAATTTTTTCTGTTATTAACTGTTAAAAGAACAAACTTTATTGTAAAGTTAAAGCCATATGATACTTAGGCAGGGCCAACTCAAAATTCTAAAATAGCCTATGTGTAACCCTTGATTCTAAACTTTAATACCTTTAGACATTTAATTATTAAGTTGTGAAGAAAAAAATAAGATAAACAAAAATGCTGATGTTATAGGTAATGTTTATAGAATTACGAGGTTAAAAAATTAATTGCTTTCACCTTGTTAATTAAAAATCTCTTATAACATCTGAATTTATTCCAAGAAACTCCCATAGTCATCAAAAAGGTAACACAAACACCATTTTTATGTTTCTTTGTGTACACTACACTGATCTTACTTTTTGATTTAGTGTTAACTTATTTTTCACTAAAAACATCCCAAATTTATATTGGTCCCCTAACTTAGGAATCTAATTTCTATAGTTTTTCCTTTATATAAAGCTATAATTAATAAGAATATTCAGACATATAAATTACCTTACTTATTATTATATTAATTTTAGTGTATCATCATAGTTCATAAATATTTTTATTATATAATGTAAGAAAGGATAATCTTTAGCTTCATGAATAAAAAAGGCTTATGTCCTAGTACAATTCAAGTCTTACAATATATTTGTGCTCTCATTATTACTAATCACTGGAAACTTAGGTTGGTTTAACCAGTGTGACAAAGTTGCTCAAAATCTCCTGTTTCATTTATAAAAACTTCAAACTATGTCAGTCACAAGTTTATAAACACTTTACTCATATTATCTGAATAATCAACCGTAGTACCCGTAACAGAGTCTTTTGTATATGTATCTCCCCGAGGACCAATAAACAACAAAAGGTTGTTAAACATGCGTCTATTACAGAATGACTATGTCAGCACTTTAGGAGACAAAACCATAAAATAGAAGAGAGTAGTTCAGGTTTCAGAAATCATCTAATAATTATCAGGCATAAAAAATGTATCACCCATTCAATGATTCAAGTCATGAGAATATTTTATAATCCTATATTTATACTAATCATTACTTAGTGAAGAATAAAAAGAATTGCTCATGTAGACAGTTTTGTTTAAACAAACCCATTTTTCAGTTGAAGATATAATAAATGTACTTATATGACATACTTGTGTATTGTACTTTATATAATGTACTTAATTTCAATTTTAAAATTAAATTGTCTTTAAAAACATGTAAGGACTTCCCTGGTGGCACCGTGGTTGAGAGTCCGCCTGCCGATGCGGGGGACACGGGTTCGTGCCCCGGTCTGGGAAGATCCCACGTGCCCTGGAGCGGCTGGACCCGTGAGCCATGGCCGCTGAGCCTGTGCGTCCGGAGCTTGTGCTCCGCAACGGGACAGGCCACAGCAGTGAGAGGCCCGCGTACCGCAAAAAAAAAACCCAAAAAAAAACCCCATGTAAAATGATTTTATATTAACTATTCAGTAAAATGTTAAATGTCATACACATTTAAAAGATACATGCAAATTTTGGAACGAATTATTATCAATGTAATTTAGATGTATTAAAATCTCTACTTATCTGAATCAAGAATTAACAATTTTGATTTTAATTTAGGACACATTTGTATAGTAGTAGCTACTCCAAGAATATTTGGTGATAGTTAATCTAAAGTAAGTACAGACTTTTGTGTACTACTTTGGTGGATTTTATGAAAATGTGATAACTGAAAATTTTTACTCTTTTTAAATAGTATTTTATATTGATACCTGTAAAATACAATAAAATATAATATAAATAATATATAATTTTATTAAAAATGTTAAATATAAGGATTTCTTTTATCATGGATTCATAATTTTTTCATTTGTTTAAACTTAATTTATTATTACATTTTAAATGTAAAAATAGGCCCTTTAAAAAAATTACCCTGATTTTTCTACTCACGCTCAATATGTGACATAAAATAGTATCACTTTTATTCTTTATATCTGTCTTCTATAAATGGCTTATGTTATTAATCTTATTTACACTTTATTCTTCTTGCACCCTGAGGTAAATCTGTGTCTCTTAAAGAATATTTATGTCTTTGAAATTTAAGTGCAGTTGCTGTGAAAAGAAATGTAATTTCCTAATTATGCCCAGAGCAAACACCTAAGAGACCCAGTAGAATCATAAAATACAGGAAACATAGGCATCTTTGCAACATGGCCTCTTAAAAATGGCCTGTTTGGCAATTTGATAAGTTGTAAAACTTTATAATAACAGATCCTCCTACCACACTCATTGCTTAGTTTTTCAACTTCTATGATTCTAAAATAGAATAAATTCATTTCATACCTTTGTTATTTTGCTATAGAGTTCTAGAAATACTTTCAGTTATGCGTTTAGAGTCCCTAAAATAATCCTTTTATGCATTTAAAATTTTCACCCTATGTATCTTAGGCTATTTAGTGTAATCTAAATTTAACACTTTTGCTATTGAAAAGTGTTGCAACTTTGAATGAAATTTAAATGACTTCTTAATTAGGATATTAGTAATATTTTGATACAGAAAATTTCATTACTATAATTAAGATGATAAAAAGATATTTTATTGTAAATGACATATATACCAAGAATCTACATTTATTTCATAAATTTTTACATCTAGAAAACTGCGTAAGGATGGGGAAAGTTGGGAATAAAGGCCCCCAGAAATTGGAAGGAGGCATTCTAATTTGCTTGTAATTGTTTATAGTCAATCTAAAATATGGTTAAGAGCTATATTTCGTAGTCATTTGTAGACACTGTAAGTTATTGCCCTGAAATTTAAACAATGTGGCATTTGTAGATTTAATCATTCAGCAAATTAATCAACGCTTAAATAATTTTTATATGCTAATGCACACTGTATATGTCCATTAGAGACATATGATAACTATTATAGTTGGAAATAAGAACAATATTTAGACCAGTGGGAGAGGAAAATTGCACTGATACAGGCTTGAGTTGTCAGAGACAAAGATAATATTAAAAACTCTCCTGAGGGTTTCTGGCAAATTATACTGCTGGGAATTGAATAGGTCCATAAAGAGGTGCAGAAGTTGGTTCCTCTGATCTCTAGAAGTTCACACTACAGTGCGAGAGATCAACTTTAAACAAATAATTGGCACTCAGTGCAATAAATGCTGTAATAAGTTATGTGGAAGCTCAAAAAAGGGAAATGTTAAAACTCCTGAACTAGCTGTGGGAAAAAATAAAACACGGGCTTTATTTTTGTGTGAAGTAGGAAGGGCTATGCATTCCAGTCAGAGGGGATGACAGGTACATAAATACAATGTTGCAACTAAACAGGACCTCTGGGGTCTTGGGAGGAAGGTACAAAGAGGGGGTTAGTCAATTTTAACCTTGTGCATATACCTCTCTTGGCTTTGCTGCT
This sequence comes from Neophocaena asiaeorientalis asiaeorientalis, assembly GCF_003031525.2. Classification (NCBI taxonomy): domain Eukaryota; kingdom Metazoa; phylum Chordata; class Mammalia; order Artiodactyla; family Phocoenidae; genus Neophocaena; species Neophocaena asiaeorientalis. Next base: position 6,997,387 of record NW_020185336.1, read on the forward strand.
TTTCCTCCTCTTCTTCCCCTCCTCCCCCCCCTCCCCCAGGTTACACTGTTTGCTCAACACAGTTGTATCACAAAATGTGCCTAGAGTTTGGGAGATTCGCTGAGAATCATGAGATAGGAGACCAGAACTTGTGTGGGGCTAGATTGTGACTGTCTTTATATGCCATTTTAAATATTAGTTGATCGTTGAGGGGATCCTAGAAGCTCTGGTTCTTTGAGAGTCATTTTGTACCAAAACCACAGGATTTGTATTAGTCCTATACAATTCAGTAGAAGTCACTAAATAAATTAGTGAATAAATGCATTAAATTTAGAGACTCCATGTTTCCCTTAAAGTATCCCATTGAGGGAGTAGATGCTTGTCTTTAAGTAATAAAGGTCCTATGAATTTCTAAGATTTCTTGCAAACCTCCATTTCATCCTAAGGTATAGATGTCACCTTTACATTCTATTCCATATTATGGACATGCTTTTTTAATTCGAAAGATACTGCATATCACTAGGTAAAAATAATATCCAAGAATCGTGCTTTCTCAGCTCTTGGCTGGGAATGTATTACTTCTCCACTCCTCTCTGTCTCCCCCTTGGCATGCTCTGCCACAGCAGTCAGCGTGCTGTCTTACCAGTGATAATTGAAATGGAGATGGTTAAGATATGGGCAAAAATGCTAATATACTAGAGGAAGCAATAGTGCTAGGTTAAAATTATAGGTAAGAGCTATAATTAGGTAAGACGATTAAGAGAAATTAGGAATAGGAAGGAGGTGGAGGTTTTTAATTAGGATTTGTATGCAAGATGGGAATAATGACCTTCTTAACTGGAGTACACCAATATAAGGAGGTAAGGAAACAATAGATGTTTAACAGGAATAGCAAATAGTTTGACTAAATTTACATAGACTATAACAGTGGGAGATAAGGTTGGAAAAGAAGAGAGTCCTGAATTCAAAAGTAAGGATTTGGTCTTTATTTTGGCAAAAATAAAGAAAATTGAAAGACGTATGTGGTAATAGTTTAGAATTGCCTGTTGATTCTACCATTATTTCTCCTCTAATAAATAAGAGTTGTATTTGATTTGATTGTGGGCAGAGGACAATGAGATATAACCTCACACCTGTCAAAATGCCTATTATCAAAAAGACAAGAAGTAACAAGTGTTGGCAAGGATGTGGAGAAAAGGGGGTGTTTGTCCACTGTTGGTGGGAATGTAAACTCGTGCAGCCACTATAGATAACAATATGGAGGTTTCTCAAAAACTTAAAAATAGAACTACCACATGATTCAGCAATCCCACTCCTAGGTATTTATCCAACGAAAATGGAAACACGAACTCGAAAAGATACATGCACCCCCATGTTCACCGCCTCACTATTTACAATCGCCAAGACATGGAAGCAACCTATGTGTTCATCAATAGATGAATAGATAAAGAAGATGATATATATGTATATATACAATGGAATATTAGCCATAAAAAAGCATGAAATCTTACCATTTGCGACAGCGTGGATGGACCTGGGGGGTATTGTCTTAAGTGAAATAAGTCAGACAAAGACAAACACCATATGATTTCACTTATATGTAGAACCTAGAAAGCAAAACAAACATAAAACAGAAACAAGCTTGTAGATACAGAGAACAAACTAGCGGTTGCCAGAGGGGAGGGGGATTGCGGGGAATGGATGAAATAGGTGAAGGAATTAAGATGTCAAGTTATAAAATAAATAAGCCATGGGGATGTAATGTACAGCACCGGGAATATAGTCATTAATATTGTAATAACTTTGTATGGTAACTAGACTTGATTATGGTGATCATTTCAGAATGTATAAAAATATCGAATCACTGTGTTGTACACCTAAAACCAATATAATATTGTAAGTCAGCTATACTTCAGTTTAAAAAGAGAATTGTATTTGATGTGTGACGATAAAGTAATGACACCAGTATTATTATAGAAAGTCACTTCTTCCAAAAGAATGCCATACTCTACAACAGGGAAACAGGATGATTATTTCCATATTGTTGCCATTACCCAAAATAATTTTAAAGCTTTTGGAATTGCCTTCAAAACCCATTTTACATTATTTTAAATGTTGTTTAGAGTGGTAAATAATATTTTTATTTCATCATAGGTGCACGTCTTAAGACTAGCTAATTCACTGTGAAAGAACTGCGTTTGCAGATTCAAGCATGTTGCTTCCATTTTCATGCTGTAAATCTTTTCTTGCTTCCTTGTGCTACACAAAAATTTTTGTTCCTACTAGTTAACTTTTTTTATGAATGTTTACTTGCCCATGTGCCTTTTATATACCTGCTTTTATTAATAACTATTTTATTCTCATATTATAACCTGGGAAAGGATTGAATAAATTTTGAATAATGAAATAATCTGGGTTGAAACTAACATTGATATTTTGTATATGTATGTATATATACATACACTGCTAAGATTATTTTGAAACTCAAAAGGTGAAAACGCTGAAAAGCAAAATACGTCATTGTTTCTATGTAATTCCAAGTCTATTCCTAAACATCCTAAGAGAATTTTTTTCATGGAAATAACACTTTGATTACTTTTTAAATTTTAACTGGAGGTTTTTTAAACACGTATAATGATTAAACAGAATATGTGGACATGGTTTTCTTTTTAAGGAAAAAGAACGGTTAAAGCAAGAAAAACGTGATGAGAAAAGATTAAATAAAGAACGTAAACTAGAGCAACGAAGATTAGAATTAGAAATGGCAAAGGAACTAAAGAAGCCTAATGAAGACATGTGCTTAGCAGACCAAAAGGTAATTTATCAAGTAAACCATTTCATTAATAAGTTTAATTTTTTCTGTGTTCTCACCTGATTCCTTTGCCAGAGCGGCCATTATGAAAGCCTTGTGTTTTTAGCTGGTGCAGTGGATTTCCAAGTCTAGGTCAATCTGTCTCTCCTGGATGGCCACCAGTAAACCTCTCTAGAGCCCTGTGCTGATAATGGCAGTTCTTAATATTACAAACGGAGCACTGTAAACCTTTTTAATTTAAGTAGAAATACTGTAGAAATCTATAAAAATGAATTATAGAAATAGATAGGATTTCTGTGTTTCATTTGGTCCTTCCCAGGCATTTAGTTACAGAAAGATCTAACTCCTCCCCCATGCCTCCATGGATATTTGAATAAATCAGGATTTATAATCTATAACCTCCTTCAATGCTTTAGTGATGGTAGCTAACTATTGAGTATGTTTAGTACATGCCAGGCCCTATGCTAAGTGCTTTAAATGAATTTTCTCATTTAATCCTCACCACAATCGTATAGGACTGGTATTTATGCCCATTTACAGATGAGAAAACTTGAGACACAGAGAGGTTAAGGAACTTGTTCAAGATTATGGAGCTCATAAGTGGCAACTTGGATGTAGTCCCCAGTTTTTTAAACTCCAGAGCCCATACTGTTTATGATCCTGAAAGCCAAGAAATGTGTCCAAGCAAAGTACCTCATGTGTGTTTTCTCCTCCATCATGCTTCACAGATTTATAATGTTGCTAAAATACAGAAAAGTAGCCACTTGGAAAGAGCAAAATCACCGTGATAACTGGCATGATTTCACATACTTATGAATAGAAATCAATTATGTTTGGCTATAGTTAAGAAGATAGTCTTCCTAGAAAATTATACAATAATGCATATCATATCTATAATACTGTCTCAGTAATAGAATATTATACTTGGTCAATAGCATCTATATTTACTTACATGCCATATGATATACAGATAGTGCTTGTCTCTTGATTATGCAAGCTCTTTTCTAAAGTGCTTAAAGCAAACTTTTAGTACCCAAGTGGAAAATTTAATGATACTAATATTCTATTTATTTGCCTAGCATAAATGCTTCTAAATAAAAATGAAAGTGTACATTCTAGTTTTAGTCAATTTGATGTTTAAAATTTCCTAAGCACAGAATGGGTATAGTGGTTAGTCAACACATTTAATAAGCTCCTGGTGAGCAATTTTTTTAATCCTAAGTGAGCTTTATTTTCTTGCTAATCCTAAATGATCTTCTTTTAATCCTAAATTGTCCTAAGTGATCTTTGGTTTTCATTTAAATCCATATGCACTATATCAAATATTTGTAAGTCCATTTTAAGCCTTACTTTCGTTAGCTTTGTTATATAAATTTTTAGAATCATATGGAAATGTGTATGTCTGATCTGATTCAGGAAAAAAGAAAACTCAGAATTAAATGGTTTTCATATGTAACAGAAGATTTGTATGATATCAGCAATTGTCCATTGTTCTGTGTTTCCACACGCTATTAGTAGAAAAAGTCTTTGGTTAGTTATTTCAGCAAGCAGAGTGGAGGAAACGTTTTTAAACAAGGGCAAATTTAGATAAATAGAAAGATTTACAAGCCACGTTTTTCTCAATCAGAATTGAAAGTACTATTATTGAATCCCATTCATGGACAAAAATGTTTTTAATTTAGGTTACTTATTTATCTAACTTTTAAAATGTCCATAACAACTGATAATACAGTTTAGTCATTAAAATGTTAATGTGTGAGCATATTTGAGAAATAGCGAGAGAGCTCTCTAATTTTAACACTGAAATTCAATGTTTCACTAATATACTGGAAACCTAAAGACTGATAGTTGCGGTATTACTGGGTTCTTGATAGGGCCATGGGTTCTGGTCATGTGGACCTAGTAATTTATCTGCAGTCATTAGCCAAATGTGGTACTCTCTCCAACCATGCAGCACACAGATGCACACTGTTAACTTCTGAGCTCCCAAAAGAGTGTGAATTATAAATCAGTCTACATCAGTAGAAGAAACTATTGCACGTGCCCTACTAAGTATGTCCATGTTAAAGGACTTTTGAGATGTTTATTTCTTATGTTATCTGATTTTTGTTCCAGTTGTATAACGTGTGTTTTATCAATACCTAAGTTAAAATTAGTGTTCTCTTTTGCAGAGATCTAAGTTCATGTTGAGTTCAACCAAAATTTATTAGTGGTTACTTGTGTTCAGGATTCTATGCTTAGTACCATGGGGTTATAGAAATGCCCCCAGGGAATTTACAATCCAGCGGGAAAACCACTGGTATAATGCAAGAGAAAAATAGCAACTTACTTTACTTCAGGAGCTATAAAATCATGGCTTTTTGAATTACCTTTTCTCTCTTTTCTTTTATTTTCAGCCTTTGCCAGAGTTGCCTCGTATTCCAGGACTTGTTCTCTCTGGAAGTACATTTTCAGACTGTCTCATGGTGGTGCAGTTCTTACGAAACTTTGGTAAAGTTTTGGGCTTCGATGTGAATATTGATGTTCCAAACCTGAGTGTTCTTCAAGAGGGATTGCTAAACATAGGGGACAGCATGGGTGAAGTACAAGACTTGCTTGTGAGGCTCCTCTCAGCTGCTGTATGTGATCCAGGTCTAATTACAGGATACAAGGTAAAAAAACCCAAAATATAATATTTTTAATTTGTACTGTCAGTGCATTGATAGCTGGCTTTAGTGTATTAGCAGAAGATTGTATAGACAGATCCAATTTTTTCTACATAACTTCTTACAAAGTTAAAGGTAGATTGGTACAATTGGTGCAAACTTAGAAAAACCTGGTTCACAAAGCCTAAGGAATGTAAATCATTACCAAATTACTTTCTTTCCCTCTAGCTTTTGGCAAAAAGCAATCTGATTTAAGGAAATACCTAAGTGATATTCAGCAAAACAGAGAATTCTTAATTCATAAAGCAATTAACTTATGTGTGCCTTCTGAAATTATACTGTGTTCTCTCTGAAACACTATGAATAACCGAGGCTAGTCAAGGCCCCTACAGACCAGCATGTTAAGATACTGTACTGCTAAGTGGATACTCAATAAGTCAAATTTATCTTAATTCCAATTAAGATACACATTTCAGTCAGCTTTGCTCTAGATAATGTAGAGAGAATCTTCCAGATGCACCTGTTACTTTTTTTTCCATCTCCCTATTCATTCAGCATACTAGGCAGTAAAATCCGTGACACCATAGAGCAAGAAAACACATTGCTAGTACTTTTCAACCTCTCCCCAACTACTACTGGTAGAGCCTGGATAAAGCTTGGGATGGTGTCTGTAGTCAAAGAAGGTATGGTGAGACCATTTTTAGCCACAAGTTCACATACCCTTTCCCCCACCGAACTTTTTAACCAAGGGTTTGAAGAAGGAATAGAAAAATTACAAGTACTTGAAAACTTGTCTATCATCTGTTGAGTAAATGACGTTGAACGTCGTGTTTTATCGCCACTTGATCAAAAATGTGAATAAAGCCCTTGTCAGTAATATCTAAATCATATAATACCAATATTTAAAAGTCTTATTGTTTATATCTTATGAGTCGTTGTGGTCAATACTGATAAAAATGCCAACCTTTTATAGGCCAAAACAGCACTTGGAGAACATTTGCTGAATGTAGGTGTGAATCGAGACAATGTTTCCGAGATTTTGCAAATTTTTATGGAAGCACACTGTGGACAAACTGAGCTTACTGAAAGCCTGAAGACCAAAGCTTTTCAGGCTCACACTCCGGCACAGAAAGCCTCAGTTCTGGCTTTCCTGATCAATGAACTGGCGTGCAGCAAGAGTGTGGTGAGGTAAGCATATGCCCAGACGTTTCTGGTGATTCTTTTCTGTTTTGAATTTGTCTGGTCACAAAGTAATACAAATTGCTTGTAGAAAATTTTGAAGTTACAGACTACCACAAAGAAAAAGATTAAAATTACACTAATCTCACCATTCAGAGATGACTACTGCTAATAACGTTCCAGTGTATTTCTTTGCAGTCTATTAGAAAAGAAATTTTGAATCATACTGTGTATAGTCTTTGTAACCCGTTTTGTTTATTTGGTAATTTTGTTATTTATTTGTATACTGAAGTGTAAACAGGTTTTTCTTGCTATGGCTCCAGAATCCAGCACTGTTGCAAAAACCTAGAATTTTTCTTTTATCTTTTGATGATAAATGACTACCTGATTTTCCTTAGTAGCTGCCATTTGTAGAATTATCTACCTACTTTTTATCATGTGCTGATACAATCTTAATATTATTTATTTATTGTGTATTAATTTGCACTTTAAAAAAAAGTACTTAATCTCATTTCAGAGTCAAAGTAAGTCCTCCACTATAGTATTTGAAGATTTGATGAACAAATTTCATGTTCATCTTGTTCTTACTATTCATTATTTTACAGATTTTAATTATGTTACTTTTATTCCTTTACCTTTCTAGGAAAATAATCAATCCAAACATTTCAGAGCCATGCATTTCTACCATTGCTGGGCATCTCTAAGTTTTCTATACATCTCTTAGCTATGTATTAATATAATTTTTCATTTGTTTTTGCTGTTCATTGGCAATCATCATTTGTACTTGCCCCAAAACTGCATCATTTTGCTTACCAAATTAATGTATTGCATAATGGATTAATATATGTCTTCTAATAAACTTTTGCATTGGCAGTGAAATCGACAAGAACATTGATTACATGTCAAATTTGAGGAGAGATAAATGGGTGGTAGAAGGTAAACTCCGCAAGTAAGTTATGTTTTATTAAAACTAATATACTGTTTTCCTTTTTTGCAAGTTTCTGAGTAAAACATACAGATTGCAAAGGTAGAATTTAAACTTTATTTTGTCTAAGAATTAGAAAAGGTAAAGCTTAATTAAGATGAGATATAAAACTAATAAAACTCAGTGCCAGAATTTTCAGTAGACAAAAGATATAATGATATTCACTGAGCTCATATGCTTCACACTTAGAAGAAAGTCAGTTTATCTTTTTTCTTTCAAAGAAGTCAAGCAATCACATATTCTAAGATTGTTGTTGCTATCAGGTTATTTTTGTCACTACTTTTTTCCTTAATTGCTTTCTAATTAAAATTTGCTTTTATAGAGGGCCTAACATGTCCAAATGTATTCAGCATTAAAACTTAATTAGCTTCCTGCTAGGAAATATAATGCTGAAATTATTCAGCTTCTGTGTTAAGAGGATAGTTTCTTTGCAGTAACTTGAATTGAAACTTATTCAGTCAGATAGTATGGGATCAGGTCTTACCACTTGGCCATTCCTGAGTTAATCGTCTCAGTTTTCTGGTTTTTTAAAAAATGTATTCTAATTCCAAAGAGATAGCCAGAATAATTCTTGAATGTTAATATATTTTGTAGTTTCTGGGAACATATTTCTTAAGTTTCCTTCATGCGAATTTTTATTGTCATTCATTTATTGATTACTGTGAGAGAAATACCAGAAGGTATTTTTGCTTACAACTCATAGTATGCTCTTCAAAAAGTATAAAAAGAAGGCTTTTCTTCCATATCATCATTTTTTCATACTTAAAGGCTCAGAATCATTCATGCTAAGAAAACAGGCAAAAGAGACACTTCAGGTGGCATTGATCTTGGAGAAGAACAGCATCCGTTGGGCACACCCACTCCAGGACGCAAACGAAGAAGGAAGGGAGGAGATAGTGACGACGATGATGATGATGATGATGACAGTGATGACCAAGCTGATGAAGATGATGAGGACGAAGAAGATAAAGAAGACAAAAAAGGAAAGAAGACTGAGATCTGTGAAGATGAGGTAATCAAATTTAGGTCGATTTCAATACTTAACTAACATTACATAACATATTGAAAATAACACAGAATTTGAAGTCAGATAGATTTGGGTTTGAATTTCGTTGTCACACTTGACTCAGTTTCTTCACGTGAAACTGAATATTATAATATTCACCTCAAAGTTTTTTGTGATGGTTAGGTAAATATTGAGTAGAATACAATGCCTTCTATACCTAGAGGGCATTTACATTGAATAAAAGAAGTTAAGTTTTTCTGTTTATATAATGAGAGTTCTCCAGAGAACTATTCAGATTCTTAATTTTAGGTACCCTTTTTCATTCTATCTATTTAACATGCTATCTTACATTTATTTTGTACAATACTTCATGCCTTAAAAGTGTTGTCAGGTTTAATGAAAGTGATGTATTTCTCAAAGCCCAGTTTATTAAGTGCCTAGCTCTAGGCATTTTTTCTTTCCCTTTTTTTTTTTTTTTTAGCTCTAGGCATTTTTGATCAAAGTCCCCTCTCAATTTACAGTCTCACTGAGGAAGATTTACGGTAAGAAAATGTAATGTGTTAAGTGTTAACTGCTTTGATAGCGGTATTTACAATGTACTAGGCAGGTACGAAGGAAGGACATTGAACCTTTCTGAGGAATAAATTTTCACAGAGGCTTTCTGGACTCATTAGCTGAGGCTACCAGTTGGACTAAATGTTAACCTGGAGAGGAATCCAGGAATCCATGGAAAAATCTTCCAAGCAGAGAGAACAGCATGAGCAAGGGCGCAGAAGCCTTGAAACCACAACGTGCTTTAAGCGACTTACAAGTGCTCTAGTGTTACGAGACAGCTTCACGTGCCACAACCGTGAACTCGGATTTTATAGTTTTGTGGTAATAGGAAGCCACTGAAGGTTTATAAGTGAGGGAATGACATGGTCAGACTTGATTTTTTTCATTGGCTCACTATGGCAGCTCTGTGGAAGATAGAAATAGATATGAACAGAGCGAGATCAGAGGTAGGAAGATCAGTCAGGAGATATTGCAGTAGTTTAGGTGAATTATGAGGGGTCTGAAACTGGACTAAAGGAAGGAAAGGATTCAATAAATATTTAGGAGGAAAAATGAGTAGTATCTGAAGATGGACTGTGTAGGTTGATGGAGGGAGAGGTAGGATTGATATCTGGCTTGGGGACTGCTTGCTCTGCTATTGTTGCCATTAACTGAGACAGAGAAATCAGAAGGAGCAGAGGAAATAGATGACAGGGGAGGAGGGGAATATGGAACAGATAACTGAAGACAGGAAATGATGGAAGGTTTATTTTGGACATGTTGAGTTTGAGGTGCCTGTTCAGAAGCTCAGCAGTCAGTTGGATTTAAGAAGCTAAAGTCTGGGGGCTTCCCTGGTGGCGCAGTGGTTGAGAGTCCGCCTGCCGATGCAGGGGACGCGGCTTTGTGCCCCGGTCCAGGAAGATCCCACATGCCGCGGAGCGGCTGGGCCCGTGAGCCATGGCCGCTGAGCCTGCGCATCCGGAGCCTGTGCTCCGCAACGGGAGAGGCCACAACGGTGAGAGGCCCGCGTACCGCAAAAAAAAAAAAAAAAAAAGAATCTAAAGTCTGGAGAAGAGTTCAGTCTTGAAAGTGTAGATCTGGAAGTTATTAGCACATAGACAATATTTTAAAATAATGAGTTGGATAAGTTTGCACAGCGGGATTGGTTTATTAATTAGAGCAGTGGACTGAGGTTGGAACCCCAGGGAATGTCAATGTTTAAGAAGAGCCCACAAGGCTTCTTGTTGAAGAAGGAACAAAGAGGTAGAAAATTTCTGTAGTGGGTCAGGGATTTCCAATACCAAGGCCACCTCCAGAGTCAGAGCGATTCACTAGGATGACTCACAGAAATCAGCATGCCATGGCTACGAGTTATTACAGCAAAAGAAAACAAAGCAAAACCAGCAAAGAGAAAGGCATATGGGCCAAAGTCCAGAGGAAACCAGGCCCAGCTTTCAAGAGTCTTTTCCCAGTGGAGTCACACAGGATGGGCCTAACTCTCCCAGCAGTGAACTGCGACAGTCTGTGAAATGCTGTGTTCTAAGGAAGCTCATTAGAAACGCTGTGCCCAGAGTTGTTTATTCAGGGCTGGCCACATAGGCACCCTCTGCATAACATGTGCCAAATTCCAGATTCCCAAAAGAAAAGTAGATGTTCAGTATAACCCACATTGTTAGCACAGTTTAGGTCCAGTGAGCTATTCTTATCAGTTAGGGTGGGAGAACCCCCCAAAATTCAAGTTCCCAGACACTAGCCAAGGGCCAACTTTGTAAGCCGACCTTTCAAGGGCCTACAGTGTTAACTCTCTTCTACGCATGTCATAATAATAAAAATCAAGAAACTTGAACATTTTAAAAAGGAGGGAATGATAAACAATGTTAAGGGAGCAGGGGCCTAGTGTGACAAGGGCTGAAAGTGTTCGTTGTATTTGGCAACACAGAGGTCATTGGTAACCAGTGCCAGCACCGTTTCGTTGGAAGGGTGAAAGCACAAGCCAGGCTATGATTGATCGAAAACAATAGAAAGTGAGAAAGTAAACTTAACTATTTCAAGCATTATGCCTCAAAAGAAAGAGTAGTTCCTAGAGGCAGACAAAGACCAAGGATTTTTCATATGCGGAAGGTTTGAGATGATTTTTGGTTGAAGGGAAAGAGCCAATTAAATAAGAGGGGGGCACTGAAGATTAAAGAGAGGAAGAGAATAATTAATGGTATAAGGTCCTGAAAATTATTGGAGGGGATTCAATTAAGGTAAAGAGAGGGGCTAGCTTTGAAGAGCAGGCTAAAGGGAAGAAGGCAAGGTCACAGAGGTGTGTGTGTGTGTGTGTGTGTGTGTGTGTGTGTGTGTGTGTGTGTGTGTAAGGGAAGCTACCATAAGCCATGGAAATGGACATATATAAAAAGGAGATAAGGGTTGATGTTTACCTTTTACCAGAAAAGAATGCTAGAAATATTGATAGGGTTGCAGAATGGCATTCAGAAAACAATATACAGCCAACTATTCCTTCTGCCCTTGATGCCAGGAGTATTTAGCCAAGGAAGTCTAGAAAGAACTCTTCTTTCTTGTATCAACTCAGTACTGCTGGAGAAATAAAGAAGGAAGACTTAGAGAGATGAATTATTGATGGAATGTGTGAAAATAATATCTAATCAAGACCAATGACAAATTACTGAATCAAATTTTTTACTAAATCTGGATAATAATATAATTTATAAGATCATGTGCTATACAATTTCTTGTAAGTAAAAATAGCATAAATACACAATGTTTTCATAAATTCCACCCCCCATGTTATATTTTAAACCAGAATGGTTTAAATGGTTAGAGTGAGCTTTACTTCTCTTAAGAGTACCAGGCTGAAAAGGAGACTCCACTGAGATTCCTTGCAGAAATTACTTCATAATGTTGTATTTCTGAAACCACTTGATCAAATACTTTCATGCTGTGACAGATAATGTGAAGGGTATATAATTTGGGTATCAGTATTGTAATGACCCAAAGATACTATTTATAACCAATCTGCTTCATTTGGCAAGTAGAGCTATTTCCACAGCAGGAATTAAACTTTTCTGACCAATACTAATCACCTTTTTATAGAATTAGCATCCCTTTTCAGCACTTAATATTATAAATTGTTTTAAGGTGTTAACTCTCATAAATTTGACAGCCTTGTGTTGGGACTTCAGTATCTTCTACTGGGTGGTCATCCCACTAAATTGGAATTTATTTACAGAAATTATGTGTTTCACCTGGCCTTTTTCACATGGAGAATTAACACACTATGCATTTGTTTTTCTTTAAGGGAGATGAAGACTATTAAAAATCAGTACTAATGATTTAAACATCATTTTTAATATTTTAAGACCGGATGTGTCATTTAAAGTAGTCATTTTTATTTTTTATGAATGTTGAATTATAGAATTAATTAGAGTGATCAAAATCCTGGCAAATGTGTGTTTGTTATTAATGTGAGAAAACAGTTTAAAAACATTTGAAAATACTGAATATTTTAGGACCTAAGAAACCAAATTAGCATTTCCTTTAAATTATTTGAGAGTTTTTCTTTATCATGAAGAAGTGGTAACCACTTATCAATTTCCTAATAAAATTAAAGATTAACGATTTAATGAACCTTATTGATAAGATTATCCTCTGAAAATAGGTCTGGCCTCTTGATTAAAGTATAGGTAGAGTGTCAGTAGTTATACTCCTTAAAGGACTAATTGCAGGAGCCTTTCCATTGAGACCCATGTGATCCCTTTCAATTAGAAGATACTGCCCTGAGACTAAGTCACAGCCCTCTGTCTCAAGGGTGATTCCCACTTTTCTTCACTCTTCATTCCTTCAACACATGGACTCTTTCCCTAATACTTAGGTTTGTGTTGAAATCTATGTGAGCTTTAACCTCACAAGTTGCTGTGGAGGAGGTTATGTGGACAACTAAACTTTGATATCGAGTGACACATACAACAGCCTTCTCTTCTGATTGGGAAACCATGGGGAACCATGGCAGGGATAGATTCTGCGTTCTTAGCTTTGTCGTTATTGCCTTTCTCTCTTTCAAATTCCTTCATATCTCTTAAATTATAAGGACTATTAGCCAAAGCTCCTTTAAATAAAACTTTAGTAGATATTTTACTTCTTTTTCATCATAAGAAAAGTCTTAGAACTGGTAGTTAGCTAATTTGGCTGATACGTAGCTACTTTGATGTCTTATTTCAAATATTTGTTGATAGAGTTGATTTTTATGTAAGCAAATTATCAAACATCCTGCTGGTCAAACAGTCACTATACAATCATATAGCTATTAAATATCTATTTAATTGAAGAGTCAAGGTTTAAGGGTCATTGAGCCTGTTCTCTTTTAAATAGAAATGGTGTATATATGGAATCTTAAAAAAAATGGTTCTGAAGAACCTAGGGGCAGGACAGGAAAAAAGACGCAGACATAGAGAATGGACTTGAGGACACGGGGAGGGAGAAGGGTAAGCTGGGACGAAGTGAGAGAGTAGCATTGACATATATACACTACCAAATGTAAAATAGATAGTTAGTGGGAAGCAGCTCATAGCACAGGGAGATCAGCTCGGTGCTTTGTGACCACCTAGAGGAGTGGGATAGGGAGGGTGGGAGGGAGGGAGACGCAAGAGGGAGGAGATATGGGGATATATGTATATGTATAGCTGATTCACTTTGTTATACAGCAGAAACTAACACAACATTGTAAAGCAATTATACTCCAATAAAGATGTTTAAATAAATAAATAAATAAATAGAAATGATGTTATTATTACCACAAATAATATGCCTAAATGCCTTTGTAAATTGGTCCCCTAAATTTGTGTAAAGAGTAGATAGAGAATGGTAAAACTATTGAAGTTTTCCTTTCACTTCTTTCTGTTGGCAAGATAACTATACTGGTTTAGAAATATCTGTTCGTGAGAGTGGTTGGTGGCAGTGTGGCTTTTTTAAAAAGCATATAGAAAGTGAACATCAAAAACAATTGCTTATGTTTTTTAAACCTGAGATGTACCTACATTTTCTAATTAAAGGACAACTTTCAGAAAGAAGGAAAGTAACCTTATTTATATATTATGTACCAGGAACTCTGCTAGTTGCTTTCAGATCTGTTCTTATTTAGTCCTCACAAAAATCCCATGTTACAGATAATGTTATCACAAGATAATGTTATCACCAATTTACGGATTAGGAAACAGTTTTAGAGGAGTTAAATAATTTGCCTATATGAAATCGTGCAGCTGAGGTCCAAAGAAGCACATATACTTTATATTATGTCATGCTTTCCCTCTATAACATATACTTTGGGTGTAGCTTTCCTATATTCATTTTGTAGGATGAAAAGTTTTATATCATCACAAAATTTCTATTTATGAAATCAGTACGCTATATAGTAGGGATTATTTTTCTTCTAAAAGCTCAAAATGTGTTCAAAATATAACTTACCCTTTTTTGCTCTAAAATGACTCTTTCAGTTAATGATACCAATATTTTTGCAGTCTCCCAGATTTAAACCCTTAATACCATAATTTACTCCTTCCTTCATCTCCCTCACACATTTCTGCCTCGTATCCGTGAGCTGCCAGGACTTAACAGTTCTGACTGTGTACTATCTCTTATATCCATTTCCTTTTCTCCTTTTCTATTTCTTTTATCCTAGTACGACCCACATCCTCTTTTCCTCTTGAATCATTGCAACAATTTGCTAACTAGATTTGCCAACTGTAGTCCTTTCCCTGCTCCAGGCCATCTTACAACTATTACCATACTAATCTTTGTAAAGCATAGTTCTGGTATTTAATCTCCCTCAAAGGATCATATTATTGTCCATTGCCAAGCACTTACAGCTCTAGATAATTTAGCCCTAAACTCATCTGTGCCTCATCTCCCCACCTTACCTCTTCAGGTCAAACTCTTTCTGAAATGCCCTGTCCTCTTTTCTCTGATCAATCAAATCCTAACAATTCTTCAGTAGCTGATTAAAACATAACTTCTTCCGTATAGCCTCTCTTGGTATAGGTTCCCACTAGAAGTAATCTCACCCTTCCCTGAGCTCCATGACTCTCAATCTCCACCTCTCTTGAGGTCCTTATAGCTTTCTGCTGTTTGGCAGTTTTTATTTATTAGTGTAATGTTTTATGTGTCTCCCTACCAGATTAACGCTTTATCGGGAGCAGGAACTGATATTGATATTCTCATTTCCATGGTGCCTATCCTAGTACTTTGTATATAGGAAGGAGGCTTTCATTAAATATTTGCTGATTGAATAAATAAATCTTAAAAACAGGTAAATGATACTGTATTTTGTTATGTATAGGATGAAGGTGACCAAGCAGCAAGTGTTGAAGAGCTAGAAAAACAGATTGAAAAACTGAGTAAAGTAAGCACTTTTCAGATTACAGTTTATATCTTTTATTTTATTTTATTTTTTTGCAGCATTTCAAAAATCCACCTTGTATGGGATTAGGTTTTCTGGTTGCTAAATAAAAACAAGCTTTTTGTAACTAACTAAAATGAGGAGCTTTAGAAACATTCTCACAATTAAACCTTAAAAGTTTAATGCCAAGGTTAAAAACTTGCCTCTTAAGACATGGTACTAAATTTCACCAGGGCCTCTATTCTTCAGGTCTTCTTTTAAGTATAAAATACCAATAAATGCATGGTTTTATTTCTTGGAATTAATTACTTTAAAAATTCAGTCGAATTTTATGATAAGAGTTTTGGCAGCTCATGTCTTATTTTATATTAGTACATTTGTGGATTTTATTTTCGCTGGATTTGTAAACTATAAATGTTTATGAACTTCTCATTAAACGTTGAATTTCAGTAGTATTAGTGAAGTTTTAGATGAATTTTTTGTTTTAAAAAAATGAGTTTTTAAAAGTATTATGAAACTGATATTATGAGATACCTGTATACTATAGCCATGTTAGATTCATCACAAATTTATCCCAAAATTTAGTCATATGTTACCTAGGTTTACAACATGAGTATAAAAATAGGCAAATAGAGGTCTGGTCAATTACATATATGAGTGTTATTTGTTACATATTGTAATCAATAGAATTAAGCCAATTTGCTTTGGCTTAATGAAATACCTGGTCACACTGTTTATTATTAAGTATAAGACATGCTTTACTATACTATACTTGATAAAATAAACTTAACTCTTTAATCCACGGCAACAAAAATATTCCATCTACCCTCAAAGTAATTTCTATATTTATAAGTGTAACTAAAATTGAAGTCAGGCTTGTAATATTTAACTCTTTTGCTGTCATTTCCCAGTAGTGAAATTTATCTGCTCTAAAGGCATAATAAGTGTAAAGTCGCTTATGTATTAATTTTTAAAGCACTTAACATCCGTAGCTTAATTATATGCATCATTTTTTAACAGCAACAGAGTCAGTACAGAAGGAAGCTCTTTGACGCTTCTCACTCTTTACGTTCGATGATGTTTGGCCAGGATCGTTACAGACGCCGGTACTGGATTCTTCCCCAATGTGGGGGGATTTTTGTAGAAGGCATGGAGAGTGGTGAAGGTAGGAACTATTAATCTGTTACAAAGTAATATAAGGAACCATATTTTTAAAAAACCCTGTTACTCCTTCAATATATTTTGTGCTTCCAGAATCAAATCTGCTTTATGGTTA
Source organism: Neophocaena asiaeorientalis asiaeorientalis (assembly GCF_003031525.2). Lineage (NCBI taxonomy): Eukaryota > Metazoa > Chordata > Mammalia > Artiodactyla > Phocoenidae > Neophocaena > Neophocaena asiaeorientalis. The sequence continues at coordinate 7,014,197 of NW_020185336.1, forward strand.
AACATTGTAAAACCTTGATTCCCATTCCTTTTGAACTCATAATGCCCCTTGCTCTGATAAATATTCCTTCTCTCTCCATGATTTTTCTTCTGCCACTCTTTCTGACATCAAACATGAACTATTCTTTTTCTTTAGCAGACAAAGGTCTTCACCTGTATTATCCTTTATAACTACTCCTCCATTTCTCTTCCTTCCCATTTTCAAGTTTTCCAACATGTGGTTTTATTCTTTAACCTTCCCAACAAGCATCCATCCCAACAGTATCCCTGGAGGTAACTTGCTTCAATCTAAGACCCTTATTATAATCCTCATTCATCTTGAAATCTTGTTCATGTTTGAAATTTGTGATCACCTCCTCCTCCATTAAACTTCTTCCTTTCTTCAGTTCTGTATTACCACACAATTCTACAGTCTACCTTTGGACTATTTTTTGCTGGCTCCATTCCTGTTACATTAACTAGCACGTAACATAATGCATATACGTGCTCAATAAACCATCTGAATTGAACTTTTTAGAACTCTGTACCTGGACATTTCCAAATGTTTAAATTCTGATGGGGCCAAAAGTGTTATGTCAGTGCTTACAGGTTTCAGGGTATAGCTGTTTCCCCATGGTGGTACATGGAGGTAAAATCTTCTTGCAAAACATTTTTTTTTTGGAATACCCACTATATGCCAGGCATTTCTAGGTACTGCAGGAAGTTGAAAGATATGAAAAACATAGTCCATGCCATGTAGAAATTTAACAGTCCATTGGAGAGAGGGGATTGATTAATCACATAGACATCTAGAACAGAAATCATACAAAGTAGTTGTTTTTAAATTGATGTAGATGTTGATTTAATAGGATAGTGTGGTGGGTTCTTTTTTTAACTGTTTGCTTAAAATATTTAAAAATATATTAATTAATTAAAATAATAAATTAAAAATAAATAAGTGGGACTAATCATATTAAAAAGCTTCTATACAGCAAAGGAAACCTTCAACAAAATGAAAAGGTAACCTATTGAATGGGGACAAATATTTGCAAATTATATATCTGATAAGGGACTAATATCCAAAATATATAAAGAACTTATACAACTCAATAGCCAAAAAAAAAAAAAAAAATCTGATTTAAAAATGGACAAAAGATCTGAAAAGACAGTCTCCCAAAGAAGATACACAGATGGTACATGAAAAGATACTCAATATCATTAATCATTAGGGAAATGCAAATCAAAATCACAGTGAGATATCACCTCTCACATGTCAGAATGGCTGTTATCAAAAAGACAAGAAGGGCTTCCCTGGTGGCACAGTGGTTGAGAGTCCGCCTGCCAATGCAGGAGACACGGGTTCGTGCCCCGGTCTGGGAAGATCCCACATGCCACGGAGCAGCTCGGCCTGTGAGCCATGGCCGCTGAGCCTGCGCGTCCGGAGCCTGTGCTCCGCGACGGGAGAGGCCACAACAGTGAGAGGCCCGCATACCGCAAAAAAAAAAAAAAAAAAAAAAGAAATAAAAAGGGCTGGGGGGGGGGGATGTAGAGAAAAGGGAACCCCTGTGCACTGTTGGTGGGAATATAAATTGGTGCAGCCACAATGGAAAATAATAAGGAGGTTCCTCAAAAAATTAGAACTACCATATGATCCCTAGAAATCTAATTTAAAATGACAAAGCTGTGAGTCACTTGAGGGTGCAGAGCCTTGGTAAAGCTAAAAAGCAGATAAAGAAATGTCCCGGTGAGTGGCTTTGCCTTAGCTGTATTAAGAATCACCTGAGAAGCTTAAAAAAAAAAAAAAGTGAGCCCTAGCCCAGAACAATTAAATATCGCTCAATTTGATTAAGGGTCACGTCATTCTTAGTCACCTGGGCATGTAAACTTGAAGTTATCTAGGACATAAACTTTTCCTTCAAAATATCTGAAGTCAGTCTCTCTGCAACACCAGTGAAATCAGGTCTTTTTCAATATATATCTGAATTATTACCGCTGTCCTCAGCTTCTCTCTGTGCAATCCCCTTCTTCCATTGCATTCTGGCATTGTATCATGTCTCCACTCCAAAACCTCAAATGACTCCCTGTTGCCTATAAAATGTTGAAATAAATCTGTATGTAACCTGGCATTCAAGGCCCTCTATAAATCTGACCTCAAAAGATCTTTACATGGTTCTCCAGTATGAATGTACATAGACCAGTCTATTTACTGTTGCTCAACACATGTGTATTCCTCCCCCTGTAACTTCACTGTGCTTTGCCAAATTCTGTTCAATGTAATGCTAATTTGCCTTTTCTTCAGACATCTAAATTTTGCCCATCTTTCTTGATCCAGCCCAAATCCTAGCCCTTTTGAAACTCTTCTCTAGCTTATTTAAGTGGAACCAATTTTTACTATCTGTGAGTTCCTAGAAAACCAAATAATGATACCATTATCTTGGCACATTGATCCACATACTATTTATTTATTTTACTTAAATTTGATAATCCTTGTATGTACAACTTTTTATTTTCCATAGTGTTAAGCATAGTACCTTATATACCTAGGCACACTAAAAATGCTTTAATTAAGAAAGTAAGTAAATAATTAAATGTCTATAAGGTTTATAAGAATAGCTTATAGGAGACTTTCTTTTTTTTAAATGTTAGGCCTCTCCAGTTAGATAGCATTAATTGAATTTGTAGTTGTTAGAACTCAGTTTCCATTCAGGCCCCACCACTTAACCTCTCTAGACTCTGATTTTCCTCTCTACAATAAGGATCATGTCACATAATGAATCTAAAAGAGCTACAAGATGATATTTAACTATTAATTGTACCTTATACTATTATTTGGGTTCATTGCACAGTACATGGGAAAGGTAGGAATAATTTTTTATTTAAAGATTATTTACTCATAAAATTTTTATTAATTCGATAATTTACATCTGCTGTATTATTCTAAGTGCTATGGAAGTCATAAAATAATTAACAGATGTAGATTCCTTTTCTTTAATCATGTTTACTATGCACCTATACTGTGCCTTGTACTGAGTACTGTGGAAATACAAAAGAATCAATTAACCTATCTCTATCCACAAAAAGATCACAGTCTAATTGGAAAGATATAGCATATATGAAGACACAGAACAAAAGCATGTAAATATGTAATATTATAGGCAAGTACTATATCTGAGAGGCAAGGCTGATCAGGATGAATAAGTACCAGCTATTAGAAACTACCATGAAATAAGAGGGTAATGAAAGTTAATACAGTGTTACCAATATGCTTTTTTTTTTTTTTTTTTTTTTTTTTTTGTCTGTGTTGGGTCCTTGTTGCTGCGCATGGGCTTTCTCTAGTTGCGGCGAGCGGAGGGCTAGTCTTCGTTATGGTGCGCAGGCTTCTCATTGGGTGGCCTCTCTTGTTGTGGAGCATGGGCTCTAGGCGCATGGGTTTCAGTAGTTGCAGCATGCTGGCTTAGTAGTTGTGGCACATGGGCTCTAGAGCGCAAGCTCAGTAGTTGTGGCGCGTGGGCTTAGTTGCTCCGCAGCATGTGGGATCTTCCCGGACCCGGGCTCGAACCCATGTCCCCTGCATTGGCAGGCGGATTCTTAACCACTGCTCCACCAGGGAACCCAACAATATGTATTTTTATATTCTGCTCATTTATCACTTTTTAAAAGTTCTATAAAAGCACAGTCTTTACTTAATAAAGTTAGATTTAATACTCATCTATTTAAAAGTTTAAATACACAAGTTTTTTTAAAAATCCCTATAATATCATTATGATCAATAATATTACACAGAGATGATAATCAGATCTTGGATTACCTATATGAGTATAAGCCCTGTGGAAAAATCTCCCACTTCTAGAGTGAGTGTATAACAAATTTTAGAACTGTTTGGAGTGAAGAGAGAATCAAAATTGACCCTCCTGTTGGTATAGCTAGTGAGTTTCATCTGGAAAGCAGCAGAGTATCTACATTTGTATCCATCCATTCATCCATAATATGAACAACAGGAACCTCCCAACCACCTACTGAAATCATGAAAGGTACCAAAAAAGGAGAGGAATATTGAGGTATAAAAACTCAGGATCCTGGGCTTCCCTGGTGGCACAGTGGTTGAGAATCTGCCTGCTAATGCAGGGGACACGGGTTCAAGCCCTGGTCTGGGAGGATCCCACATGCCGCAGAGCAACTAGGCCCGTGAGCCACAACTACTGAGCCTGCGCGTCTGGAGCCTGTGCTCTGCAACAAGAGAGGCCATGATTATGAGAGGCCCGCGCACCACGATGAAGAGTGGCCCCCACTTGCCACAACTAGAGAAAGCCCTCGCACAGAAACGAAGACGCAACACAGCAAAACTAAATAAATAAATTAAAGTCTTTAAAAAAAATTTTTTTTAAATAAATTAATTAAAAAAAACTCAGGATCCTGGCATACCAAATAGAGTCCTCATTTCTGCTCTTCAACTCCAGGAACTTCATGAAAGTAGGAGCATCTTTATGAGGTATAAGCAGTATTCAAAGTAAAAACAGTCCAAGGCAGCCAGACCAGACAAGTCTTACAGAGGTCATTGTTGAAGGGGTTGGTGCAGCTATCTTTTATTTTTTTAAACACAACATGATTATATATATTTTTTTCATGATTATATTTTAATACACAACCAAAATGCAAAACACCATAGTAAACTGATGGCAATAAAATATAATATTGATATTTCATTTGCATTGCATGACAGATGGTTAAACATCCTTAGTCCTAAATGAGTTCTTAGAAACCAGTAACAAAGACATTAATAAACCAAGGGAAATTAAAACAAAAACAAACCAGAAGAAAATGAAATAACACAAGTGACTAGTAAGGATTAAGCATATATGAAGATGACTGAGCTGAACAATAACAGAAGAAAAGCAATTTCTTTGAAATATCATATGACTAAAGATTAAAAATTTAACATTTGTACAGTTTTAGGAAACATACCCACATAAACACTGGGGGACAAGATTGATGAGGTCCCATGTATATAGTAGGGGAAACTCTAATTTGGACTCAAAACTATAAAATTTTGGATATCCTTAGTTCTAGCAGTTCCAATTCATTGGAATGATTTCAACAAATTAGTTGGATAAATTTACAATTTATATATAAATCATGTTTACTGCATGGAAAATGTGTAGCTAGTATATAGACCCCCCAAAAATGACTTGCATATTAATTTATCAGTACACCCAAAAGTATGTGTACAAAATTTCATTAATAGTAGATAACATAGTCGGAGGTGGCAGAATTAGAGGAGGAAAAAAGGCATTTAAGAAGTAAAATATTGGGCTTCACTGGTGGCGCAGTGGTTGAGAATCCACCTGCCAATGCAGGGGACACAGGTTCCAGCCCTGGTCCAGGAAGATCCCACATGCCATGGAGCAACTAAGCCTGTGTGCCACAACTACTGAGCCTGTGCTCTAGAGCCCGCGAGCCACAACTACTGAGCCCACGTGCCGCAACTACTGAAGCCTATGCTCTGCAACAAGGGAAGCCGCCACAGTGAGAAGCCTGCACACCAAAACGAAGAGTAGGCCCCGCTCGCCACAGCTAGAGAAAGCCCGTGCACAGCAACAAAGACCCAATGCGGCCAAAAATAATTAATTAAAAAAGAAAAAGAAGTAAAATATTATACTTCACAAATTTCCACATCCTTTGAAATTTTGAAAAAGATGATTTTTTGTTAATCAATTTTAAATTTCCCTGTGATAAGTGAAAAATTTAAATATATGCACTTAATACTTACAGGAGCATTGAAATGAAGCCTCAGAATCACACCATTCTGAGCTTCTCCATGTAATCATGCCACCATCATTCACGCTTCTGAGATTTAGTCCAATGGCAGCAATGAGAACAGTCAACAAGCCTGGTTACAATTGGAGCTATCTTTTAGAATGCTATTTCTGCATTCTCTACTGCCTGTGGGTAAGGGGGAGCATGAATCAGCCACCCAATACCATATTAGTAAGCCCATTGTTAAATGGCAGAAGCTGTGAAAAAAATCCCAATTGTTTGTATAATTTTTGGAAACTCCAATATATAACAAATACGTTTCAGTCTTAATAGTATGTGTATTGTCTGCACACACAAGGGACACAGTAACTCCATATCCAGAAAAGGTGTATATTATTCAGTGGCTAGAGGAAATCAGATATCCAAAAGCTAACAAATGTCATCAGAGTCTCTTTGTCAGAGACTTTAGTCACAGATACTTGTAGTGCTACTATCAAATAAAGTTGACTAAACAGGGTTGTTAAATTGTGAAATGAGGTTGCTCAGTACCCCTACCTGAATCTCTGCTTGTTTAACAAATGCAATCTTGGGCTTCCCTGGTGGCACAGTGGTTAAGAATCCACCTGCCAATGCAGGGGACATGGGTTTGAGCCCTGGTCTGGGAAGATTCCCACGTGCCGTGGAGCAACTAAACCCGTGTGCCACAGCTACTGAGTCTGCGCTCTAGAGCCCATGCGCCACAACTACTGAAGCCCGCGTGCCTAGAGCCCATGCTCCGCAACAAGGGAAGCCGCTGCAATGAGAAGCCCGCTTACCACAGCGAAGAGTAGCCCCTGCTCACTGCAACTAGACAAAGCCCATGCACAGCAACAAAGACCCAACACAGCCAAAGATAAATAAATTTATTTTAAAAAAAAGAAGAAGAAATGCAACCTTTCTCCTCCAGGTATGCAACACTGTTGCACAACCTGGCCCTGTAAGTATAGCTGGGTTTTGGCAACATACCTGACCAACAGGTATAGAAGCTACCAGTAGAGGTCACAAAAAATAAGTCCAACTGATATGTGGGCATACTTGTGCAGGACTTAAGTACCCCAGTCTGTCCATGCCAGGTATGCAACCTGAGGAAGGAATGAGTTCATGCAAAAGCTTTTGCAGTGATTGTGATTCTGGTCTTCCAGCCATAGTGAACCCAGAATCCCAACCCCAGTAGGGAAATGTGTTTGCCACGGCTCTGTTGCATTCTGGAACAGTAGATACTTGGTTCCTCATGTCTAGCAAGCCCATAAACGTTTGAGGCTGTTCTCTTTTCCAGCATAATGAACTGAGGAGTATGGTTAGTGATCCCTTGGAGGAGACCCTGGGGACTGAGCCCAGCCCTGGTCCTCCTTAAGTTTGAAAGAGCTTAGGTCAGGGAGCAAAGAAACCTGGCTTCAGGAGTTGAGTCAAACTCATAAGGTGGAGCTGATGTAATCCCATTTCAAGAGAGTCAAGTTAATGTAGGGTATTTCCCTCAGCTCTATTCTCTGAGTTCTTTTCTGAGGAGTGTAGAGGCCATGAGATCTTACCAGATGGTTTGTGGGAGTGAGGCTTAATAGCTGTAATCCCTGAAGGAGATTCCTTACCAGGGACCTTCTCCACCTAATCTTCTGGTGTCTCCCACTCTTCTAACAACTCTTCAGTATAGCATGTGAACCATTCAATATTGTGTCTTACCTCACAGGAATCTTTTTCACGGTCTCAGGAGGTCTTTCAAGTTTCTGAATAGGACCACATTCCCGCACTCCAGGATTACACAACCATCAACTTCTGTCCTATTAATCCTTCTGCTTATGAGCAATACCACACTTAGTGGTGTGCGGGAGCCTCTGCCAGAAGTCTAGCCTGTCTTTGATTCTTTTTTCTTTTTATCTTCTCCTTCCTTTGTTCCTTTTTTCTTTTTCTTTTGTACGGAAACCTGTACCACTTACTAAGCTCCCTCTTTCCATTTCCTCCCCTGAGATGGGGCGTGTGTGACCTAAAAGAACTATTTCATTTCTATCAGTGCTTCACACGTGATGGAGTAAAGTCAAAGCCGTCGTCCGCTCAGGGGGACCTGTTCTGATTTGATCATTCAACATACTTTGCACCAAGAACATGTTGTCAGGCCTTCCCCTCTCAAGCCCTGGGTTTTCTTATAATCATGCTAACGCAGCCAGGGTCTCAGAACAGCTACATCTTCTGCGGATCTAGTCCCACTCACATTCAAGGGTCAGGAAAATCACGGGGCTATATTTTACCAACACTACCAAGCATTCAGTTTGGAAACAGGGTGGCAACGCCTATCTCAGCATTATTAGTCAACCCACACTGCTCATTCAGTGACAGGGGCTTGTGTTCCCCCTTCTCAGCTTCATTTAATATCACTGCTGTCCCTCCATCATGCAAACAAACACGCCAAACCTCTAAGGATCCTTCCAAGTGCGTATGGTAGTAGACCTGTTGAGAACCTAGTTCTTACTCTGTACACTGCTGGATTTCCTCCCGCTGTTGTGTCCACTCAGATTCCTTTAGAGCATGCCTCACAATAACTGGCTTTTCACATACACAGGGGCCAGTTGCCTCATGTATTAGTGGGAGTTTGCCCCACTTTCCCTTCTAAAGGGGCTGCCGTCACCCTTTTTAGTTTACCATCCCCCCCTTAGGGCTCATGAAAATCTCTAAGCTGGTAAGGAAGAGAGACAGAACTGGATTTCAAGTCAGCTTGTCACCACTAGTCATCCTCTTTAGTATACCACGTTTATGGCTTCTGCCATCTTCAGGCATTGCTACTAAGACCATTCTAACTCTACCAAGTGAATTACCACTGACCCCAAGAAGGAATTCTTCCACCCCTGGGTGCGCCTCTTCCAGAAATCCATGACATCAGGATTTTGTTGGTCACCAATTGTACAAGATGCATGGTCACAAAAATCACTAGTGACATACATAGTGCTAATAACAGCATAATTTATTAGTGAAGGCAACTTATAAGCAGAGAAGTTACAGTATATAGGATCTCCCAGCTCCCATAATGGTTCCATAGGACTTGGATGTGTGACAAGAACACTCCAAGAGACAAAACACTATACCCCATACCTTGCTCTCTATTTATGGGTTAGTGTAAGAAGGGGTAAGAAGCACTGAGTTTCTCTAAGTAACAGTAAACATATCAAGGGACCTTTGGGTCTAGGAACAGTGCTTGCAGGTATGCATACCAGGAATCAAAATCTACACACCAAGGATCCTGAGAACAGTGTTGACATTGGCGGGCTAAAGGCCCTGCTATCCTTCTGCTGGCCCCCAGGAAAGTGGGAAGGAAGAAAGCCCCATGGCCACTCAGCCAAAGCCAAGGATTTGTTGCCCTTCAATTCACTGTTCTGTTTGGGGTCTATTGGATTGTGGATAATTCCTTCAATATTGGAAGGAAAATGAAACAAGTTTTTTGTACTGTGATGTGAATATTACTCCTCCATTATGTATTAGGATATGTTTACAGCATTAGGTCTGTAAGTGTAGAGACTAATTCCTGTTAGGATGTGTGGAGGAATCTTACCTGAAGGCTGAAGGTCTCATGGTAAAAGGCATCTTTTTAAAAAATTCCCGGATCAGACTGGGAAGGAACAATCCTAGATAGACAACGATAAGAACCTGCTTCCTTGAGTCTTCTCCACGGTAATAGCAAGATGTCTCCTAGGAGCTGAGTTGTGGTAGTACTGACAACATGAATTCAGTTAAGGAGCTGTGAAAGTACTCCTGAGGTTAGGCTATACTGAATGGGTGAGAGCCTTTGGGGTGAACCCTGGGAGGAAGCCACTGAACAGAGACCTGTATTCTAAATGCCAGTGTTTTTACATTTCTTGTGTTCTTTGTTTGTGTTTCACTTGGATTTTAGTAAAATCTATTTGAAAGTTTTAGCCTACTTCAGCCCAACTAAGGAGAGGCAAAGGAAAAAATTTCATTCGAACTGAGAATCGTGGACCCCTAGGGTCCAGTGACAACTATTAGGTAAACTAAAGCATTTCAAAGTGATTCTGATAAAACTCAAGAAGACATAGTCTCTTTTCCAATAGCAAACTTGCTCTTATTAGGATTGGTTTCAGTTGGTTTAATTGGGAAATGGTATTTTCTTTGTCATTATATACTTGCAGTTACTACCAAGGAAATCAATCAAGTGAACGGCACTCCCTGTTTCATCTCTTACTTATTTTCCTCTTCTTTAGTCTGTTTTGAAGACTTTTTTTTTTAACATCTTTATTGGAGTATAATTGCTTTACAATGGTGTGTTAGTTTCTGCTTTATAACAAAGTGAATCAGCTATACATATACATATATCCCCATATCTCCTCCCTCTTGCGTCTCCCTCCCTCCCACCCTCCCTATCCCATCCCTCTAGGGGGTCACAAAGCACTGAGCTGATTGCCCTGTGCTATGTGGCTGCTTCCCACTAGCTATCTGTTTTACATTTGGTAGTGTATATATGTCCATGGCATTCTCTCACTTCGTCCCAGCTTACCCTTCCCACTCCCCATGTCCTCAAGTCCATTCTCTACGTCTGCGTTGAAGACTTTTTTTAATACTCATTGATACATGTCAAAGAAGTAAGGGCTGGAAAGAACAGAGGATTGTATGAAATAGGAGATAGACAACTATTTAAAAAATCTTTTTACTAGATATCCTGTATATTTTTCAAATTTTTGAAAATAATTTTACACCTCTATTAGAGGTTTAGTTGTTTATAATTAAGCAATTTGAATATAAAAGTTAAAGACAACCACGAATAGGCTATTGAAATGTATCATCAGCTCACTTTCCTAGGTGCAAATGGGAAGTCATCAACTAGTCTCAAACCAGTAAAAAACTTGTCTGTTGGTTGGTTGGTCTGTTTGTTTTTGGATATATGACAGTGGTTTTTGAGATACTAGTTCTCAGAATAAATCAAGCACAAATATTAATATTTCCTTACTAGCCAATAATTTGTGTAAAGTTAAGGAAATTTGTGAGCATGGGTATTTGGAGAGAATATTTGTGACTCTTTTCATGTGTGCCTAATTGGAGGTGATGAAGTAGGGTGGTCTTCTAAGGGCAAATGTGCAGAAGTGCATAAAGATCATATGAGGCACAATATTTTTTTCTGGCTGTTTTTAAGATTTTCTCTATTATTGGTTTTGAGCAATTAGATCATGGTATGTCTTGGAGTAGTTATGTATCTTCATGTTTCTTTTGCTTGGAGTTGAGTTTTTTGGATCTGTAGTTTATAATTTTCATCAAATTTGGCAATTTTTCGGCCATTATTTTTTCAAATTTAATGACCTTGCCTGCTAATGCTACTGTCTTGTCAGTTTGAGGTTAGTTTTCATTGATTGAGTTCTCTAATTATGTATCATTCATGTATGTCTTTTAATTTTGATTGAATGCGAGACATTGTGAATTTTACCTTGTTTGGTGCTGGATATTTTTGAATTTCTATAAATATTTTTGAGATTTGTTTAGCTGAAACACAGTTAAGTTACTTGGGAAAAGTTTGATCCTTTCAGATCTTTCTTTTAAAATTTGTTAGGCAGGACTAAAACAGTGCTCAGTCTAGTTTATCCCCTAACTAGTAAAGCAAGATCCTTCTGAGTACTCCACCTGATGGCCGTGAATCTTGAGGTTTCCCAATCTGGTTGGTAGGAACAGGTACCAGATACCCAGCCTGTATGAGCACCTGGCACTGTCACCTCCAATCCTTTCAGGTGGTTCTTTCCTGGTCTCAGATAAGTTCCTCACATGTACACACTGCTCATTATTCAGCTGAATACTGCAGATCTCTGGAGTTCTCTCTCCATGCAGTGCTCTCCTCTCTTGTACTCTGTCCTGGGCACTGTAGCTACTTTGATCTCCCTGGACTCTCAGTTCCATCTCCTCATCTCAGGGAGTCTGCCAGGCTCCACCTGGATTTTTCCTCCCTATGCTGTAGCCTGGAAATCAACCCAAAGCAATAAGCTGGGGCAATCATAGGTCTGACTGTGTTTGTTTTCTTTTTTTGTTGCCTGAAGTCCAGTTTCTTGCAAACTGTTGTTTCATATATTTTGCCTCTTTTTTGGTTGTTTCACGCAAGAGTGTAAATCTAGTCCCTATTATTCCATATTGTCCAGAAGCATAAGTCTGAAGTATAGGATTTTAATTTGGGGTAGAAACTAATTTCAAGAGAAGCATGTGAAAGCCATTTCAAACATTAGTAGAGGATTGGTTAAGTTATGATGTATCCATAAAATAGAATATTATTCAGCTGATTGAAAAAAATGAAGTACAGTTATATGTTTTAGCATGGAAAACTGTCTAAGGTATTTAGTGAAAATATCAAATCCATCCTTTTATTTCATCGTTCAAGAAATATTTATGGAGCTTCTGTTTTATAGCAGCCACCATGTGAGGCATTTGGGATCCAATAATAAGCAAGAGAAACATTGCTCTGCTTTTAAAAGCTTGCTGATTTAAATTCTAGTGGGTGGGAGTAGAAAATAAACAGATAATTAGGTTATTGTTTATAATGATAAATTCTGTGACGGAAATATGTAGGATGATATTCTAAAGTGAATGGGTAAAATAAGACACAAGGCTGTATTGTACAACACAGGGAATATAGCCAATATTTTTAAATAACTGTAAATGGAGTATAACCTTTAAAAATTGTGAATCACTACATTATATACCTGTAACTTATCTAATATTGTACGTCAACCATATGTCAGGAAAACAAATAAATCAAGTGAATGGAATAGGGAACCTACTTCAGATAAAATGATCAGAGAAAACCTCTGTGAGGAAATGACTTGATCTGAGACATGAAGGATGAGGAGCCAGTCAACAAAACAATATCCCAGGCAGAGGGAGCAGCAAGTGCAAAGTGCCCAGAAAAGGAAAGAACTGGGTATGTTTGGGAAGCTGAAAAAAAGGAAGAAAGGAAGAGCAAGGTTAGCAAGGACAAGAGTGGTCAGAGGTTGTAGGAATTTTCAGGAACCAGACCATACAGCATTGTAGGCCTTGCTTAGGAGTTTGGATTTTATTCTGAGTTGCAGAAAAGTGAAGGGTAGTATCCATTTATGTAATACTGCAAAATGATATTCCTATAGATGCATGTAAGATTTCCAGAAGGATATATAGATATGATAGATTAACCGTGGTTACCTCTGAAGAGTAGAAATAGGGACTAAGCGAGTAGGGCAGAAAGGGTTTTCTTTATACCTCTCATTACTGAATATTTTACCTTGGACATATATTACTTTTCAAATTGAATAAAGTAGTGGATTTATATTTTTAAAGAGTTCTTATAAATTATTTTAAAAACACTGTTCAAAAATATGAACCAGAAGTTCACAAAGGAGAAATGCCAGTAAGCCCATGAAAAGATACTCAGCCTTACTGGAGATCAGAAAAAAAAATGCAGCTTAGATTTTTATCTCCCAGATATTGACAAAAACAAAAAATACTGATAGTATTTAGTTTCCTTGAGGGTGTAGGCAAACAGATGCTCTTGCTTCTGGTATGAACGTGTATTGATCTAGACTTTCAGTTTGACAACATATTTCAAAAACTCTGAAAAGTATATATCTTAGGACTCAGTAAATCATTTATAACATTTTTTATAACAGTGAATAACTGGGCCCTATTAATAAACATCAGTAGAAGATTGATTATTTAAATTATGATATATTCTATTGAATATTCTATAGCCATTAAAATTTATGATGTAGTTATATATTTATTGACATATCAGGATGTTTACAGAGAAAAACACGTAGGTTAGGCATTATGTATATAATAAGATTTCCTTTTTTTTAATTTATAGGTTTAAGTGTGTATGTGTGTACATATAGAATGCCTGGAAGGATTTAGACAAAAATATTAATAATAATTTTTGTTGTGTATTAGGGCTTTTAAATTTTTTATATTTTAGTTTTTCTAAAGCTTAGTCACAAAATTACATTAATTTTCCAATGAGCAAAAGAATCTAATCTATAAAAAAGGGGAAAATGGGGAGTATTAAGTAATCTAGAAAAGTTTCCTAAAATATTTATGCATATAGCTTGATGAGTAATGAAAGAATATCATTATAGTATTGGTTTGATCTGGAGTAACTGATCTTAATAATGCTTTTCAATTTTTTAGGACTAGAAGAAATTGCAAAAGAAAGAGAAAAACTAAAAAAGGCAGAAAGTATCCAGATCAAAGAAGAAATATTTGAGACTTCTGAGGACACTGTAAATTGTTCAAATCCAAATCATTGTGAGCAAAAGGAAGATACTAAAGAAAAAGATAACACAAATCTGTTTCTTCAGAAACCTGGTTCATTTTCAAAATTAAGCAAGCTTTTAGAAGTAGCTAAGATGCCTCCTGAGTCAGATGTAATAACCCCCAAACCAAACAGTAGTGCAAATGGGTGCACATTGTCTTATCAAAACAGTGGAAAACATTCATTGGGCAGCATTCAATCAACAGCAACACAAAGCAGCGTGGAAAAGACAGACTCTAATAATCTGTTCAATACCAGTTCAGGTGGTCCGGGGAAGTTCTATAGTCCTCTCCCCAATGACCAGTTGTTAAAAACACTGACTGAAAAGAATAGACAGTGGTTTAGCCTTTTGCCAAGGACACCTTGTGATGACACATCACTTACCCATGCAGGTATGTCAACTGCTTCTTTAGTGACCCCTCAGTCTCAGCCACCATCTAAGTCACCTTCGCCTGCCCCAGCTCCTCTTCTTGGATCATCTTCTGCTCAGAATCCTGTTGGCCTAAATCCGTTTGCTTTATCACCTCTTCAGGTTAGTGCTGCTAATTGTAACTCATTTTTATGTTGCTTTATTTAATCTTTGACCCCATAAAGATTTTCTCTCAAGGGAAATCAGTTGAATATTTATAATATTATCTCCGCCACGGTTTGAAAATTGAAGAGTCAGAATTGCTATCACCAAGCTTCATCAGAACTACTGATGTCTAAGTCAAAGCCTTCTTTAATTACTTTTTAACTTATTACTGTTGCATTATATCTAAAAAGAAATTACTTGGGGAGCAAATGAAATGACGTATGCCTCTAATTGTGATAAGTGAAAGAATGTTTTTTTCCGAATTTTATAAATAATTTCTGGTTCTAAACACTTTTCCTAACTTCTTAGATTGTTCTACTTTTTAAATGTTATGGTTTATTTTGCAGATGAAAAGTGGAGTATCTATGATGGGACTCCAGTTTTGTGGGTGGCCCACCAGTGTGCTTACTTCCAGTAATCCATTTACATCACCTTTACCTGGTCTTGGATCAGGGTTGGGATTATCAGAAGGAAATAGTAATTCATTCTTGACTCCTAATGTTGCTTCAAGTAAAAGTGAATCTCCAGTACCACAGAATGAAAAAGTCTCTTCAACTCAACCTGTAGCTATTGAAGTAGCAAAACCAGTAGATTTTCCTAATCCAAAACCTATTCCAGAAGGTAGGTACATTGAGATGGTTTATAGCCACTTACTTACTTTATTTTATTGTTATAGATTCCTGCATTATAACCGAATCTTTGATGGTTTTCTACATAGTTATAAGTCTTCTGATTTGCATTGTGCCATTAATTTATATTCAAAATATTTGTAAAAAGATCTACATATTTATCTTAACTTAGAAATGCAGTTTGGTTGGTGGAGAATTATTGACCCAGAGGACCTAAAAGCTTTGCTCAAAGTGCTCCATCTCAGAGGAATAAGAGAAAAGGCGTTACAAAAACAAATTCAGAAACACTTGGATTATATTACTCAAGCTTGCATCAAAAATAAGGATGGTATGTACCTAAAAGAGACTTCTGCTCTCTTGCTTAGTTATGAGAATTAGTTCTTTTATCTTAAAACATATTTTAGTATATCCTAATTCTTAATTTATTACTAATAGGCTTTTTTTTTCTATTTTGTTCAACAAACAGTAACTCTTTACATTTCTTAAATAGGTATTACTTTCTCATAATTTCTCACAACCTGCAGACATACTGTTTTGTTTCTTAAAAAAGAATATTCCTACTTTTAAGGGTAATCTGCCTGTGTATGCACAAGTACATTTGTGTGTGTTAAGTTACACGTATATGTTATCCCTGGAACCTTATTCACTTTTTAGAAGAAATCATTGAGGGATAAAGTGGATTTTAAAATTAATTTCTTTTCAAATATAGTTGCTATTATTGAATTAAATGAACATGAAGAAAACCAGGTAACTCGAGATATTGTGGAGAACTGGTCAGTAGAAGAACAAGCAATGGAAATGGATTTGAGTATTCTTCAACAGGTAGAAGATCTAGAAAGGAGAGTTGCATCAGCAAGTTTGCAAGTGAAGGTAAAATTGATTGGAATGAAATCTGTTTTAAGGATGATGGAAGGTAACTATTATTTGTTGTATACCTGATATGTGCCAGTTACTCTGCTAAATGTTTTCACTTTATCTCATTTAATTCTCAAAATGATCCTGAACTAATTTCCCCCATCTTACAGGTAAGGAACAAGACTCAAAGTAAGTAACCTGCCAGTGGTCATATCGTAAGCTAAGTGTGTATTCATCCAAGTCTGTCTGACTCCAGAACCTGTGTTATTTTTACCAAATCTTGCTGCCTCCTTAATGGTATTCAAAAGTGTCATTTCTAGTTTTACCCATGATAAATATAACGCTCTATCAAATTCCTACTATACTGTTTCGTGTAGAGGACCTCCTTGCATCAAGCTATGTTGTATGTCAAAATTTCGCTCTATATAATTTAAAATTGGAGAATATAGATATATCCAAATATACACCGTATCATTATACACATACCCACACACCCTACATATATATGTAAATTTTAAATTTATTTATCTACTGGGCATTACCATGTCACAAGCATTATCATGATCAGACTGGCTTCCAATGGACAGGCAAAAGGAAAGCTTTACCTTAGTGCAAGAATTTTTAGTTTTGGTAAGAGAGATATAAAGTCTTCTCAGTTGATAATAAGGTGATGTCTCTGAGAATAAATGGATGGATGATGAATAAGTATGAGACACCCGAAAAGGTTTAGAAAATGTAGTAGCCATGTAATTTGATTTGCTATTTTATGTTTTATTCAGAATGAGAAACTTATGCCATAATACTATCCTATGGCATTTGGAAACTTTTGAAGTTCTCCAAAAAATGTCACTTTCCAGAGCTAATAACATATCCCTTTCTTGCCGCAAACATAATTACCAACTTTGGGAAACAAAATTTATCATTTGTTGACTCTATTTTGCTAGCAAACTATATCTTCCTCCTAGTACTATAATACAGTATAAAAATGCCTCATTAATTTGGCATCTTCAACAAATGAAGTCTTCCACACAAGTTACTTTTCTAGAGAAATGAAAATTATTCCATTTAGCACCATAATTCTTTAACATGTTTGTCAGATCGCTTATGTTACGCATTACACTGCCTTCTTAAATTGAGAATAATGAGTTTGATTTAAATTATCTTGGTGACACAGGATCATTAGCGCGAAGACCAATTATTAGATGATGATTCCCTCAGGAAATGTGAAGAGGTTTTGCCCCTACATTAAATGGTCCTAGTGTGCTTTGCTTTTAAACGACTGTGTCTGCTTTCTATAGTCTGTTTCTGTCTTCTCTCATGGTCAGTTGCTACTACTTGCTGGTTTAAATTTGGTTGGTTCTACTGGCCCAATTTTCCCCCAACTTCCTCCACCTAATTTGCCAGTTCTAATTGGCTATTGGTTGGGAAAACATATCACCAAGATTTTTTTTTTTTTTTAAGATATAGTTTTATTTGTTTTTGGCTGAGTTGGGTCTTCGTTGCTGCACGCGGGCTTCTCATTGCGGTGGCTTCTCTTGTTGCAGAGCACAGGCTCTAGGTGCGTGGGTTCAGTAGTTGTGGCGCACAGGCTCAGCAGTTGTGGCACATAGGCTTAGTTGCTCTGCAGCATGTGGGATCTCCCCGGACCAGGGCTCGAACCCGTGTCCCCTGCATTGGCAGGTGGATTCTTATCCACTGTGCCGCCAGGGAAGTCCCAAGCTTTTTTACGTTAAGTATAAAGTCAGGGTGTGGGCCTGAAACATTTTCCCGGAGCCATACTCATATTTTCCTGCATTAACCTTATCACATTACTGGCTGCTTAGACAATCTTGGCTGTGTTCTAAGTATATAAGAAAAGTAGAATTTGTTTTTTAAGTGAAATGTTTTAATATTCTGTTATTAAGGTATTACTAAATTATTCTGTATTATTCTGAAAAAATGAATTATATTATTCTTGAAGAGTCTAAAAACACGAATGATGAAAATAACCATAAGACATTATTTTAACATCTATAGAAGATTTAATGTTTTTTTTTTTAAGAAAATAGAGTTATATGTTTAACGTGGGGAACTAGCCATTGTGAAGACACATCACACAGGTGGCCTGTGGGACTTACTTAGGTGCATTCATTTATATTTTTAATATTGCTTATAATTTGGACATTCTTTATTATTTTGTAGGAAAATCTGCAAGTCTCTTGTCCTAGTTCTGTTGTTGCGAGTATACAAAGAACCTAATTACTCTTCCAGCTCCTCTAAAGATAGCTCCTGTGTCTCTTTCTAAGTTTTCTCTTTTACAAGCTAATTAATTCCTTCAACCATTAGTCCTGTGAAATAGTTTCCATGTACACGATTCTCTTCTGTATAAACACCAGTGTTAATATCCTTCTTAAAATGTTGTATCCATAACTGTACATAGCGCTGTCTGAATGTGTTCATGGGACTTTTACTTTCCTTAATCCAGCACTATACTTCCATTAATGCTGTTTGAATTTTGTACTAGCTTTTTAGTATCCACATCATACTCTTGCTTCACTGAGTATACGCTATGAAAAAACAAACTTTGGCCCTCTTTCAAAGAGCTTTTAAGTGCGTTCTATCACATATAGTATTCAATATTTCTGTGATTAGTTGCTTAAACTTCAAACCTAAAATTTACATTTATCATTGTTTTATTTTTATTAATTTCATGTGAGTACATTTTTCAGCATATGGGATTATTTTTATCTTAGTCCTGTTATACAGAATATTAAATTTTCTTCCTAGTTTTAAATCATCTGCAGATTTAATAACAATCAAGTTACTCGTAAGTGTATTAACAGGACAAACCAAGTACAGAGCCTTTTGGACATTGGCACTGGGGACCTTTTCTGAGGTGACACGAGTTCTGTCAATCACCATTTTTTGGAAGCAGTTTTCAACCCTCTAGATTTCTTTAATCTAGTCTTCATTTTTTGTCTTGTCATTTGCCTTGCAGACATCAAGATATGCTATGTTTACAGGGTTCTCTTGATTTATCAATTTAGAACCCTTTTCAAAATATGGGAATGAGGTTCATTTGACATGACTTGTACCTAGTGCACTTACATGTACTATTCATAATTCCATCCTTACTTCACAAATATAAATGTTCTACTGAATTAAAGAAGAGGAATTGATCCTAATATACAAGATAAAATAATTATCTCTAAAGAGGTTTAATAAAAAGGATAATGTTCATTCTGTTTTTCATTTAATATGCACTTACTAAGCCCCTATTCCACATCAGACAGTAGGCACCACAAAATTGGATAAAATGTGGTTTCTGCTGTCAGAAATCTTGTCATCTAATAGGGAGATAAGTCATATATACATCTCCGCAGAATCTGTTAACTGATCCTAGAGGAGTACAGAGTCATACATGAATTTAGAAAAAGAATACATAACTTCTGATGGAGACATGGGAGAGATCAGGGAACATTTCACGTAGAAGTCGAGATGGAACTTGAGAAGGTGAGTCAGCTTTTGACAAGGAATGCCATACTAGGAAGAGGGAACAGCCTGAGCAGAGCACCAGGATCCAGAAGTTTAGGGCGTTGCAAGTTGTGGAATTTGCAAGTTGTGGAATTTGCAGTGTAGGATGTGTGAATGGGAACATGAGAGGAAGAGGCAGATTGAGGTACTTGAATGTCATGATAAAAATATGGACTTTGTTAAACAGTAGGGAAACTTTGAAGGATTTTGAGGTAGAAGATCAATAAAAGCAAGCTGAGTTATAAGATCATTCACTTATTCAATCAACATGTGTGTTTTGAGTGCCTACTATTTGCTTTCACTGTGCTGGAGATAAAATGAGTAAAAGCCGATGTGGTCCCTGCCATCATGGAATTTAGAGGTAAAAAGATGTGAATCAAATAATCGCAATAGTAAAAAATTGTGAGTACCACAAGGCTGTGGCATACTATATGGTCCTTTGTGGGCTTGTAATATGGAGACTTACCTGCTAAAGCAGGTCAGAGAAGGATTCCCTGAGGACTTTTAAAATGAGAGCTGCAGGATGAGTGGATTTAACCAGGTTAAGAGCAACAGGGAAAGGCTCTACAGACAAATATAACAGCTCACGCAAACTCCTACGGCTGGAGGAAAAATGGTAAGTATTGTACAGACCCCTGTACTGAAGAGTGGTAGAAGGAATGGAAATGGAAAGGAAGAGCTAAATTCAGAGACTACGGAGAGATTTCTGTTGAAATGAATAAGCATGTAGTCTAAAGTCTCTCAGAATATTTGCTGATTTTCATTATACCTTTCATAGTATCAAAAGTTATTAAATTTTCTTCTTCAAACTTCTCACAGCTGTTTCTTTTAATTTTTTATTCTTGTTTCTACCTAGCATTAGGAAACACAAGATAAAAACTTTTAGTAAAGATCCTTAAGGTCTGCTGGTGTCTGCTGCTGTATTTTAAGTAAAGGTAATTCACCCAGCAGGCATTTTAAGAGGAAACCATAATAACATTATTCTTTTGATATATAGGGTTGGATGTGTCCAGAGCCTGCATCAGAAAGGGAGGACTTGGTATATTTTGAACATAAGTCATTTTCTAAATTGTGCAAGGAGCATGATGGAGAATTTACTGGCGAAGAAGAAAGCAGTGCACATGCACTGGAACGGAAGAGTGACAACCCCCTAGATATAGCTGTAACCAGGCTGGCTGATTTGGAGCGGAACATTGAAAGAAGGTATCTGAAGAGCCCCTTAAGTACCACCATTCAGATCAAACTGGATAATGTGGGCACAGTTACTGTCCCTGCTCCTGCACCATCCATTAGTGGTGATGGTGACGGGTAGGTTATTGAGATTAACTTGAAAAATTATTGTGCTTCTTTGCTAATTGGAGCCTATTTTCTATTGCCTGTTATCTATGTATCTTCTTGTACGTCTGTGATCCATATGGATCATGCTGTTTGCATGGTGCTTTGTAAAAACATTTTTGTTGTTGTTATGTGTGTTGATAATCCTGCAAAGTGATCTTACATTTACCTGGTTGTGACTAAGCTTTGAGGCACGTAGCCACAGTCTGTGCACTACATCAAATTTAGTTGCTTAAACCTTACACTTATTGGCTGTTACATGTTTTTGTCATTGCTTGGCTTTCAGTGTGACGATTGTTTCACATTCAGTAACCATAAATGTGGACGTGACCTACTTAATTTCTCTATATTTCAATGCAGAATTGAAGAGGATATTGCTCCAGGGCTCAGGGTATGGAGAAGGGCATTATCAGAAGCTCGCAGTGCTGCACAGGTAGCTCTGTGCATTCAGCAGTTACAGAAATCAGTAGCATGGGAAAAATCAATTATGAAAGTTGTAAGTGTTTTTATTTAAGAAATACTATAATTTACTTTGTCCTGTTTTTTTTCCAATCTTCAGATATTTCTTAATTACGCATTACTTATTGTCAAAATAATGTATGCTGTACTTGAGAATTTCCTTAATTCTTAAATACTGTATAGTTTGATACTTTCCTCCTTATTTTGAGCTTTTTGAAGGAACCTACCAAATGTTATCTTTCGTTTTTTTAAATCTTGTCTTTCTCTCCTTTGAATATTGTTTATAACTCTGACTGAAGTTGTCTTCTCCATTCTGTCAACATAATAGTTGTTAATCTGAATGTTTTGAAGGCCCTTTCAATCTTGTAAGCACTCCAGTTGCTAACATTACCTGCTAAGTACGTTCACTTCATTTCCAAAATATCTATATTTGTATCAATTTTCTTTTCTTAATACCAGAAATACTTAGCTAAGTAAATACAGAATAAGCAGAGAGCTCTTCCTTTATGCACCAATATCATGTTTTGGGTTGGCCAAAAAATTGCCTTAGGTTTTTAAGTAAAAATAAAAGATACATTTTTCATTTTCACCAAGAACTTTATTGAACAGCATACTCACCCTTTTGTTCCACTACCTTCTACCATTTTTCAGGCAACTTCATAATTCCATCTTCCCAAAACTTCTTATCTTTTTGAGCAAAGAACTGATCCAGGTGCCTTTTACAGTCTTCCAGGGAATTAAAATTTTTCCCATTAAGAGAATTTTGTAAAGCCTAAATAAATGGAAATCCAAAGGTGTAATGTCTGGTGAATAAGCTGGATGAATCAGAGCTTCCCAGCTAAGCTGTAACAGTTTTTGCCTGGTCATCAAATAAACATGCAGTCTTGCATTATACTGATGGAAGATTATGCATTTTCTGTTGACTAATTCTGGACACTTTTTGTTGAGTGCTGCTTTCAGTTGGTCTAATTGGGAGCAGTACTTGTTGGCATTGATCGTTTGGTTTTCTGGAAGGAGCTCATAGTAGAGGACTCCCTTCCAATCCCACCATATACCGGCCTTTGGTGTGGTTGGTGGTGTTTCATTTCGCTTGCCCCACTATCTCTTCTATTCCACATTATTGTACAGTATCCACTTTTCATCACCCGTCACAATGTGTTTTAAAAATGGAACATTTTCGTTATGTTTAAGCAGAGAATCGCATGAGGAAATACGGTCAAGAAGGGGTTCTTTGCTTAATTTATGTGGAACTCAAACATCAAAGCGATTCACATAACCAAGCTGGTGTAAATGATTTTCAGCACTTGATTTGGATATTTTGAGTATGTTGGCTATCTCCCGCATGGTATAACGTTGATTGTTCTCAATTAATGTCTTGATTTGATCGCTGTCAACTCCAACTGGTCTACCCAACCGTGGAGCATCGTCCAGTGAGAAATTTCCAGCGTGAAACTTCACAAACCACTTTTGATGTGTTCAATCAGTCACAGCACCTTCTCCATACACTGCACAAATCTTTTTTTGCACTTCGGTTGCGTTTTCACCTTTCTTGAAATAATAAAGCATAATATGCCGAAAATGTTGCCTTTTTTCTTCCATCTTCAGTATTAAAATGGCTACACAAAAATTCACCAATTTTGATAAGGCTTTTTTTAAATGCACGCTGATATGATAGGTGTCACATACAATCTAACAAAATTGTTTTGAATGAACTTATAGACAACTAAGTGTTACTAGAGCCATCTTGCGGAAAAAAAGCGAACGAACCTTTTGGCCAACCCAATATTTGGATATAGTTGGCATTGAGTAGATCTTTTAGTCTTTCCTCTAACAGTTAAAAATGTTTTTTCTCCTTCTTTGTTCAAGGTCAGTTAGTTATCATGTAGTGGCCTCTACTTTGTACTAGGCAACAAATGCTATATGTTCAAAATAAAAGCTATATTTCTTATATTTTCCAGAGAGAGATTTATTTTAAATCATGTACGTGTCCCTTTTGCCTCTTTTGTATCATATACAGAAATATCTATTATATGTAGACTTTTATGAATTACTTTAACAGTTGCTTTTGAATTACAGGTTAGCTTTAAAATTCAAACATTTGCGATTTGTTTTCATGAATGACTAAGGGTAAAATACCTAGTTTAAATAATCTTCCCCAAAGAAAAGAAGTGATTCTTAAATAATTTAGCATTCTCTCCTTCCTTTTTACCTCTATACTTAGACTACTCAATACTTTATTCATTCTATACAAATAAATTTGCTTTCTTCTATGGTTTTTTTCACTTCTTTCTAAAATGTCCATGGAATAATGAATCTGCAGTTTTCACAATATGCTCAAATTTAGGTCTATCCCTATATAGATTAGAATTTACTGTAAGTTTTAAGGCATTGTTCAGGTCATCTGGTAGCATTTTTACCAGGTAAAAATACTTTTCCTTCTAAAAATTATTATTAAAACCAGTTTTAAAGTCACCTTAGACAAATATATTTGGTGAAATGTAGGCTATAATGATAAAAAAAAGATTCAATTCCTATATCAGAATGAAATTTGTACAGTTACTTTTCTCATCTACACCAAAACAATCATCACAATGTAGGCAGTTTTTTTATAACCTATACACAGAAACCCAAAACTTGTACCAAAATCTACCTTTATATTAGTGTACTTACTTTCTGCAATCTAAAGTTTTATTTCAGGTTTTGCAAACTTCTTTTCCATTGTTATTAATAAATTAATATACATTCATCATTATTTAACTCCATCTCATAATTTTTATTTCTTTTTTTAATGTTTAATAATACATTATTTGCTATAAAACTACTTTGAAAAGAAGGCAGAGTTTCTTATTCAAAGATTAATGAGCACTTGGTAACCTTGAATTAGAAATGTAACAAAACCTATAATAATCCTCATAAGAAGTCCTAAAAAAAAATGTTAAAGTGCTCAATGTCTTTAGAAATATCCTCTTTACCAGAAACCATGCTTACTAGGAAAGAAGGAGCTGCCATGATTTGCCTCCAGATACTTCTCAGCCCACAATATGTTTTCTGATGTTAATGTTAAGCAATCGGCAACATCCACTGTTTTTTTTTTTTACTGTGGTAGCAAAGGAGTTAAAACCAAATATTACTACATTTGCTCTAACATATTGTGAGCTATTACTGTGGATTTTCAAAGATGTTATGAACTTGATACCTGCCACCCTTTCTTAATAAGTATCAGAAAATAATTTTATTTTTAAATCATAAATGTGAGATGTAAGACAGGCTTCATAGTATTTTTAGCTATTGTAGAAAACAATGAGAATTTACTTAATGTTCATGAACCTGACTTTTAAAATTTATTGTTATAGGGATTGAAATATAACCTTCGAAATGTTATTTCTCAATGAGTATTTTTATAATAGAAATTTAAAAGAAATAACTCAAATTTGGAGAAATAACACCATATTAAGGTATTTAGTGATGTGGTTATCAGGAAAGGTCATAAAATAAATACTTACTGTTGGGATATTAAACTCTACTGCTTTTGCTCTTAGTACACATGCCAGTTTTAGTATTACATGTATATTACATATATTTGATAGATATTTGTTAAGGTGAATAGCATGTATCTGCTGTTTTGATAAGATTCTTAAGCTATCATTGGTGTACGTATTGAGTTATGAAAGACTATTTTAGACACTCCCAGATTAAGATTTAATGTTTTATTGAAATTAAATTAAGTTTGAACAATTAAGCTATTTTGTTTTTAACAGTGTATAAATACATAACTTAAAATTAGTACAAATGATTTATAATTTAAATGTTTTAATTATTTTCAGTTGAAATATAGTTGTACAATATTATATTAGTAATGTTTTCATTTTTTGGAGTATTGATTACAGGACATTGTCTACTGTGACTGAAATAAAAACTAAATGTCAAAATATAATGTTAGTACTTACCATTTTTTAAAGCCATCTTTAAAGTTTTTACCTGTCTAATCTTCCTTCTTTCCCTTTGTGAAACTTGTTATACAGAATATGTGTGCATGGGGGAAAAAAATCTCTTTATAGATTTTAAAGTTCTTAATGGTATTAGAAGTTTTTCAACAGAGAAGGAACAATTTAATTTTTAGTCCAGAAAATAAATTATGACTTCTAAATTCTTTAATTTATTGTATCAATTTCTTTTTCCCTTAGAAATCATTTTGTAGGATCCATTTTCTACATTTGTGACACATGTTTGATTTGGGTTGATTTCCAAAGTGTCCTGATTTGGACATAGTCAAAATACAGTGACATCTTATTATTATTATTTATAATTCTGTTGCTAATACATGTTCCTAATTTTGATCTTAAAAATTACTCTAACTCTTACTTATTTCTTTCTCAGGATATCATGAGGATGCTAAGATAAGCAAACGATGAAATATATTAAAATATTAAAACACCATGTATTAAAGCTATTCATTGCTTTATGTGCTCTAATGTCATGTTAATTATTTCATATGTTAATGTGTACATGCTTCTGAAGTGTGTGCAGGCATTCAACCTCTAGCTTTGTTTTTTGCAGTGTACCTGAAATGTGCATTTACCCCAACTGAACTGCTCACCCCATCATGTGGTCCATATCTGTGTAACGAGAGATACATAGATGTGTATGGCTACTGTATATTTGTTAGCAAGCGGAATGTTCATTACTAATATAAATTAGGAATTAATGGTGTGTTTAATATCCCAAAAACTATTATTTGTAGCAGAGTGTTAATTTTAAATGATTTTCCATGTATTATAGTACTGCCAGATCTGTCGAAAGGGAGATAATGAAGAACTGCTCCTCCTTTGCGATGGCTGTGACAAAGGCTGTCATACATACTGCCATAGACCCAAGATTACAACTATACCAGATGGGGACTGGTTTTGTCCAGCTTGCATTGCTAAGGTAAGACCGATCTAAAACTAAATTTTTTTTATTGAAGTATAGTTGATTTATAATATTGTGTTAGTTTCGGGTATACAGCAGAGTGATTCAGTTATATATTTTTTTTCAGATTCTTTTCCATTGTAGGTTATTACAAGATTTTGAATAGAGTTCCCTGTGCTCTACAGTAAATCCTTGTTGCTTATCTATTTTATGTGTAGTAGTTTGTATCTGTGAATCCCATACTCCTAATTTATCCTCCCCACCACCACCCCCAGCACCTTTCCCCTTTGGTAACCATAAGTTTGTTTTCTAGAAATCTGTTTTGTATGTAGATTCTGTTTTGTATATAGATTCATTTGTATTATTTTTTAGATTGCACGTATAAGTGATATGATATTTGTCTTTCTCTGTCTAACTTACTTCGCTTAGTATGATAATCTCTAGGTCCATCCATGTTGTTGCAAATGACAATATTTCATTCTTTTTTATGGCTGAGTAATAGTCCATTGTATATGTGTACCACATCTTCTTAACCCAGTTGTCTGTTGATGGGTACTTGGGTTGGTTCCATGTCTTGGCTATTGTAAATAGGGCTGTTATGAACATTTGGGTGCATGTATCTTTTCAAATTAAGAGTTTTCTTCTTTTCTAGGTATATGCCCAGGAGTGGGATTCCTGGATCATATGGTAGCTCTATTTTTAATTTTTTAAAGAACCTTCATACTGGTTTCCATACTGGCTGCACCAATTTACATTCCCACCAACAGTGTACTAGGGTTCCCTTTTCTCCACACCCTCTCCAGCACTTATTATTTGTAGACTTTTTGATGATAGCCATTCTGACTGGTGTGAGATGATACCTCATTGTGGTTTTGATGTACATTTCTCTAATACTTAGTAACGCTTAATGCTGAGCATCTTTTCACATGCCTGTTGGCCAGCTGTATGTCTTATTTAGAGAAATATCTATTTAGGTCTTCCACCCATTTTTTGATTGGGTTGTTTGTGTTTTTGATATTGAGTTGTATGAGCTGTTTGTGTATTTTGGTTATTAACCCCTTGTCAGTTGCATCATTTGCAAATATTTTCTCCCAGTCTGGTAGGTTGTCTTTTTGTTTTGTTGGTTTCCTTTGCTGTGGAAAAGCTTTTAAGTTTGATTAGGTCCCATTTATTTTTGCTTTTATTTCTTTTGCCTTGGAAAAGTGATCTAAGAAAATATTGCTACGATTTATGTCCAAGAATGTTTTGCTTGTGTTCTCTTCTAGGACTTTTATGTCTTATGTTTAGGTCTTTAAACTATTTTGAGTTTATTTTTATATATGGTGTGAGGGTGTGAGGGAGTGTTCTAATTTCATTGATTTAGCCGTCCAGCTTTTCCAACACCACTTGCTGAAGAGACTGTTTTTTCTCCATTGTATATTCTTACCGCTTTTGTTGTAGATTAATTGACTGTAGGTGTGCGGGTTTATTTCTGGGTTCTCTATTCTGTTTCATTGATCTGTATGTCTGTTTCTGCCCCAATACCACACTGTTTTGATTACTGTAGCTTTGTAGTAGTGTCTGAAGTCTGGAAGGGTTATGCCTCCAGCTTTGTTCTTTTTCCTAAGGATTACTTTGGCAATTCTGGGTCTTTTATGGCTCCATATAAATTTTAGTATTTTTTAAGTAGTATTATTACTTAAAACTTTTTAATTGCCAGATCAAAATGAAGAGTTTTATGGGGATTTTTTTTGAGATATAATTTGTATACTGTAAAATTCATTTTAAAGTGTGCAATTCAGTGTTTTCTAATATATTCACAAAGTTGTACAACCATCACCACTATCAAATTCCAGAACATCTTCATGATCCTCAAAAAGTATGCTTGTACACATTATCATTCACTCCCCATTCCCCTTCTCTTCTCAGCCTTTGGCAACCATTAATCTATTTTCTATCTCTGTGGGTTTGCCTATTGTCATTACATATACATCAAATCATACAATATGTGGCCTTTTTCTTTCACTTAGCACAATATTTTCAAGGTTCATCTGTGTTCTAGCACTTTATCTTTAAAGTCAAATGATATTTCATTATATGGACAGACTACATTTTGTTTATCTGTTCAGCTGATGGACATTTGGGCTGTCTACATTTTGGCTTTTATGAATAATGCTGCTGTGAACAGTCATACCCAAGTTTTTGTATGAATATATGTTTTCAATTTTTCTGTTATATACCTAAGAGTAGAATTGCTAGGTCATATGGTAATAAGCATATGTATTTTAAGTCACTTTCCAGTCACATATAAATTGGAAACCTGTGAATTCTAATACTAATTGATTAAAGAGTAGCACTATGATAAAGTAGAAAGAAATGGGTTTTAGAGTTATAAAGTAAGGAGTAAGAAGTGTGAAAGGGTTAGAATGTATTGAGGGCCAGACTCTTCATTAGGTTTCCCCTATCTCAGACACTCTCTTCCATGTTTAATCCCTTGACGTGGTTACTACCAGTAACTACCACCACTTCATAAACTCAGTTTCAAGCATCCATCTCTCCACTGCCTCCTTTCTTTCCTGTTCACTCCCTCTAGTGCTCCAACTCCAATAATTATTTGATCTCATCAGGACCTTCAATTCATTTATCTTAAGACCTTTTCACTGTCCCTCTCCCCATTCATGTCCTCTTTTTCCTCCTATAATCACTGCATCCACCCTTAGCTCCTGCGCCTCTCTCTCACTTGGTAAAACGATCATTCTGCTTAATCCAACTCTATGACTTCTCCAGCACCTATATATACAGATACAAAGGTATCTTGAATGTGGCTGGAGAAAACACCCACCCCTTTAAATTTAAGGCTAAGAGGGCCTTTAGTGGTGCCTGATAATTACTGTCTCCTCCATCCTCATTCTCAGCTGATGACCTTACTCCCGTTTCACTATGATAATGGAAGCCATCAGAAGAAAATATCACAAGCATCTACCACCACACCTACCATCCTTCCTATATCTGGGCTCTCATACTCTACCCTCCCTCCTGTTGCCATGAACTGCTTGTGTGCCCCTAACTAAGCCAATAACCCCACTTGTGCTTCAGATCCCATCCCCTCTCACCTCCTTAGGAGAATGGCTCCAGCAGTTCTGTCTTCTCCTACATCATCAGTTTTTCCTTCTACACTGGGTTCTTTCTCATCAGCCTACTAACATGGTACTCTTTCTCCCATCTTACAAAAACTAAACAAAAACCTCTTTTGGCCTCACTTCTTCCTTGATCCACTTCCCCCATTTCTCCCCTTCCCCTTACTGGAAAGTTTTCTGTTCTGGTTCTTTCTGATTTCTCTCCTCTGATTCACTCTTAAACTCACTCCAGTCATATTTTCATCTCCACAGCTTCTCCAAAATTTCTCTTACTATGCCCACAAATGACTTCCACATTGCTCGGTCCAGTGATCAGTGCTTAGATCTCATCTAACCCATCACTTAACATTTGATAGAATGGAACTTCCCCTCCTCCTTGAAATCCTGTTTTCACTTGTCTTCTAGGATACCATACTCACCTGATTTTCTTCTTGCTTTTGCTCCTTTTCAGTCTCCTTTGCTGGTTTTTCTCACCTCCCAGATCTATAAATATGGAGTGCTTTCTTAGCTTCAAAGTTATATCTGTAAAATGGAATCGTATCTGCTTTGCGAGGATTTGTAAGGATCAAATATTGTGTGTTTGAAGGTTTTTATGACTTTAAAATTCTGTGATCTATTTTGGGGGGATATATTTATATTAATACCTTATTATATTTTAGGCTATATTTTACAAAATAGCAGAGGTCTCACATGGCACCATATTCACTAATAATTGCTTTTTTATTTCTCATTACTTGATCATTTTTGTTATATATAGTTAATGTAGTTTAATAATAATCTTCCCTGATGGTACATAACTTATCTTTTAACTTCATAAATGTCAAGTTATAGAAAAGTGTCTCTAATACTTTATGAATTACTAACAAATCAGTGTTTTAATTCTTGGGGGTATCATCTGGTAGGCTATAGGAGGTTTTGTTTTCTGTAAATTTGCTTAAATTAGAATTCTGGCTATGTATCATTCCAGGAATGGACTAGAAGATGTGAGGTGTATGATCTCATCTAAACCCTTCTATGTAAATGCAGCTTTCTAAACCTCTGCTTTCTTGTTTTTTAAATGTGGTGGATTAGGTGTTACGTTTCTTACAGCAATAAAAAATGTTATAAACATTGGATTTTGGTAAAGATTTTTAAAGTTGAGATTTTAAAAATATCTTTCCAGTAATTCAGTTATTTACAAATATCTATATTATACATCTTGCTCTCAAATAGCTATTTCTGCATACATCATTGTGACTGTTTTTATTCTGTGTATATGTGTGTTTTCATGCCAATATATATACATACACTATGTATATATATTAAAGATAGATATATATACTTTCTCTCAGGATCACAGAATCAAAAAAACTTGCCTGTGTGTATATATACATATTTATACACACTCATACACACACACACACACACACACACACAAGAAATTTTAAATTCCAGTGCCTACAAAAGTCAAATAACACAAAAGTGTTGGGACTGTAGCAAACAGGAAAGTCAAGCCATGGCCCCATTTATATGTGACAGACATTGCTCAACTCCAGCCGTCATGTAGACATGTGGGCCCAGTGTTCCAGGATCTACCAATATTTCATTATGGATTTTTATGCATGCCCTCCCAAATGTTAAATGTTGGCAACAAATTCAGGATTTTTACAAGCATTATGAGCCAAACAACAACACATTCTGTGGGCTGTTTACAGCCTCTGAGCCACCAGTTCACAACTTCTGATATATAGATATACAAGCATAACAGAAATGAGCCCTTGTATGTGTAATCTGATAGGTTCGGCTTAAGATATCCTGAAGTTCCTCTTTGGATTTGGGCTCTAATAAGATAGAAAGGGTGGGGAACGGGGACTTCTCTGTCCAAGAACAAAGTCATCAGTAACAGAGCAACTGTGTAAAAGCTTGCTTTTACATGTGCATGATCTAATGAGGTCATCATTTATAAAAGAAAGAGAGAGGCTTCATTGTCTTTTTAAAACATCGCGAAAGTTTTTATTTCTGTGGATTTAAATTTCATGTTTTCTTACTATGAGTATTAATTTGTTAGAATATGATCCCAAGTATTGGGATCCGTAACATCTTATGGAAAAACCCGAATGAACTTTTTGGCCAACCCAGTAGTATTTTCGTTCAAACAGGAACTAGAAATTTTGACCCATTATTCATGAAATTTTGTTCTTTTTAAGTAACACAATTACTCAATCTAACTTAATTTATTCCTCATGAACTAAGCATTCTCTTTCTCTTTTTTTATGATTTCAGAGTGCTAAAATCTCAGTGTAATATAAAAACTCAAAATAATCAGATTTTAGTGAATAAAAATTAATAAACTAAATGGAGAAGAGGCTTAGTAAAACATTTTAATTATTCCAGTTAGTTTCAAGGGGTAGTGATTCTTTCATATGGTATGGGGAAGATGTTAGATTTATGGTTTGTTTTATTATTTTAGTCAATTAAAATATCTCTTTAACTATACTTTTAACCTACCAATAGAGAAACAAATAATTTTAATTGCTTGATTAAAAGCAATTTTTAAAAATAATGCTAGAAGAGGTCCTGAAATCCTCAAAGAAATTGGTATGAAATACTCCAGAGAAACGTTTTTCAGCCAAATTCATTTCAAGGATACATCCAACTTTAAATTACAGCTGATTGATATCCGACCCTAAGTATTAAGTCTAAGATTTCTTAATAGTCTGGGTAAGAGAGGAAATAATTTGCTAAAAGAGGATAAACACTGTTCCGGAAAATTAAAACAAAAACCATACATTACAGGGTCTTTGCACTGATATTCTTCTATGATCTGATATATTTATTGTAGTATTGTAAACTCTGAAAATACAGATTTATTTCGCTATTTCTAGGTTGAGGGGTGTGGTGGGCAGCTATTGTTACATCAGTGTGCTACCTGTACATTGTAGTTAGATTGCGTAAGGCCATGTTGAGTTTTTTTGAAGTGTTTTTTGTTTTTTTGTTTTTTTCCGTGTAATTTTAGAGCTAGAATGACCGTACGAATTGTGTGGCTTATCTTTCTTATTTTACAGGTTAGAAAACAGGGACTCACAGATATTTTTGTACAAAGTTCCATAGCTAGTTACTGACAGTGCCATAGCTGGAAATCATATTCTTTGATTCCAAATATAATCTCTTTTATACTATTTCTTTATTGCTTTCCTCAAAAACAGACATCTTTTTCCCTCTTCCTTCACCTCTGCTTTGTTCACATCTGGTAACCACAGGTTTGTGGAACTCTATTCTTATAGAAAATGCTTTTTTTCTTTATCTAGAAAGAAATATCAATTTCCAGTAGATCTGATCATTTACAAAGGACTTTTTCTCTATTGGACACTTCATGAGCTATTTTCCTTGTTTTGGCTTAGCTTCTTAATTATCTCAACTTTCTTATTAATAAGATCTATATTTTTGTTTATATTCAACCTTTGTTCTTAATTATACTGTGCTCCAAAAGATAGTACTTTTGTATCTTTAAACTCATTCAGTTAGTGACCTAGACCAGGGGTCCCCAACCCCCAGGCCTCAGACTGTTACCTCGGTGGCCTGTTAGGAACCAGGCCGCACTGCAGGAGGTGAGTGGCAGGGAGCGAGTGAAGCTTCATCTGCCGCTCCCCAATCCTCCCGATTGCTCACGTTACCGCCTGAACCATCCCCCATCCATGGAAAAATTTTCTTATGTGAAACCGGTCCCTGGTGCCAAAAAGGTCAGGGTCCACTGACCTAGATTAAAGAAATACTGCTGATAAGTTCTATAGTTCCGAAGATGGATTACCACGAGATCAACATCTTCAGATTTTAAGAATTCCTAAAATAAATTTTTCACGCTTTATTAGATTTTTGCCTCATATTATGGGAGAACAAATTCATAGATCTCTCTTGAAAATAATAAAATGATCAACCTTCGAGATCAGAGATAATATTCTTTTTGTTGGCCCTGTCAGGCTTTCCTAACTTAAAATAATAAAAGGCCTGTAGACAGTTATTTTTCTTATACCTCATTTCCTTTTTTTTTTAAATTAAAGGCAAGTGGTCAGACTCTAAAAATCAAAAAACTTCATGTCAAAGGAAAAAAGACTGAGTCAAAAAAAGGCAAGAAAGTAACTTTAACAGGGGATACTGAGGATGAAGACTCTGCATCTACAAGTAGTTCATTAAAAAGAGGAATCAAAGACCTGAAAAAAAGAAAAATGGAGGAAAATACTTCTATTAGTTTGTCGAAACAAGAAAGTTTTACTTCTGTTAAGAAACCTAAAAGAGATGACTCCAAGGACCTAGCTCTTTGCAGGTATTATTTCAGTTTTCATGTACTGTATATTTACAACTTCCTATTTTATTTGCTTAGAAATCTTCTGCCATACTAAAGGCAACTTTTTGACAATTTGTGTAAGTAGTAAATGAAAGTCTATAGTATAAGTAAATATATTCTTTTATCTTTTTAAATAAATTAATTTGCATTTTTTACTTGAAGGATTATGAAAGGTAAATTTTTAATAAAAATAGGTATTTCTAAAGCATAGATACTGATTTCAGACATTGTTTTCTTTAGTATGATCCTTACTGAAATGGAAACTCATGAGGATGCATGGCCTTTTCTACTTCCTGTAAACTTGAAACTTGTTCCTGGTTATAAGAAAGTTATTAAGAAGCCTATGGATTTTTCCACAATTAGAGAGAAATTAAGTAGTGGACAGTAAGTAAATCATTTCAGTTCGATATTTATTGAATGCTTGGTACATGCTGGGTACTTTTCGAGTGAGCCAAAAATACATTAACAACAAAGACATAGGCTCTGCCTTTGGAGAGGGGTGTGTGTGTGTGTGAGTGTGTATGTGTGTGTGTGCCCGCACGTGCGTTTGGTCAGGGTAGTATAGTATGTAAGACAAATCAATTAAAATTATGTAAATAATTAAAAAGCAGTGTGATAAAGCATTTTGACATTGGAAGGGCACCAAACTCAGCCTGGAAGGTAAGGAAGAGTATCAAGAAAGCCTCCCAAAGTAAATTACATGTAAGCTAGAGCTTGTATTGTACATCAGTGGAATATTGACACTGTCTCATGTGGATTTAATAAAAATTGACTCTGTAATATTTTCAGATTATTACAATGTAAGATAGAAGATCACTGGAAATTTTAACTATTAAAAGCTTTATTGTGGGGCTTCCGTGGTGGTGCAGTGGTTGAGAGTCCGCCTGCCGATGCAGGGGACACGGGTTCGTGCCCCGGTCCGGGAAGATCCCACGTGCCGCGGAGCGGCTGGGACCGTGAGCCGTGGCCGCTGAGCCTGCGCGTCCAGAGCCTGTGCTCCACAACAGGAGAGGCCACAACAGTGAGAGGCCCGCATACCGCAAAAAAAAAAAAAAAAAAAAAAAAAAAAAGCTTTATTGTGAGTTGTTGGAGAATACTAAAAATGTGTTTATTAAATGTGGAAGAAAATTATTATTTGCTCCTCTCTACCATATTCTCTTTGTGATCCTATCCAAAGAGCAAAATGACTTCTGGCCACAGTTAATGATCTTTGCTAGATTGCCTCAGACTTCTTGCCAGAGAGTAGCAGCTGTTAGATGTTGGCATTTAGTTGGTTCTGGACATTGGACACTGGTTCTAGACATTTTGGAGCCACAAGAATAAGGCTGTTCTCTTACAAAACAAGCCCACACAAAAGCATTCCACGTGTTAATGGCCAGGAGCTGTGCATCTCCCTTCTCCATTCTCCCTGCACCCTTTATTCCTGCATACCAGTTTACCTTAGTGTAGCCCATGCGCATCACTTCAAGCAAAGTCATAAATAAGGAGAAAGAAGGAACTTTACATTTAAAAAAACTATAAAATATATTTAATTGCATTATTATTGTTATTATTATTATGTTCTTCCTAGATATTCTTTTGGTGAAAATCACTGTAATCTGTAATTTAAACTCAGTTTAGAAGAGTTGAGTAGAACTTAACTCATAAAGATCAGTGTCTGTCTTACATGTATCAGATGATTTACAAGACTGACCAAATGACTAGTTTATTTCTCTGGAGGCTGAACTGTCAATCTTTTAAAGAATTACGTCTGTCCCATTTTATTATTTTTTAATTTCGAAAGGGACCTGCCTAAATTCCGAAAACATTAAAACTATTGATTCTTTTTTTTTTGCAGTACGCGGGCCTCTCACTGTTGTGGCCTCTCCCATTGCGGAGCACAGGCTCCGGACGCGCAGGCTCAGCAGCCATGGCTCACAGGCCTAGCCGCTCCGCGGCATGTGGGATCTTCCCAGACTGGGGCACGAACCCATATCCCCCGCATAGGCAGGCAGACTCCCAACCACTGCGCCACCAGGGAAGCCCTAAGCTCCCTTTTGAGAATGAGCGCCAGTAAATGGAGGCGGTCACAGCAGAAGCAAGCAGAGAGAAGCAGTTCTGTATAATCCTGTTTGTGATGCCAGGTGTGGGAGACAGAATTCAGAGAATTCAGACTCCTCTCACTTCGACTTATTTCATTAAACCCAAATTAATGAGCTGGGACCCAAACTCACAAACAGTATTTCAAATTTTAAACTAGAAACTTAGAGAACAGAGGGGAGGAAGTGCCTCCTTTAATGAATCTTTCTGGGTTCCATCAGCTTCCCCCTCCTTCTGTTGTACTTATTTCATCTAGAATCTCGCCTAAAATTCTCTCCCGGATTTGTCTCCCTAGTGCTAATCATTAACCTTTTCTTGTAGTAAGGAACAGTCTAAAGAGATAAATATTTCTCAAGGCAACTTTAAAATATTTTATAAAAATTATTCCCACACATGTTATATGATTGCATTTATATGAAATGTCCAGAATAGGTAAATGTATAGAGACCAAAAGACAAGTTGATGGTTGCCACGGGCTGGGGATAGGAAGGAATAGAGAGTAGATGCTTAATGGATAGAGTTTCCTTTTGGGGTAATGACAGTGTTTTGGAACTAGGTAATGCAATGTTGTGAGTGTGCTAAATGCCTTAATTATCTACCTTAAATGGTTAATATGATGTTATGTGCATTTCACCTTAATTTAAAAAGTAATAATTCTCAGAAGAAAAGGAAAATGGGTGAGGTTACATAGGGCTGACAATTCTGTGAGCTCATTACAGATAAAGAAATTTTCTTCTTTTATTATTGCACATATTAGAAGAAAGGAGTGAAAAGACTGTACAAGGTATTTCATCAAAGAAATAATTCCACTTTTACCAGATCTCAGAGCTTCAGTGTGCGCTTCATAGGTATTTCTAATGGGTAAATTATTTTAGTATTCAATTTGTCATAAGTTAGAGTTAATTTAAATTTGACTTTCCAAAAGCCCTTTTTCAAAATGTATTGATTTGGCTTGAAATGCACCACTCCTTCCTTATTAATAAGTCTAGTCGTGCACCTTTCAGTTCTCTTCTCTGTGTTCTTACAGGGAAAGAGGACTGGGATTATCCCACCAAAAAAAGCACTGAATTCACAGTGCTTCTCACTGAAAGGCAGTTTCCTGATAATGTTATCTCCAGTAAAGAGATAGCACATGCTTTTTTTGCTTGTTTTCGATCATCATATGACAGTGTTTGAGCAAAGGAGCATATCTGAAGAGAGAAGAGAAATGGGAAAGGGGCAAGGTTTAACACAGAGTGACCTATCCTGGGATGTATGTAAAAGCTACAGGGCAAGTGTCGTGTACATAGTGCATGGGAAGCATTTATATTATTTCTACTGTAGCTAAATATTTTTGAGTGTGAAAAATAGGGTACTGCAAGTGATACAGTTGGTAAGAGTTAATAAACTAATCAAGTAGGATGAGTCCTGTAACAAAATTGTGATACAGGTCGAACAGGAAGTTGGATGTAAGAAAAATGCTACTTTGTTGAAATATATCTTGATCTTCAAGAGAAATCTGCTTTCCATTTAACCTGTCTTTAAATTCTATATGTCCAGAACACGTGCAGTCTTTTAAACGTCCTATTTATAAGAGGGTATAATATGTTTTATATCAGTTTAAATGCAGTTACCCTAATCTTTTTCTTTTTCCTTTCAATTTTATGTTTTATTTTATCTTTTATTACCTCTTCATTTGTTTGCAAAACAAAACCAGCCTACAAAAGCAACCTGTAATCATGTGTTTTCTTCCAGGTATCCAAACCTTGAAACTTTTGCTCTAGATGTCAGGCTTGTTTTTGACAACTGTGAAACATTTAATGAAGATGATTCTGATATAGGCAGAGCTGGCCACAGTATGAGGAAGTATTTTGAAAAAAAGTGGACAGATACTTTCAAAGTGAGCTGAAGTTATAATAATCTCTCTTGTTTTTTTTCCTTTTAAACAAGGACAAACGAACCAGCAATGTGAACTGTATTTACATACATGTGCAAGGCACATACACAATGACTTTTTTTTCCTTAAAATAAATATCACACAAAAAAAAAGTATCAGAAGAATGATACCGTTTTTAAAGGCTTCACTCCTACAACAACCAAGGCCCTTGGTTATTGGTTTGTGTGATTTATCAGCTAATTTAGGTAGAACAGGGAAGCACACCCAAAGAATTTTCAAAGGAAAGGGTGTTATAGTGCAATAGCAATTAAAATGTATCAAATCGCACTGAATATTCAACACCAGAGCTCTAACGTGGGAAATGGTTCTCCTTTCCCTCTCAATAAATATCTATTTTTCATTTTTTTACTTTGTAGTTTATTTTTTAGTGAATGTATTTAATTTTATGAATTATTTATGATTAAACCACATCCAGAATCTTCGTTTTCTGTGAAAAGGAAGAACTAGAAAAATTGCTTTAAATCTTGAAAATACAACAAGGAATGTTTTAAAATATAAAACAAAGCCAAGTTAAACTGTTTACACTGATGTGCTATAAAAGCACCAAAAATAAACTTTACTGTAGAGTTACAAGTACATTTATATATATATATATATATATATACATATATATATGTATATATATATATGTTGCTGCATCACTTGTGTAGTTAAATTGTATTTCAAGACAGTGAAGAAAAATTGACATGTATATACTGTTCATTATTGTTTATATTAAGTCTTGTTTTAAATATGTATTATGTGTATATATTGTTTGCAGACATTATTGTTTATGCCTTAGAAGGATTGTAGCATTTTATTTTAGTCTGAAGGTAATTATAGCTATACAGCTTGTACAGTAATTATCCTCTACCAACACTGTGGCATCTCCTTGATCTTGGTAGTGCCTGCCTTTGAAACAGGGTGTAGGGGATATTAGTTTTCCATTTTTTCTATTTTGTTATATAATTTTAAGCCACCAGGGCCTAAATTAAAGTATAATCATTTGTATCCATGTGGAATAAAATTGTGACAATTTCCTACGCACACAGTATTTTTTCATAGAAACATTTCCCTCCCATTTGCCTTGCCTCAGAAATAAATTTAAAAGACATTTGTAACCACTGTGTTTTATCTACTGTGTGTTGTGGTGGCCTGTTGGAGGCAAGTAGATCAGAATTTTTTTGTACCTATGTAAGAGTACTTGAAGTTTTATTTAAAATAAAATGTTGTGGAAAAGGTAGCATTCTTTTTTTTAGGACTGTTATTTTTCACTACTATGTGTGGCACGGATACAATAAAAGACTTTTACAAACTAGTTTTTTAGTTTTTCTTAATGAACCTGGAATTTTTTTTTTCCCTCAAAAGAAGCTAGTTAATTTAAATTTGCTTTTTACAGAATCATAAATGAGGAGCAGCAGAGTGTGGTTCAAAGAGCACTGGGCTGGGTGGAGGAAGGTAGTCTTAAGTCAAGTGATGTGACTTTCATGAGTCTCTGAACCTCTCTGGACCACTTTTTATTGTTTATTTCACATTTCTAATATGAAAATATCAGAATATTTTTTAAGGTCTTGTTCTAATAGGTGAAATGTCTCTGTTGTAGACATACAACCCGGTTGTCATTAAGAAAAATTTATTATATAAATTGGTCTGATAAGTCATGAGATACAAGTTCAAGCATTCATGAACTATGATTTGATGCCTTGCTGGGGTCTGAGGAATCACTGAATGAACAAGACAGGCACAGGCCCTACCTTCATGGAGCCTACAGTCTAGTGCAGACGTGATCCTTAGCTAATGTCCTTAGTAAAGGGCTTTTCCTAAGTAGTGAAGGGAGAATAGAAAAGTTTTGAAGAAATATTAAACTTTAGAATGCTTCATAACCTCAGAGTATTTTCCAAAATTCCTAGAGTGTTTGTGAAGGCTTATATGAAAATCAGCTGTTATTATGTACATATGTCGGTTTCTGTTAACCAAATATTACAGTGATGCCTTAAGGAGCTGGTGCTCAATCAAAAATACCATGTGGAACAGAGAACAAGGTGGTGCTGTGAATCAAGTGTGTGGTTTTTGTGTTTATAGAACTGGCTGCCAGATGCTCCATGGAGAGTCGTCTTCATGGGGGTGTTTTGCCTTAGGGAGCATATGTGGTTACATTACTTTATATTAGATGGCATATAAGAGCTTGATATTAACATGTCTGATGTCCGAGGGGCGAATGAGAAATAAAATACTTAAACACACACGAAGAACAGTTTTTCAAGAGTGATTAATTTTCTTTTAAAAATAAATTAAATAGCCCTGAAAAAAAGAAAGGTGACTATTGGCTACTTTGGACTGCTGTCTTCATCGTTGCTACTCAGCAGGAGTAGCTGTTCAAGAAGTACTGGCCGTGATCCCCAAAGGGCCACAATTAGTCTCCAGAACAATTGTTACCATACACATGTGGATCATTTGTTATGTGAATGACTGTTGCATTCACGGTGCCATAGGTTGGGCCTATCTTCAATAAAACCAGTATTATTATTCTCCTCAAATATAAAAACATTTTCCTAACCTTCTGCTATCATACAATTACGAGTATGCACAACATACTTGTTCTAAGATAAATTAGGCTTTAACCTGAACCTTCTCCATTTTAGTCCTGGTTGCTCTGTGAATTGTAAAAAATTGGCCTGACCTCAAGTATAGATTTTGATTTATCCTAAGGATAAACCAATCAATCCACTACTACTGACCCCCAAAAATAGTCATCAGTTTGAAACAACATCTAGAGAGTAAATTAACATATTTATTTAGTTGTTAACCGTGGTTAAAATTAAACAAATGAAAATTTATCTGTGGGTATACCTTGAACTCAAAAGAACGAAATTACCATAAATGCAAGGTAATCTCTTTTTCTTATTTCAACCCCAAAATGAAATTTGTTAAAAGCTTTAGTTTTAATCAAAATCATGAGGGAGCTGATCTGTCTTTGGTACCTTAATGCACCCCCTCTGTGCTCCTTCTCTTTTATATCCCCTCTACCCCCATACCCTTTCAAGAAATTTAAAATCCTGTTCATTTAGGCTCCTATGAAACACATCCTTAACAAGGAGATCTGATATCAATGATTTACTCCTTTTTATAAATTGTATTTGTGGGCTACCTCTCTCAAGATTATTTGCATTTGAGAAACAAAAGAAGTTTGTGTTCTGTTAAAAGAATTTCATTCCAACAAGGAGATAAGAGAGGTATTCTAAGACAATTGAAATTTTCCTTCCACAGGAATATGACTCATAAAAAATACAACACAGAGAAACTAGTAGAACCTTATCTACTAGGAATTTTGCCTCAGTGAGATCTCTTAGGAGGCCTGCTTGGACCATATTACAACTCTGCCTAAAAAAAAAAAAATTTTTTTTTAAACCTCAGCTACACAGAATTAAGATAATTCCTCTCCTCAATTCATGACACACTCTTCACATTGTTCTTGCAAAGCCCCTCTTTTCTTTCATTTTCTTACTTCTTCCTTCAGCTCCTCTTCAATTCCCTTTCCTCCCACATACAACCACATATGTCTTTCCAGTCAACCTTTTATATATGTATTTAGCAACACATACATCTTTAAAAATATATAGTGTGGGGAAAAAATATATATATATATATATATACAGTGTTTTTAAAACTTGTATCAGTTGCATTATGCTATACATGTCATTCTATTTTTCTATTTTTGTTTCTTTTGAGTTGAAAAAGGAATACTTAAATCTGGTTCATTACTTTTGATTGCTACAAGGTATTCCATCACAGGCATATACTACATTTTACTTTCAAACTTCTCTCAGAATGAAAACCTAAGTTGCCTGCAACTCCTTGTCACTGCAAATAATACTGCGGTGAATGTTGTCATACATG
The DNA here is from genome assembly GCF_003031525.2 of Neophocaena asiaeorientalis asiaeorientalis. Taxonomy (NCBI): domain Eukaryota; kingdom Metazoa; phylum Chordata; class Mammalia; order Artiodactyla; family Phocoenidae; genus Neophocaena; species Neophocaena asiaeorientalis. The sequence goes on from NW_020185336.1 coordinate 7,055,823, forward strand.
TCTTCTATGGACCTGCGTGTGCAAGCCTGTTTCCTAGATGGTCCCACATGATTCATGCCCCTGTGTAATCCCTTCCCACATTGTATCGGGTTTCGCCTGTGTGACCAACATAATGTGGCAGTGATGTGTGAATTCCCAGACTAGGTAATAAATACATTGCTATTTCCACCTTGTTCTCTTGGATCACTTGCTCCCAGTAAAGCCAACAGTGTTGTTGAGGACACTGGAGCAGCCCCATGGGACAGCCAACAGCTAGCACCAACGTGCATGTCATGGGACAGCAGCATCTTAGAAGTGGATCCTTCAGCTGAAGTTAAACAGATGACAGGAGCCCCGGCCAACATCTGGACTGCAACTTTACAAGAGACACTCCTGAATTCTTGACCCATAGAAACTGTGGAATAATAAATGTTTATCGTTGTTTTAAGCCACTCAGTTTTGAGTAATTTGTTACATAGCAATAGATAACTAACAGACTGTGGTAAGAGTTTCTCTAGGATCTATATGTAGGGGAGAATCCCCAAGTGGTTAGGTATGTGGACACTAACTTCCCACGCTGTTGCCATACCACCCTCCAGATGACTACACCCGTTTACACTCCTACTAGCGGTGGAAGAGGATTCTTCCCCCTACTTCTCAACCAGTATTCAATATTTGTTTGGATTAATTTTCACTCACAATTTATTACAGATTTTGAATCTGAATACCATGTTTTGAGGGATATCGAGCAATTTCTCCAATCTTTTTAGCAGCTTCAACTTTGATTCTTTTTGTAGTTTTCATTTTATGTAGCCATCATATCTAACCCTATCTGCTTTTTAGGGACTATAACACTGCCCCAAATTTTATATTCAGCCAATGATATTCAGGAGACGGAACATTCAGGAGATGAGCAGGCCAAAGCTCAGGTAAATGGAGGTGAGTAGAAAATATTGAGCGTTCTTAGGTATTGTTGGAGCTTATATAGACTTATGAGTTACTGTAGCAAAAGCAGTGCTTGGAAGTGTGATGGGTAACAGGTTGGCTAAAGGCAGGGTTAAAGGAAAAGACATTTGGATCCTCTGGACCTTCACTGGAAGAGAATTTTGCACCTTAGCAAAATTAATATCTGAGATTTATTTGTTCTGTCTCAACCCTGACCATACACGTGAAGATCATTTGGGTTGTTCTCACTTGGATGACTAAATAAAAGCATTGTGAGGTATACTGTAAGTTGTATGTAGTTCATTCTTGAAATTAAAAAAAAAAAATTTTAATATCAAGCTGGACTTCTAAGAGTGCCCTTATTCTCCCTGAACAAACTCCTTACCATGTCCTTTAATAAAAAATGGCCCTGGGACTTCCCTGCTGGCACAGTGGTTGAGAATCCGCCTGCCCACGCAAGGGACATGGGTTCAAGCCCTGCTCTGGGAGGATCCCACATGCTGCGGAGCAACTGGACCCGTGCACCACAACTACTATGCCTGCTCTCTAGAGCCCGCGAGCCACAACTACTGAGCCCGTGTGCCACAACTACTGAAGCTAGCGTGCCCAGAGCCCATGCTCCGCAACAAGAGAAGCCACCACAGTGAGAGGCCCACGCGCCCCAGTGAAGAGTAGCCCCCGCTCGCCGCAACTAGAGAAAGCCCCCGTGCAGCAACAAAGACCCAACGCAGCCAAAAATAAATAAGTTTGTTAAATAAATAGATAAAAATTTTAAAATAGCCCTAATAATCATGGTAATGGATACCAAAGAATGTGGTTGAATCTTGAAGAGGGATTCAGTAGTAAATGAAAGACACCTAAGGCTTATAGCCAGTTGGGAATAAACCTTGCACTGAGATGAAAGGAAAGCTCAGCAAGGTCATTACATCACCAAAGGCTAACAAGACATTTACATGGCAGGTTTGTATGGAGACAGTGGAAGGCCTTGAAAGGTATGTTCTCATCTGTGATTCCTCCAATTCTTCAATTACGTTTACAGCTCTTCTTCAATATTGCTTTTCTGAATATCCTCATTATAGCAAATCTCAATTCTTTTGAATATAGAAGTGACTGTTTAAAAACAAAGGCTGATTCTATTCATCCATTAAAAATTATCATGAAAAATCTATATTAATATTGGTAAATTAAGTGAAATGGCTGGTTATAGTATAGTATGTATAGTAATTCTGTTAAAATATATTTAATGCACTTAGCATCGGGCAAACTGCAGGGATGCATATACTAAAATGTTAGTGCTTTTTTTCTGCAGGGATGTATAAAACATTAACAGTGCTTTTTTTCTCTGGTTGGTAGAATTTGGGAAGACTAACCTCTTTGTCATCTTCCTTATCTATAGATCATAATATCTCTGCAAAAAAATGTGCTTTTTTTAACATTTAAAAAGTCACAAACCAAGTATGGTAAATTTAGCTGGTAAATATAACTGGTGAATATACTGAATGATGCCATTTAAAGGTTAAGGCATAACATTTACATAATAATTGAGTTGTGGATTACTTTCACATCTATTATTTCACTTAAGTTAAATAGCTTTTTATTGTATAGGTATTTTTCATGTGGAAGACACTTTAGTTGCCTATTCAGTAGCTGGCTGTCTTGTCTTCTTCCTTCCATCCACTCTGTAGATGTTGGTTGGCCGTAAACTTCATGGGAAAGTGGGCACTTTTTTAGCCCCAGGAGGATAAATCTTTTAATTAGTAAGCCAATCATGGTAATTCCATTCCTGTTGAAAGTGATTGCTTAAAGAATGAGCATGTGATATAATCCTGGGCAGTGACATATGAGAGAAGTCTTCTGGGGAATTGTTCAGAGGAGAATTTCTGTCCCTTTTGGTCTTTGGAGATGGTTATAGGAGGCCATGATGCTTGGAGCTACTGCAACCATCATTCAGCTATGCAGAGACAAACCTGAGAGATGATAACAGTAATGCTGAAGATGGGGGAAGTGAGGGAGATGGAAAGGACTTTGGTTCTTGATGACATGAGCCATCAAATTAATCTTAGAGCCACACTCCCTCTGAACATTTTGCTAGATGAGATAATTTATTGCATAAGCAATTTCGATTTGAATATTTTGTTTCAGATGAAAGCATCTTAATATAGCCTGGGCTACTGCTTTGCAGCAATTCAGGCTACATGCTGCACAATTCCAGAGGGCCCCATTCATATAGGCCAGGATGTAGCCCATTTTACAGATGACAAAACCAATACCAAAAAGGTCGAGTAATTTACGCATTGGCAGCAAACTTAGTAAGCTTCCGTTGGTAAGGTCTTTGGCCTTCAAATAAAGTTCCTCAGAACATAAGAGTGATTTTCTTGATTACTTTGAACATTATTTGAATGCATTTTCTCACCAAAATATTCCAAAACTAATCTGAGCGTTGGTAGTATTATGGAATAATAACAAGATGGTAATTTTTAAGAGATGAATGTATTCTAGTTTATTTAGAAATAGTTACACTGCTATGGAATCAAAACCTAAAAAGAATATTGAACACTAAGTTCACTTCTGTACATGAGGAACTGGAATTATCTTTAGCCTCCTGCTGTAAGCATTCAGGCAACTGAACAAAGTATATAAAACAAATGTTTTTAGACATGTTTTTAGACTACAACACAAGACTAATTCCTGAAATAAGAGTAAGAAATGAAGCTGGCCTTACAATTACCCTGGCTAAAGATTTAGTATCTGGAGGTGCTCCAGTCTTAATTTTATTATCTTACCCATTATTCTGATTAACTCAGCACTTTCCAGCATGTGATGCAGTATCCTCCACAGGTAGAGGATTTTCACTGCAGTTCATCCTTTGGTGTTGATGTTTTTCATGATGGGACTGGTGCTATGATGGCATAAACTATGTCTAAATCCTTAAGGTAAGTTAAGAGTCATATTATTTGAAAGACAAGTGGAAAGGAACTTCATTTTGTAATGTGGGGTAACCCAGCTCTGACTATAACAGATTGATGCCTTATGTAAACTTGGAATAAAAGTTACATTCCTTACTCATCTTCATATAGATTCAAGTATTACCTCTATAGTGGTTCCCAATCTTTTCACTATTATGTCCAACTGTTATTGTTGTTTTTATTTCCATGTCGCAATGCTTGAAGAGTTTTATTTACAAAGCAGTGGCATTTAAAAAAATAATACCTTGTACACCAAAATTACAGGCGCACGTGCCATTCATTTGAGACTATTTGGGTCATTAAAAATAGCATAAAACCCCTAGTTATAACATTCAGAGTCTGCCTAGAAGTTGGAAAACCTCAGGCTTACTTATCATTGATGATTCCTGTATCAATAAATACATACTATATTCTTCTTCTGACCTCAAACTCTATCTTAGGACATGACACAGATAACACAACCTCAACAATCTAAAAATGATCTCATTGTCTTCCTACTTTTCACACTTGCTCTTTCCCCTGTATTCCATACCACGGTTAACAGAATCAACATACATCTAGCCACCCATGGTAGGAAACCTCAGAATTCCTTTGGACTTCTCACTTTACCCATCTCTCCATGACATCCTGAAGAATCTTCCTCTAAAATTCCTATGGTGTACATTTATCTCCAATTTTCCATTCCCTCTGCCACTATACTAGTTTAGGCCTCATCATTTGCTAAGTACCAGTATCTCATTTTTTCTAGCCACCCTCCCTTTTTAAAAAAATTGTGGTTAAATATACATGACATAAAATTTGCCATCTTAATCATTTTTAAGTGTACAGTTCAGTGGTGTTCAGTAGATCCATATTTTTGCACATCTATCACCACTATCCATTCCAGAACTGAGACTCTATATCCATTACACAGTAACTCCTCCTTCCCCCAGCCCCTGGCAACCACCATTCTACTTTTTTGTCTTTTTGTATCTGACTTATTTCACTTAACATGTCTTCAAGATTCATCCATGTTGTACCATGTATCAGAATTTCCTTTCTTTTTAAGGATGAATAATAATATCATCGTATATGTATAGACTACATTTTGTTTATGTATGCATCTGTTGATGGACATTTGGGTTGCTTCCACTCTGTAGCTATTGTGAATAATGCTTCTATGAACATGGGTGTACAAACATCTCTTCAAGACCCTGCTTTCAATTCTTTTGGGTTTATACCCAGAAATGGAATTGCTGGATCAGATGGTAATTCTATTTTTTATTTTTTAAGGAACCACCGTAATGATTTCCACAGCAGCTGTACCATTTTACATTCCCTCCAACAGTACACAAGTTTCCAATTTCTCCACGTCTTTGTCAACACTTGTTTTGTTGTTTATTTTTTGATAGTAGCCATCCTAACAGGTGTGATGTGCTATCTCACTGTGGTTTTGATTTGCATTTCCCTGATGGTTAGTGATAAGTATCTTTCCACTTGCTTGTTGCCCTTTTGCACGTCTTCTTTGGAGAAGTGTCTGTTCAAGTCCTTTGCCCATTTTAAAATCAAGTTGTTTGTTTTTTGTTGTTGTTGAGTTACAGGAGTTTTTTTTTATATATTCTAAATATTAACAACCCTTATCAGATATATGATTTACAAACAGTTTCTTCCATTCCATGGGGTGCCTTTTCACTTTGTTGATTGATTATATCCTTTGATGCACAGAAATTTTTAATTTTGATGTAGTCCAATTTGTCTGTTTTTTTCTTTTGTCTATGTTTTTGGTGTCCTATGCAAGAAATCATTTCAAATCCAAGTCATAAATCATTCCCCCTATGTTTTCTTCTAATAGTTTTAGCTCTTACAGTTAGGTTTTCGATCCATTTTGACTTAATTTTGGTACATGGTATAAAGTAAATGTCCAACTTCATTATTTTGCATGTGGATATCCAGTTTTTGCCATACCATTTGTTGAAAAAACTCCTTTCTCCATTTCGTGGTCTCAACACCCTTGTTGAAAATCATTTGACCATATTTGTGAGGATTTATTTCTAGGCTCTCTCGTCTTTCCCAGTGGTTTTTTCCATTGTTGTAATAAGTTTTGAAATCAGTCTAGTCATCCTCCTTTTGTCCACCACTCTGCCATCTTGAATCCAGATCTGATTCTGTTAGTCCCTTGCTAAAAAGGTATTTGTGTAGCATTAAAGGCTCTTCAGACTTAGCCTCGGCCTATTCTTAGTCTTTTGTCCTATCATAACCCCATCCTCTCTTCCCTACATTGGCTACTCATCCCACAAAATAACTCCAGAACACAATGTATACCTACCCACCGCCTGCTAAACTCTATTATTTGTGCCTTCCTCTAGTCTCCTTCCCACCCTCCACCCCCAGGTGGCAGTTACTTTTTACTCCTATAGAATTTTGTTACTATCAGAGCCATTATCACATCAACTAAATTATGATGGGAAAGATTCCATTCAACTAGCTAAAGTACCATGTCCAGGTTTCCAGTGTCACGATATCTAAGAAAGAGACTGAATTATCTGAAATATACTAGGTGAGCATATAGACTCAACACAATGAGAATGAGATATACTTGGGAGTGTTTTATCCAGGCACGGTAAGGGCAGGCGAATCAGCCCTTCTCCACAACACAGCAAACCACAATGCAGTCTCTATCTGACAACTTCTGGGGTTCTTTCCTGGACAATACATACAAAACAGCATATTTTACCCCTCAAACTCCCCTTTTTCTCTGTTCCATGATGCTTATCCCCATTTTTTGTTCCTGAGAAACTGAAATATCTCAGCTTCCTTGATTATCACATTTTCCAGTTCTGCCTATTTAAAATTATTTCTAGCTTTCTGATTGGAATTCTGCACATTTCACGAGTCATGTGTTTATCGACATGCTCTTATTTTATGACAAGAGATAATTGTCCATTATATATGGATTTAACTGGCTTTCTTAGTCCTCCACTCAAATTTCCTGTGAGCAGCTAGAATTCATATTCTCCCATAACTAAGGTATTGCTGTTACGGGCTGTGTATCTCCCACTCTCACCTGACACAGCTTCTCAAGAGATTGTGTCTTACATATTTTTTAAACACCCAGTATCTAGTATAATGTCTGACATATTAATGGCACTCAGTAAAACTTTGTCAATAAAGCCTTCCCATCAAGGAAGATACTCAAAAGAATGAGCTATACTCTCTGAAAGCAATGCCAAAATCCAGGTTCTAAATATCTTTTAGGTAGCAGCTATGCTGGAATAAATGTTTGAATTTTCCAAATGATTGCCTTGAAAAGGATAGCTCTTATTGCACGTATATGTTGGATTATATTTCATGAAATATGAGGTCATATTACTTTATAATCATATCTTGAAGCCTAGTAATGTTCTGATAGCATACAGCTGCTTCCTGGGACGTGTTGAAGAGGCTCATGTCTGTAATAAAAGACCTAAGACGTCCCAGGTGAACTAAATAGGTCAAAAAGAAGGGATTATCTGGTACAAAGTAAAACTTCTTTGTAAGTCTCCAGATTGCTTTCCTCTGGTCTCTAACTTTGATCTCATCTCCTTTCTAAGAGGAGAGTACCTATCATCTGGCATAGTCATTAGTACCATAAAATCAAAGACTTATCTTCCTGGGCACATGATGGAATTGTATTTCCTATACTCCTTGTGGTTGAGTGAGGCCATTTGACAAGCTAGTTCTGGCCAAAGAGATCTGAATATAATTATCATGTGCGTCTTGTTGGCCAAGTATTTAATTTCTCTCCTCTCCCTCTGGCACAGCTACTATTAATGCTCAAAATGACTCATGTTCTGTTAGCCCAGGCCTCTGATTAACTATGTTGAACATAATTCCCAATGGACACATAGCATAAACAAGAAATAAACCTTATTTTAAGTCACTAAGATATTAGGGTTCATTGTAATTGCCTCATATCCTAGGCTATCCTGATGCAGACTGGCTATTAAACCACTGGATTAGAAGGAAGAAAATAGGCCCTGTAGGGCTTAATATCTTACCTCTCTGTATCCCATCACTTATGAAATGGTCCTGGAAAAGAACTAAAATGCACAATTGAAGAGGGTCTTGGCAAAGTAAGTAGATTGAACTGTAGTAATGTGTCATGGTCAGGAAAGACTCCTAATATATTTTACCTTAGGTTCAAAGGGGAGACACTGCTTTTGAGAAACCTCATGATGGAAAACACACAACCAGTAAGAAAGTGGAGGGGCTGGAGTGCATTTTGACCCAGTGAAACTTTGGGCTGATATGGATTTGTGTGGACAATGCTTTATGCTATTATTAGGACCCAAATTGTGATCGACCTAAAAAAGATCGGTAGATTTTATTAATACGAAGAATTACAGGGCTTCAGCCAAAGCAGTGGTTAGAGGGATATTTATAGTTTTAAATCCTATATGGAAAAAAAAATCATAAATCAGTAAGCTAAACTTCCAATAGAAAAAGAAGACCAAACGAAGCACTAAGCAAGCAGGAGGAAGGAAATAATAATTAGAGCGGAAATTAATAAAAAGAATAGAAAAAATTAATTAAACCAAAAATTGGTTCTTTGAAAAGATCAACAAAATTGACAAAGCTTTAGCTGAACCAACTGAGAAAAAAGAGGGAAGACTAATTACTAAAGTCAGGAATGAAAGAGGGGACATTGTAGAAACAAAAACGGACTTTAAGTGAATACTATGGACCAAGTAGATAACTTGGATGATAATGACAAATTCCTATAAGACACAAAGTACTGCAACTGACTCAAGAAGAAAGAGAATATCTAAGTAGACCTATGACAAAGAGATTGAATTAATAATAATTCTGTAAGTTGGGCTATTATGAAGTGAATTTGATTATACAATGTCTATTATATTCTTATGTTATAAAAAAACAGGAATCTGAAAGTAAAAATGTGGGTTTCTTTTTCAAAACTGTATTTTAAATCTTGAATTCTCTTGTGGAGCATTAGTAACAAGATACTGGAAAATAAAGAATTTGAGAAGATGAGACAGAAGAAATAAGAAAAGAAAAATTTTAATTATAGGAAATAAAAATCCATAAAAATCCATAAACAAGAAGAATGTTTCTTGTACCAAAGAGGAAGAAAAGGCATAGTTGGAACTGCAAAATTTCTTTAGCATGTACAGATACCAAATGTCATCACATTTCTTTCTTGTCTGCTTATCTTTAGCTACATGTATGTTTTCTATCATCAGGCAGCTCTCACTGTGCCCAGTGTGAGCCTTCCTCATCCTCATCTGGCAGCCCCTGGGTCTTTCTTCTATCTGTATGAAACACCAACTTAAAGAACTCTAGTGACCTCTTATTACTTGGCTGGCATCCAGGACTATGGGTGGATTAATGGAAACATGGCCAGTTAGAGGGTGTAAAGTTTATTTAATGGCAAAGGATAAGGGGAATTCAGAGACTATTCCATAATGCAGAAGATAACACAGCCTGCACCCAGTTACAGCTTCCTCTCTGCTGGGAGGTAGCGCTGTAGATAATACCAGGTGTGGAAAGTGAATGATTGCATCAGTATGAGAGAATCCCTGGGCCTTTCTCATGGATATTTTTAGAAACTTTTTTTGAAGTTTAATATACACTACACACAAATGCGTGTATTATATATATATATATTGAGCTTGATACATTTTTTGCAAACTGAACACCTCCAGGGAGTTTTTTACATCTTGTACTCTACCTTGCCTGATGGTTCTGGAAACTCTGGCCTTATCTGCCTGCAAAGCAGAACAACCCAAATGCATTCCTGAGTATTTACTGTGAAACTGGGTATTTCCCAAGCTCATCCCTACACCCACCTTTTCTAATTACTTCAGTGCCTATCATCTCTCCCTCCTTTGAGCTCTTGGTTACTCTCAACTAAACATTGGAATAATCATTGACTCACTAACTGATTCACACCTATTCTGTTCCCACTGGATTGTATTTGGAGAGCATGTATTGCTTATTATTTAACTGAAAAGTTAGTTTTCCTTTAAATATACCACTTAAAATTGTTTTCTATATTCCCCAAGAAGCATTATTACAAGGAACAAAACTAGAAATGAATGATAAAACAGGATTAATTATTGACCACAGTTACATAATTAGAGCAAAAAATATATAAAGTGTTCAAATCTCTAATGTTCCAAGTCAAAGTTCCAATTATTTGACACTCTGTCCTATGTAGTAGGATAACCAGTTCACTCATGTGATCAAAGATCTCTATAAATTCTTAAAATGTTTCTCTACTCTATTGCCAAGATATTTTAATTAACATCTCCCAAATTGCAAATTCACAGACTAGAGACCAGCTACAATAAAGCTTCCCTCTTTGAAACTGCCTGTCCTGCAAAACTGACCATACTGGGCTTGAGATCTCCATGCTAAATTACTGGCCTGTGTAGTCAGGGGTTTCTTTTACATATTCTACTTGAAGAATATTATAACCAATCTTACCCATCAAATTAGTGAAAATTTTAAAAAATTACTCAAGTCTGTCAAGAATGTGGAGAGACAGGCACCACCATATGCTGCTGAGAGGTGAAACCATACAGCCTCTCTGAAAAGCAATATGGTACTATTTATTAAGACTATTTACACCCTTATGCCCAGTAATTCCATTTCTAACAATTTCCTTAGCAAATTTCATTAAAGTAAATATTTACGTACAATGTCATTGAATCCAGTATTATCTATAATAAGCACAAAAATATTGAAACAACTGGGAAAATGTTAAGTAAATTATGGTATGTTTCTGGGGCTGTGGACGATTAGGCAGAAACAGTAATTACACTACTGAGAAATTTTAGACATGGAAAATGCTCAGGATACAAGTTTAAGTTGAAAAAGGTAGTTTGCACGTCCTTCTGTAAAATTATTGATATTATTATTCATGAAAGACTGAAAGTAAATGTTATATCTGAGTGGCTTATTTTTGAGTGGTGTGATTATTAGTTGTTTTTCTTTATAGTTTCTATATTTCCTAGAGAGAGCTCTATTATTTATACAATCAAAAAGTTACTTTTAGAAAAATACTGTTTTGGCAGTACTTTGGCCTGTAATCAGGTTTCAAAGTGTCAGTCATAATGCACTCGTTAATCAATTTAAAAATCACAGGAACATCTCAAAATCATGAATTTTGATCTCCTCTTTTCCCTTTGTCTTTTTCATTACAAATCTTCAGCGAATCTCAATTTCATGTTTAAATTTGAGTATTTTAGGTTATTACTCTTCAAATATGTGACTTTGGTTTCCTCAGGTTTGTAATTTTTTAATGTTTCCTCGCTGAAGAAAACTCTTTGTACCTTTGATTTTAATCTGAACATGGTTCAATACTGTGATGTGCACTTAGTTCGTAAGTGTTAGCACGCCTAAGAACTTTTTCTGGTCAGTTTTTTAATCTCAAAAGGGACTGGCAAAACCAGTTTGTAATCAATTACACGTGAAAACCACGGTGTAAGCTCCACGTGAGCTTAGGAGGCTCTCTGAAACGCTATTAAGAAATGCACATCGGGTTCAGGTGATAGCAGGATATCCTTTCCAGCAGCCTGCCCTGGAAAGACAGATTTGGGTAACCTGAGCACAAAGGCGATGGGAGAAGTCATGAACCACTGAGGTCAGAGCCGGCCTAAACAGAAAAGACCAATCAGGGAGGTCACAGAATAGACAGAGCAGGATAAAGAAATACAGCAGAGGAAGGAGGCTCAAAAACTTTGAGTTGTAGTAACTGGAGAGTTAAAGGGGGCATTGTATAATGCCCCCGTTAAAATCACATTTCAGGCACTCGCTAGACCTTGAGACCTCAGCTTCCGCAACCAGAAAAAAATTTCAACTAAAGGTTCTTCCCAAATCCGGACTCATTTCAATCCTAGAGCCAGGTTTTAGTAACCTCTTCATTAGAAAGCGGAAGGGCGCGCATGCGCCGCGGCGCAGGCCGCCTCCCGGGGGGGCGGGGCCTTCCTTTTCCTTTAGGAAGTCCGCCGGCGCCGGCCCCGCCCGCCTCACCTGCGCGTCACGTGCCCTGCGCCACTCGCCGGCGTCTGAACGCTGATTCCCGCTGTCGTGGGTCTTGGAGGTGAAAGGGGCAGTGCTCATGGGCTAGTTTAACAGCGGCGGAGCCAGGTGGGGGACCTTGACGGGGGTCAGCCCGCCGAGCTTCCCCGCTCGAAGTGTCTAAACCCTCCGTTTCTCGGCGTCAGGTTCTAAGCGCGCGACAGGGACCTGCTGAGACCTTGACCAGAGCGATGCACGGTTTTGCGGCCTCAGTCTGGGAGCTGGGCGGCGCCTCCCGGCGGGGCGTGAAAGCCCCAGCTGGCTTCCACCTCTCCCCCCCAGCCCGAGCACCGGTCCCCGCGCCCCGGAAGGCCCTGCTCCCCGCCGGCCGCGCTCCTGCCGCGGGTCGCTCGGTCCGCTGGGGCCTGGTTGGCTCTCAGAGTTGGGCAAATCCTTGGTCCCCGCGTGGGCGCGGTGGGAGTAGGTCTCGAGCTTTATGTTGGAGGATTCTTGGCACATTTCGGGTTTGCCTTGAATTAGATGGGTATTCGTGTGTTCACAATGGCGAGTTGATCCGGGATATGACCGGAAATTGAGTGTTGGGCTTGAAGGCTGAGGTTTAAGTGGACTACCACACCAGGTAGGGGTAGACTTGAGAGCGCGTTTCAAAACAAAGAGTTCAGCTGATTGCGTCTCTGTCCTTGCGACTCGAGGGCCTCGAACTGCAAAGGGGGCCGAGCGCCACAAGGGTGAGGAAGTTTGTTTGGAAAATTACCCGTGTGCACTTGCACAGTTGGGATTTGGGAGTTCCCCAGAAAGCACCTCCTGATGGCGTTTGTTTCCAGTGCAATACCTTAGGCGGTAATCTACCAGGGTTTTTGGTGGTTGGCTGGTTGGTTGGTTTTTTAGACTTCATTGAAGTTTGTTTGAAAAAAGAGGCTGAACTTTTGGGATAAGGTAAATGTTGGAAAAGGCTCGCTCCATTTATTTGGAAAGATTTCTGTAAATAATACTAGAACAAGGTATTATGAATTTTACAATTCGAAGTTACGCCTGTCCCTTCAGGGCTGATTATTGCCTCGTTCTACACCATTTTTCCACTGTCAGATTTTTTTTCTTTTTTTTTTTTTAGTATTAGTAGCTTTATTTTTAGTTATCCAATCATTTTGTATTATATTCACATATAATGTTTAAAGCCTAGAACTGGATTTGGGGGAAGGCTGAACTTTTGGGATAAGATAAATGTTGGAAAAGGCTCGCTCCATTTATTTGGAAAGATTTCTGTAAATAATACTAGAACAAGGTATTATGAATTTTACAATTCGAAGTTACGCCTGTCCCTTCAGGGCTGATTATTGCCTCGTTCTACACCATTTTTCCACTGTCAGATTTTTTTTCTTTTTTTTTTTTAGTATTAGTAGCTTTATTTTTAGTTATCCAATCATTTTGTATTATATTCACATATAATGTTTAAAGCCTAGAACTGGATTTGGGGGAAAATGTTAATTCAGCAAATATTTATTTGACCACATTAGGTGCCGATACTGTTTTACGTTTTACATGTTGTGGATACAGAAATGAGCGAAACAGACCCGATCTTTGTTGGTTTGTGCTTACCTTCTAGTGAGGGGAGACAAATAAGTAATAAATATGTCAGAGGGTGGTAATTGCTGCACTGAGGATTAAAATAGGGTGATGTGCTAGCCTGTAGAGGGGCTATTTTAGACTGGGAAACTCTGAGGAAGGACACTGAAATTGAAATCGAAATGTAAAATTAGATCCCAAAAGCAGGGGATACGCATAAGAAAACCACTTAATGAAGATCTTAGGTGTAATTCTTTTGACCAGGAAGGCTGGAAAGAGGGAGGGTGAGGGAAAGTGGAAGGAGTTGAGGTCTGAGAAGTAGGCAAGCAAGAGACAGACCATGTAGGGTTTTGTAAGTCTTGGTGAGGAGTTTGGATTTTATTCTAAATTTGTAAATTTGTTCTTAGGTGCAGACCAGCTAAGTCCATTTTTTGCCACTCTTTCTTTTTGGTTTCCTTGATTTATTACATTGACTCTTCATCTCAAATCTTTTATATCTTTTTATTCTTTGTCAGAAAAGATGACCAAACATGACATGATAGCTTTCAACACTGCCACTTAAATTGTGAATGAAACCTTTTGTTCCTTTTTTATGAGTGAACTATATAATTCTGCATCTTAAAGGCAGAGCAATAGCCTTGGCTCCGTCCTGTGGAAGGAGCAGCAGAGTTTGTTAAGTAGTGAAAAATCTTTTTAAGCTGAGATCAGCTGATGTGGAATGAGGCAGTGTTGAGTAGCAGTTAGTTAAGGGAAAGTCTTCAAAGGTGAAATAAATAAATACCCAAGGTTCTGGATGTTCAGTGTCAAATCAGTTTGAAGTTATTTGACTAGGTTCCTTTTCAGGAGTTACGGAATTTTACTGGTATAGCACTGGTGATTGTGATAGTCATCAGAGGTTATAGTCTTAAAATGTTTTATTTCTCTCCAAATTATTCTAACCCCCGGTATAATATATTGTCTTTTAAAAATGTGAATGTAGGAGCTTTCATCGAGCAAGTTAATTGATTTTGGCTCTTTTATATTGATTTGAGTTGCATTTATTTGATTCCTAGGATGAAGTAACCTTTACCTGTCTAAAAATTGCAGGATATTTTACTTCAAATGAAGAACATGGTGAAACTAATTCACACGTTAGCGGATCATGATGACGATGTCAACTGCTGTGCCTTCTCCTCTTCCCTCTTGGCCACTTGCTCCTTGGACAAACCAATTCGCCTGTACTCCCTGAGTGACTTCAGTGAATTGCCACACTCTCCATTGAAGTCTCACACCTATGCTGTCCACTGCTGCTGTTTCTCCGCTTCAGGACATATTTTGGCTTCATGTTCAACAGATGGTACCACTGTCTTATGGGATACTCAAAACGGACAGACTTTGGCAGTGTTGGAACAGCCCAGTGGTAGCCCCGTGAGGGTTTGCCGGTTTTCCCCAGACTCCACTTGTTTGGTATCAGGGGCAGCTGATGGAACTGTTGTTTTGTGGAATGCACAGTCATACAAGTTATATAGGTAGGAATATTTAAACGGCTTTCCGTTTTTAATCCTATTAACAGGTCCACAAAAAAAGGAAGAGAAAAAAAAAAAAGGCAGAATATTTTGATGACGTTAAGAAGCAGATAATTTTTAGACATCACAAGGAAAAGTATTTTGACCTATCTTCTGAAGGTCATAAAAACATGATTCTTGAAGTAGATTTGCTTGGCTCTGAGTGTTTTAAATTTCCAGTCTCTCTTTTGTAAAATAAGATTAATCTTGTTAGACTTTCATGGAATTTTTGGGTAAGAGTTCGGCCAAAAAAAACCCCCACAATAGTCTTTTGAATAAAATTTAGTAATTTTAGGCTTTATTTTTGTCACTCGTGGCTCAGGTGTTCTCAATAATAATGTAGGTAAATCTCACCTACACAGCTCTTTCCTGACTAGGATTCTGGCTGAGCAAGCCCAGAAGAAGGAACCTTGTGGTCAGCATGGTGTTGTGTTATCATTTCTTTAAAAAAAAAAATCACTTAAAAAACTCCTTTTGGATAAAAATACATCAATTAATTTACACTGGTAATGTTGTGTTGCAACTCACCAACATTAAAACCATGCACTTGTGTGTATTTATAGTGTGGTGAAATATATATAACATCAAACATTTTAACGTGACATTAAGTACATTAAAAACTGTAAACTTTCAAGTGTTATCAAATAAAATAGCTTAATGTACCTTTCCTTTCTCCCTACCACCCAGCATCACTCAGAGCACAAATGGTAGCTGGTAAACAACTGTTACTCATTTAGATTTGGGTCTTTGGATTGAAGAAAATGATGTGATTTAAGTGGTGTTAATAAACAGTTTAAAGAGAAAGCACAAGAAGAATGAAATGCCTTTAAGTTATTTTGTGTGAATGAAATACAGCTGTCAGCTAACGAATCTTTTTCACTTATTGGGTGATAGATTCTGCCTCCCTAGCATTATTTCTCTAATGTATGTAATTAATGATATAAAAATGGTACACTGCAGTAGATTTAAGCACTGGCTAGGACACTGCAGTAATTGTTGGGTTTTTACCAGTTTTTCCTAATTGAGAAAATAGTTAATATTGTTAGGCCAGTGCTTCCTAATCTTCCCTAGATAATTTTAACTTGTTCACAGCATTTTCTTTACATAAAGAATTGGTATTTGAAGATGGGATGAAAGTTCCTGGGTGATTTTGCTGTTTCTAGGTGATTTTTTATTTTTATTTTTTATTTATTTTTTGCGGTACGCGGGCCTCTCACTGTTGCAGCCTCTCCCGTGGCGGAGCACTGGCTCCGGACGCCCAGGCCCAGCCGCTCCGTGGCACGTGGGATCTTCCCAGACCGGGGCACGAACCCGTGTCCCCTGCATCGGCAGGCGGACTCTCAACCACTGCGCCACCAGGGAAGCCCTCTAGGTGATTTTAATACAAAAGTTGAAAGTACTTTTGACCCCAGTAACATGTTTTTCAATCAAAAAGTTATATCTTTAAAAAAAAAAATGTGACTGTAGTTGATATTGTTGGTTGTTATTGCTTTTTTTGTTAAGCTTTGTAGATTTTAACATGTTCCTACTGACTTCCCATATGGAAAAGTATGAAGATATTGTCGACTTTGGTTTGGTTAAGATAATGTTTAAATCCTCTTACTTTTAGCAAGCACATAAATGATATTTTATTTCTCTAGGCATCTATTGCCTTTTATCTCTAGTTCTGATAGCCATTTATCCTCTTTTTAGTATATCAAGCTGCTGTTAGAGATTGTAATGTAAAGTAAAAGATTCTCTGAAATGAAAATTCCCTTTTCTTTTGCTTTTATTTCAGATGTGCTAGTGTTAAGGATGGCTCCTTGGTGGCCTGCGCATTTTCTCCTAATGGAAACTTCTTTGTCACTGGCTCCTCGTGTGGAGATTTAACAGTGTGGGATGATAAAATGAGGTGTCTGCATAGTGAAAAAGCACATAATCTTGGAATTACCTGCTGCGATTTTTCTTCACAGCCAGTTTCTGGTTAGTTATTTTACTCTTGTAAGCACTAGTAATTCCCATTTGCAATTTGTATGTGACTTTTCATTCTTTTACTTATTTTCACTTCATCATTAGTAAAACAACAAGCCCTTTTAATTCATTCCTTTCAAGGAATCATCCTCCTTTATCTTTTTTGATCAAAATGAAATCACAAATATTTTTTAGGGAAAATCAGGATCTTTGGGAAAATATGTAGGGGTTGACTCAACTTGGTGCAGTAGATCTGGATTCCTTGAGTACGGTAATGTAGAGGCCTTAACCCTGTTGGTTTTACTGTGATTTTTGAAATATTGTATATTGATATTCAAATAGAAATGTGAAGTGTAGAAATTGGAAACAGGTTTCATTTTCCGTTTACTAATTTAATCTTTCAAAACATAAATTTATAAAGCATTTGACAATACAATTAGTTTTCAGAAAAAGAAGAAACAAAAACTCCTGAATATAGACTCTTGGTTTTAAATAAATACAGTGAATTGGGAAGTTGTCTTCTTTTATTTTCATCTTCTGTGTTAGGATGAAGCTCTGCTTTTGGCTGCTCCAGTCTTATTGCCCGACCAGTGCTGGCCCATAGCAATATAATGTGAGCTACGTATGCAAATTTAAAATTTTCTAGTAGTAGGTGAAATTAATTTTAACATATTTTACCCTATATATCTAAAATATTATTTCAATAATTGATACTAAAATATCACTAAGATATTTTACTATATTTTGGTATGAAGTCTTCGAAATCTAGTGTGCATGTTATGTCACATCTCAATTTGTAGTAGTCACACTTCAACTGTTCAGTAGCCATGTGTGGCGAGTTAATACCTTATTGGACAGCTCAGGTCCAGTAGCAGGATGGCTTTGGCACTCCCCTATTTCAAAACCATCAATGGCATATTAAAATATGATTAAGGTAAGATAAAATACCAAATCCCAAACACAAAGCCTGTAAGTACCTTCATATTCTGTTTCCCTGCCTCATCCCAAATCACACTTGGCTTCAGGCATTCTCTTGCCACACGGGCCTCCTTTTCATTCCTTGAATGTCTCTTAAGATTTTTCCAAGGGTTTTACATGTGGACCCTTCACCTGGTTCACTATTAGTCATCCTTTAGCTTTCAGGTTAAAAAAAAAAAAAAAAAAAAAAAATCAGGTGAGTTTCCCCTTCTCTTACCTCCTGCACACAGTCTAAAGTATTTTGATACAGTCTTTATTTGCACGCTTTATTTCTCTTTTAAAGTAGGACTTAGTGAAGTATCACAGGCTTTAATTATATAGTTATTTATATGGATTGTGTTTAATGGTGTTTTTTCTGTTAGATTGTAAGCTCCATAGGGCAGGGCCTGGGTCTGTTTTATTTACAGTACTTGGAATATAATAGGCCTTGAAATGCAGACTGATGAATAAGATTGATTTGCTGAAATTTCTTGTTTTTGTTTTCTTAGCCTTTTAGTATCATATAGCAGATTAACAGATTTTCTTTTCATGAACCCATTTTTATATTAAACTCCCTACCTAATTTACTTATGATAATTTATTCTTTTAATATATTGTTTTATGCTGTTTTATTCTAAGAAGACCAGCTTGTAACAGACAAGAACCATTTCTTCCATTCTGTGAGACCTTCTCCAAAATCTTACAGGCACTCAGTGAATCTTTAATGAGTTATATAAACATAGGGAGATTTAGGTTTCCTTTTTGATTCTAAGTTACCTGAAAAAAAGATTTTCAATTAAAATACCATTTTTATAGTGATATTAGAGTAAAACTAAGGACATCCTTGTTCTATCTTTAGAGGGGTTGCAGCTCATGGGTCCTGGAAGGGTTCGCTAAACTAGGCAGAAAATTTGGTGAGATTCTAAAATAAGTTTAATACTCACATCCCTACCCTGCCTGTAGAGTATATTTCTCAATATACTTCTAATATGTCCCTTCTGTACTTTCTTTAGTTCAATTTCTGTTAAAATAGATATTAACCTTATGTGTAAACTCCCTGAAACAGATCAATATATGCTTTAAAGCATATAAACCAATAAATGATTATTATAGGAATTTGTGGTAACTATGTATTTTCTTAAAAGACAAAGTATGTAATTTTTAACTTGTTATTGTTTAATTTGGTATTTGTTAATATCTGTAAATACTTATGACATATTGAATCTTCTGTCTTTGTGACATTTTGCTCAAATAAGGAAAAATAATACTGTTTGTGCTGGAGGATGAATGTTCAATTCTCTCCAGTTTTTAAGTGAAAAGACAGTTTGGATTAGGTTATTATTACAATTTAAATATTTTTCCTGAAGAAAAGTTTATTTTTAAATATTATATTTGGATCTCAAGGATAGGCATATTTTAAGCTTTATAATTTTACATTGTCCTAGATGAATTCTTACTACTGAAAGAAACTTCTGAATTAACTTAAGGATCTTATTTAGTCTAGAAACAATAGGAAAAAAAGTTCTTAACTGAGTCTAGTACTTAAATATTTTACTCTCAGCCATTTTTGGGTAAACTGTTTTGCCTTAAAAAGATGTAATGATTATTAGGAATTGCTTACATCCATCATTATCTCTGAGAAAGGATGCTGTTTGGCTGAACCTGTGCTACAAAAACAAAAATGCTGTTGAAATGTGGAACTCCCATGCAGTTAGAAAAACTTTCAGTGAAAAATTTTAATTTGTTTTATGTTAATAAAGTATATGTGCTTTCAACAGAACAGAGGGAGTCCATAGGAAGCATTTATTTTACATACCCAGGTGTATAAATTAAATACCATATACTAAATATTTACAAAACAGGAGTGCAATCTTTTTTTTTTTAATTATTTATTTTGGCTGCGTTGGGCCTTTGTTGCTGCACACAAGCTTTCTCTAGTTGCGGTGAGCGGGGGCTACTCTTTGTTGCAGTGCACGGGCTTCTCACTGTGTTAGCTTCTCTTATTGCTGAGCACGGGATCTAGGCACGCAGGCTTCAGGAGTTGTGGCATGCAGGCTCAGTAGTTGTGGCTCATGGGCTTAGTTGCTCTGCGGCATGTGGGATTTTCCTGGACCAGGGCTCGAACCCGTGTCCCCTGCATTAGCAGGCGGATTCCTAACCACTGTGCCACCAGGGAAGTCCAGGAGTGCAATCTTAAGATGGGTAGTAGGTTTCTTAATTGTGTCTTACTGCATATGAGTGCTGAAATTTCCTTTGACCTGTGATATTAGGTGGAATTCATATAAAATTGAGTTGGTGGTACCAATATTTACATTACCCACAATATTTAGGAACTTATCTAGTGGGTAGATAATGATACACTGAAAGTATCTAAGTAAGCGTAACTAGCGGGTTTTTTGTAACACCAAATTTAACTGATTACTTTCCCTGATTTGTGTAATATTTTCCACCAAATCTATTGGACTGAATTGATGTTGTTTTGGATTTATGTAATTCTAGTCTTTGTCTTGATTAAATCAAATGGGGAAACAGTCTCATTCCATGTGAATTAAGACTAAGCTTTTAAGTGAACATATCCTAAAAAAAGTTAAGTTGGGAGCAATTAAGCACTTAACACTCATCTCATAACTGACTTTTCTTCCTAATTTTTTCCATCAATGCTAACCTCATAGACTCTAAAATTGGGTTGGAGGGTGCCCTAGGCTTCATGGCTCAATATTGGCCCTTGCAACATTGAATTATATCCTTAGTGGAAGGGAAATAAAAAGGTATTTTGTTGTCGCAACTTCAGGGGCTAAAGTCATAATCCTTTGAAGTACCTTGCTTAAAAGAAATTCTTTAACTGACATTTCGTTATATGGTATAAATTAATTAATACAATTAATATTGCTTGTGAATGTGGGTTAAATGAATAGAATTAACAGATATGAGTTAAGAAATTGAAAATATTTTGGTTTAAATGTTTTATCAATTCTTGTGTATTTATTTGTAACAAATTTATATTTTTAGGTGGAGAACAAGGTCTTCAATTCTTTCGACTGGCATCATGTGGTCAGGATTGCCAGATCAAAATTTGGGTTATTTCCTTTACCCATACCTTAGGTATGTATTCAACTAGTAGTTCTCTAAAATGATTTTTTGTGATTCAGGTAAAATTTATATTTTACTTAATCTTTTTCACTAAAGAACTCTGGATATCTAAAAGTTATTATAAAAATATATTTTAAGAACTTTTAGTCAAAGTAATACATATACATGATTTAGAAATTGTATGCACACTACTGACTATGACCTCACCACTACCACTACACACATTCCTGCTCACACATTCCTCCTTTTTCTGTTTTCAATTTTTTTGATGGTTTTCAAAGTTTCTCTAAATCCTGTTCACACCACCACATTTTATTTTTTATTTATTTTTTAACATCTTTATTGAGGTATCATTGCTTTACATTGTTGTGTTAGTTGCTGCTGTATAACAAAGTGAATCAGCTATATGTATACATATATCCCCGTAACCCCTCCCTCTTGCATCTCCCTCCCACCTTTCCTATCCCACCCCTCTAGGTGGTTACAAAACACCGAGCTGATCTCCCTGTGCTATGCGACTGCTTCCCACTAGCTATCTGTTTTACATTTGGTAGTGTATATATGTCAATGCCACTCTCTCGCTTCATCTCAGGTTGCCCTCCCCCCTCCCTGTGTCCTCAAGTCCATTTTCTATGTCTGTGTCTTTATTCCTGTCCTGCCCCTAGGTTCTTCAGAACCATTTTTTGTTTTTTTTTAGATTCCATATATATGTGTTAGCATACGGTATTTGTTTTTCTCTTTCTGACTGACTTCACTCTGTATGACAGACTCCAGGTCCATCCACCTCACTACAAATAACTCAATTTCGTTTCTTTATGGGTGAGTAATATTCCATTATATACATGTGCCACATCTTCTTTACCCATTCATCTGTCGATGGACACTTAGGTTGCTTCCATGTCCTGCCTATTGTAAATAGTGCTGCAGTGAACATTGTGGTACATGACTCTTTTTGAATTATGGTTCTCAGGGTATGTGCCCAGTAGTGGGATTTCTGGGTCGTATGGTAGTTCTATTTTTAGTTTTTTAAGGAACCTCCCTACTGTTCTCCATAGTGGCTGTATCAATTTACATTCCCTCCAGCAGTGCAAGAGGGTTCCCTTTTCTCCACACCCTCTTTAGCATTTATTGTTTGTAGATTTTTTGATGATGGCCATCCTGACCGATGTGAGGTGATACCTCATTGTAGTTTTGATTTGCATTTCTCTAATGATTAGTGATGTTGAGCATCCTTTCATGTATTTGTTGGCAATCTGTATATCTTCTTGGGAGAAATGTACCACCACATTTTAAATTTGTTCATTGTAGTTATTGTTTTTTGAGCATGTGTGGGTCTTTCCCCCATGCATTGTACTATTCTTTCAGGTGACTCGTCAGTCAGGAAACTTATGTCTTTCATTTTTGGTATACAGTATTAATTTATTCTAATTCTTCTCTACTTCTCTTTTTATAACTCCCATTAGTTGAGTGTTGGACCTCCTGACTTGATTCCCTGTGTCTATTTTTCCCCCACATTTATCTCTTTATCATTTTTTCTATCTTAGGAAAAAATTTCTTAGCTCTATCTTTTAACCTGTTTTGAATTTTTTAATCCCATCAATAATATTTTCAATTTCCAAATGCTTATCTTTTTTGTTTCTTTTTCCTAGTGTCCTCCATTTAATGCAAGATCCTCTCTAAACTCTCAGGATACCAATTAGAGGCTTTTTGTTTTGGCTTTAAGTTCCCTTCTGTTTCCTGATGAACTTTGTTTGCTCTTGGGCCCTTTTTTGTTTACCCTGATCTTTCTCTTTCATATGATTACCTTCTTCAAATGCCTGATGATCCTTAGTATTCCATTTACTTTCAAGAATTAAACAACAAGAAGAAGTTAAAAAGCTCTGTGCACATGGTGGTTGTTTGTATTTGCTGGCTTCTCTTTAGGATAAGAAGGTGGACTATTGGCCCTTACTGTGGAAGGGTTGGAGATTTAGAGAATGTGGGTGTCTGTGTTGCCCTGGAGCTGCCATCGAGCTCCCCAGGCAGTCATTGTTTTCCTTCATCCTGGGGAGAAGCATCTAGCTTTCATGCAGCATACTATGGGTGGGGTCAGGGAGGGATGGGAGGTAGATATTGTTTTATAAACAGACTTAAAAGTTAATTTTCCTGTTTTCAGGTCTGTATCTGTATCTCTGACTTTCTTTTTCCTTGGCTTTTAATAGTTGTCCTTTGGGGTTTTCTGTTAATAGTCCTAAGTCTTTTGGTGTTTTCTAGGGAAGATTCGCTTACTTCTTTGCTGTAGCCCCCTCATTTTACACCCCAAGCTGTTCTCTATATATAATCTCGTCAATTAATTTGCATTTGCCTTTCCAAAATTGGTTTCAGTTTCTCATTTCCTGATGCCCCCCCTTCCCCTTCTCTTCATTGATGTGAATTTATATCTTTATTAATTCCTTCATTATCATTTTAATGGGAACTCTGAAATTATATGGTCAGTTGGCCATCTTGCTTCAGATGCCCAAAAATATTCTTATTTTATTATTTGTTACCTAATAAGCTTTAGCTAAATCATGAGTTATATTTCATTGTTTATAAAATTATTGCCAGAGATAAACAAAGCTGAACACTAGTTAAAGCGGTAAGGAAGGATTTTAATATACTATTGCAATAGATTTTAATCAGTAATATACTATTGCAAGCGTCCAGCATGAACTGAGCTTAACTTCAGTTTATACAGAGGTGACTGTGTATTTTAAAGGGAGAATGAGGGAATAAAGCAGGGGTAAATGGGGACTCCGTAGCATCCAGGAAGTGAAAAAATTACACAAAGCAAGAAGTGAGGAATTGGTCCACGTGAAACGCATGTGAGTTTGTAACTGGCACTTATGGAAGTTAGGCTCCTCCCCTCTCACAGAGCCGGGGAGACAGGAGCTCTATCTCCAGGTGTTGGCTGGAATAAACGTAAATTCTTTTGGCAGCCCTGAGTTTTCCCAGGCAGGCACTTTATAAGGGGGGTAGGGTCATCCTAGGGATGCAACCTTGAACTCTTAGAAACTGTTAAAGTCTTTGTAGGCCAAGGTCAAGGCCTAGTCCAGGAGGCATCTCGGAAGAGCCTGGGTAGAGTTCGGTCAGGGAGAGAATCTTTGTCATTATGCTAGTGTATAGAGAAGGGTCTGCTATTACGAAGTAATAAATACATTTCTTTTTGTGGAAATTTAGTTACTTTATTGTCTGTTAGGTTACATTCAGTAATTTTTTAATGTATTCGGTGACATGCTGGTAAAGATAAGAGTTCTGTTACTTCTCTGGTCTATCCTACCTCTTCCTTCTGTTATCAAGATGAAATTCTTATAAGAAACCATAAATATAGTCATGTACGTGGATGTTCTAAATACAACATATCTTTAATAATTCGAAAGCAAAGCTTTTCATACGTTGTCTGGAAAATGTGTTTTTACACTGGCTCTTTAAAAAACATATATAACAGTATATAAACATGTGCAGTTAAAGCCTTTCAATAAAACGTTTAGCATTATTTGCACCTTTTGGCGGGCCTCTCACTGCTGTGGGCTCTCCCGCTGCGGAGCACAGGCTCTGGACGCGCATGGCTCACGGGTCCAGCTGCTCCGCGGCATGTGGGATCTTCCCGGACCGGGGCACGAAACCGTGTCCCCTGCATCAGCAGGCGGACCCCCAACCACTGCGCCACCAGGGAAGCCCTGCACCTAATTTTAATGCTTATTTGTAGAGAGGAGTAGATAGACAAATGGATCTTATACTTGAGAATGTAATAGATTCTTAGGATCCTGTTGCAGGTTTATTAAATCTTCATTTAGTTTGCAACTTAACATTTTTGCTTTGTTTGATTGATTGTGCCTACTTATTGATCTGTATATGCCTAAGTATTGATCAGTGCCTTGAATGCCTATATCTGCTGTCCCATATAAAAACATATTTTTTTCTATTTTGGATAGAAATAAAATAATAATAAAGGGAAATAAATATATATTTTTTATTTGTTGAAACTTTTACCTGCTCTAATGACCTTTTTGTTTAGTTAAATGCTTTCTATCTTAAGAGCCATTAACACTTCGAAAAAGTTCTTATTAGGTGCGAGAAAATTACAGATTTCACTTATTTCCTTGTCTTGCCAGGCCAAGTTCTTAGTGATTGTTTTTATATGTTGTCACTAAAATACATTGAATTCCCTCAGCTTACCTTTAAAAGAGTTATGATATTCCTTTTCAGTAATTATAGAAAGCACAAAAAGAATTTTAGTGTTACCATACTTGTAGGAGTTTTATAGGATATATTGGAATTATAAGATGTTACATTACTATTATTTTTAATTTATGGAATCAGAAAATATTTTCTTAATATCAGATATTTAAAACTACAGGTATTTGATTCTTTTAGGCGTTTGGGCAGTTGGTGTGTGGTGTGTGTGTATTTTTTAAGATACCAAGATTGAAGTATAGTTTAAAATTTCAATTAGTTGAAAATTTTATATATTTATCTATTTAATAGTTTAAAATTTTTTAATTTAAAAATAATTTGATGATTATAACCCCCATCTAGCCTTTGCTAACCCCACCATTTTCTTCACCCATTACTGAACTTTTGAAACCACTTAATCACTTGAGTTGCATGACAATTTTTTTTTCATTTTTGTGTCTTTTAGGCACTCAAAGATTTTATTGAACAAATAAATGAAATAGTTTTTACTTAAAAATAAATTCTAAGCACAGTCAGCTTGCTAATTTTTCTCACCTTGTTGTTTGCAGGTTTTGAATTAAAATATAAAAGTATACTGAGTGGGCACTGTGCTCCTGTTCTGACTTGTGCTTTTTCTCACGATGGGCAGATGTTAGTTTCAGGGTAAGTTACTTAGTTTAATTTCCTTAAACCATTTTGGTATGAAATAGAGTAGACTTACAGAAAAGTACATAAAACATAAGAGAATAGGTTGATAAATCATTGTGATGCGAACTTGTAACCGCTGCTCAGGTCAGGAAATAGACCATTGCTGGCTTTCCTCTAGAAGTCCTCCCCTTCCAAGTGCCCCTTTCTGGTGACAGTACCTCAGGTCATATGCAGCATTGCTTTTTCCTTTAAATTGATTTAAAAGAAATCATACATTATGAATTATTTTGTGTCTGGCTTCCTTTACTCAACATTACATTTGTTTTCCTAGTGGTTGAACAAATCTGATGTATATAATATGTGATAGGAATCCAGTTTCATTTCTTTCCACATGGATATCCAGTTGTCTCAGTACTGTAAGGTGAAAAGATAATCTTTTCTTCACCATTTTCATATGCCACCTTGTCAGAAATCACTGATCATATATGTGTGGGTCTTTTCTCAGCCTGTTACTCTGTTCTGTTTTTCTGTTTATCCTTGCTCTGATATCTTTCTGAGCCTTTATAATTTGGCTGTTCCTGGCTTTTGACACTTCCATGTAAATTTTAGAGTTAGCTTGTCAGATTGTCTCCAGTTCCTCCCTCTACCCACACAAACCTGTTTAGATTTTGACTGGGATTGTATTGAGTCTGATAAATTTGGGGAGAATTGACATCTTTATGATGTTGAGTCTCCAACCCATGAATATGGTGTATGTTTCCATTTATTTGTCTTTTGATTTCTCTCAATATAATGTCTCTCAATAGAAGACAGTTTATTTGTCATCCTTGTGGAGGTCCTCCTCATCTTTTATTAGATTTATTCTAGGCACTTAATTTTTTTGTTGCTATTATAAAAGATGTGGCTAATATAGGGAAATATATATGGAAAGACTGGATTTATCTGTTAAGATTCTAATTTTGGATTTTTTATGTATAAAATCATATCATATGTTAATTATGGCTTTTGTCTCTTCCTTTCTAATCCTTATACCTTTGGTATCTCCTGTGCCTTACTGAACTGGCTAACTGGCTACCAGGATAATGGAAATAGTGAAAATAGCCAACCTTGTCTGACCTAACTGCAAAGGGAACGCTTTCATTATTAAGTGTGATCACTGTAGATTTTGGGAGATAAGCTTTATTAACTCTTCTGTTCCTTCTATATAGTTTGTAAGAATTTTTTTTCATGGATAGGTGTTACAGTTTATCAAATGATTTTTCATGCATCTTTTGAAATGAGCATATGCTTTTTCTTTTTTATTCTATAAGTGTCATAAATTATACTGATTTTTATAAATCTGCTTTACACATGTTAACTGATCTTTTGTTGGAATAAATACAACTTAGGCCATATTATTTTTGTGTATTGCTACAGAGAAGTCAGTTTTATTCTGACTCTTGCTTTTTTTGGATAATATTTATATTTTTTTCACTGGCTTTTCACACATTTTGAGTTTTCTGCACATTTACTTTGATGTGTCTAGTATTGGGTTTCTTTTTATTTAGTTTGCTTGGAATTTACTGAACTTCTTAAAGATGTAGAATGATATTTCATCAGTTTGGGGGGAAATTCTCATTTATTATCTCTTCCAATATTGCTTCTGTCCTTTTCTTTCTCTAATTCGGGGATTCCAATTAAATGCACATAATACCTTCTTACTGTAAACTTTATGACTTATTCTCTCTTTTTATTTTATTTTGAATTTTATTTATTTTCTTATACAGCAGGTTCTTATTATCTATTTTATACATATTAGTGTATACATGTCAATCCCAATCTCCCAATTCATCCCACCACCACCCGCCCTCTACCACTTTCCCCCCTTGGTGTTCATACGTTTGTTGTCTACATCTGTGTCTCAATTTCTGCCCTGCAAACCAGTTCATCTGTACCATTTTTCTAGGTTCCACATATATGCGTTAATATACTATATTTGTTTTTCTTTTTCTGACTTACTTCACCCTGTATGACTGTCTCTAGAGCCATCCACATCTCTACAAATAACCCAGTTTCATTCCTTTTTATGGCCGAGTAATATTCCATTGTATATATGTACCACATTTTCTTTAATTTGTCTGTTGATGGGCATTTAAGTTGCTTCCATGACCTGGCTATTGTAAATAGTGCTGCAGTGAACATTGGGGTGCATGTGTCTTTTTGAATTATGGTTTTCTCTGTGTATATGCCCAGTAGTGGGATTGCTGGGTCATATAGTAGTTCTATTTTTAGTTTTTTAAGGAACCTCCATACTCTTCTCCGCAGTGGCTGTATCAATTTACATTCCCACCAGCAGTGCAAGAGGGTTCCCTTTTCTCCACACCCTCTTAAGCATTTGGTGTTTGTAGATTTTCTGATGATGCCCATTCTAAATGGTGTGAGGTGATAACCTCATTGTAGTTTTGATTTGCATTTCTCTAATTATTAGTGATTCTTTTTGTTTTTTTAATTGGAGTATAATTGCTTTACAATGTTCTGTTAGTTTCTGCTATACAGTGAAGTGAGTCAGCTATGTGTATACATATATCTCTTCCCTCTTGGACCTCCCACTCCCCACCCCCTATCCCATCCACCTAGGTCATCACAAAGCACCAAGCTGAGCTCCCTGTGCTATACAGCAGGTTCCCACTAGCTATCTGTTTAACACCTGGTAGTGTATTTATGTCAAACCTAATCTCCCAGTTCATCCAACCCTCCTGTTCCCCCTCTGTGTCCACATGTCCGTTCTCTGTACCTACGTCTCTATTGCTGCCCTACAAATAGGTTCATCTGTACCATTTTTCTAGATTCCACATATATGTGTTAATATACGATATTTGTTTTTCTCTTTCTGGCTTACTTCACTCTGTATGACAGTCTCTAGATCCATCCACATCTCTACAAATGACCAATTTCATTCCTTTTTATGGCTGAATAATATTCCATTGTATACAGGTACCACATCTTCTTTATCCATTCATCTGTCTTTGGGCATTTAGGTTGTTTTTGTGTCCTGGCTGTTGTAAATAGTGCTGCAGTGAACATTGGGGTACATGTGTCCTTTTGAATTATGGTTTTCTCAGGGTATATGCCCAGTAGTGGGATTGCTGGGTCATATGGTAGTTCTATTTTTAGTTTTTTTTTTTTTTTTTTTTGCGGTATGCGGGCCTCTCACAGTTGTGGCCTCTCCCGTTGCGGAGCACCGGCTCCGGACACGCAGGCTCAGCGGCCATGGCTCACGGGCCCAGCCGCTCCACGGCATGTGGGATCTTCCCAGACTGGGGCACGAACCCGTGTCCCCTGCATCAGCAGGCGGACTCTCAACCACAGCGCCACCAGGGAAGCCCTATTTTTAGTTTTTTAAGGAACCTCCATACTGTTCTCCACAGTGGCTGTATCAATTTACATTCCCCTGCAACAGTGCAAGAGGGTTCCCTTTTCTCCACACCCTCTTTAGCATTTCTTTTTCGTAGACTTTTTGATGATGGCCATTCTGACTGGTGTAAGGTGATACCTCATTGTAGTTTTGATTTGCATTTCTCTAATAATTAGTGATGTTGAGCAGCTTTTCATGTGCTTCTTGGCCATCTGTATGTTTTCTTTGGAGAAATGTCTGTTTAGGTCTTCTGCCCATTTTTGGATTGGGTTGTTTGTTTTTTTGATATTGAGCTGCATGAGCTGTTCATATATTTTGCAGATTAATCCTTTGTCCATTGATTAATTTACAAATATATTCTCCCATTCTGAGGGTTGTCTTTTCATCTCATTATTTGTTTGTTGGAAGATTTTTAATCACAGTTTCAATTTCAGTGCTTGTGATAGGTCTGTTTATATTTTCAGTTTCTTCCTGGCTCAGTCTGGGAAGGTTGTGCTTTCCTAAGAATTTGTCCATTTCTTCCAGGTTGTCCATTTCATTGTCGCATAGTTGCTTGTAGTAATCTATCATGATCCTTGGTATTTCTGCAGTGTCAGTTGTTACTTCCCCTTTTTCATTTCTAATTCTGTGGATTTGAGTCTTCTCCCTTTTTTTCTTGATGCGTCTGGCTAATGGTTTATCAATTTTGTTTATCTTCTCAAAGAACCAGCTTCTAGTTTTATTGATCTTTGCTAGTGTTTCCTTCATTTCTTTTTCATTTATTTCTGATCTGATCTTTGTGATTTCTTTCCTTCTGCTAAATTTAAGGGTTTTTTTGTTCTTTCTCTAATTGCTTTAGGTGTAAGGTTAGGGTGTTTATTTGAGATTTTTCTTATTTCTTGATGTAGGATTGTATTGCTATAAACTTCCCTGTTAGAACTGCCCTTGCTGCATCCCATAGGTTTTGGGTTGTCGTGTTTTCATTGTTTTCTGTTTCTAGGTATTTTTTGATTTCCACTTTGATTTCTTTAGTGACCTCTTGGTTATTTAGTGGTGTATTGTTTAGCCTCCATGTGTTTATAATTTTTACAGCTTTTCCCCTGTAGTTGCTGTCTAGTCTCATAGAGTTGTGGTAGGAAAAGATACTTTATACAATTTCAATTTCTTAAATTTACCAAGGCTTGATTTGTGACCCAAGATATGATCTATCCTGAGAATGTTCATGAGCACTTGAGAAGAAAGTGTATTGTGTTGTTTTTGGATGGAATGTCCTGTAAATATCAATTATGTCCATCTTGTTTAATGTGTCATTTAAAGCTTGTGTTTCCTTATTTATTTTCATTTTGGTTGATCTGTCCACTGGTGAAAGTGGGGTGTTAAAGTCCCCTACTATGATTGTGTTACTGTCGATTTCCCCTTTTATGGCTGTTAGCATTTGCCTTATGTATTGAGGTGTTCCTCTGTTGGGTGCATAAATTTTTGCAATTATTATATCTTCTTCTTGCATTGATCTCTTGATCATCATGTAGTGTCCTTCTTTGTCTCTTGCAGTAGTCTTTCTTTTAAAGTCTGTTTTGTCTGATATGGGAATTGCTACTCCAGCTTTCTTTTAATTTCCATTTCTATTTTCATGGAATATCTTTTCCATCCCCTCACTTTCAATCTCTGTGTGTCCCTAGGTCTGAAGTGGGTCACTTGTAGACAGCATATGTCCAGGTCTTGTTTTTGTATCCATTCAACCAGTCTGTGTCTTTTGGTTGGAGCATTTAATCCATTTACATTTATGGTAATTATCGGTATGTATGTTCTTATTACCATTTTCTTAATTGTTTTGGGTTTGTTATTGTAGGTCTTTTCCTTCTCTTGTGTTTCCTGCCTAGAGAAGTTCCTTTAGCATTTGTTGTAAAGCTGGTTTGTAGTGCTCAATTCTCATAGCTTTTGCTTGTCTGTAAAGGTTTTAATTTCCCCATCAAGTCTGAATGAGATCCTTGCTGGGCAATCTTGGTTGAAGGTTTTTCCATTTCATCACTAAATATGTCCTGCCGCTCTGTTTTGGCTTGCAGAGTGTCTGCTGAAATATCAGCTGTTAACCTTATGGGGAGTCCGTTGTATGTTATTTGTTGCTTTTCCCTGCTGCTTTTAATTTTTTTTCTTTGTATTTAATTTTTGATAGTTTGATTAATATGTGTCTCGGTGTGTTTCTCCTTGGGTTTATCCTGTATGGGACTCTGTGCTTCCTGGACTTGATCGACTATTTCCTTTCCCATGTTAGGAAAGTTTTCAAGTATAATGTCTTCTGATATTTTCTCAGACCCTTTCTTATTGTCTTCTTCTTCTGGGACCCCTGTAATTTTAATGTTGGTGTGTTTAATGTTGTCCCCAAGGTCTCTGAGACTGTCCTCCATTCTTCTCGTTCTTTTTTCTTTATTCTGCTCCCTGGCAGTTATTTCCACCACTTTATTTTCCAGCTCACTTATTTGTTCTTCTGCCTCAGTTATTCTGTTATTGATTCCTTCTAGAGTATTTTTAATTTCAGTAATTGTGTTGCTCATCACTGTTTGTTTGCTCTTTAGTTCTTCTAGATCCTGTTAAATGTTTCTTGTATTTTCTCCATTCTGTTTCTGAGATTTTCGATCATCTTTACTATCATTACTCTTAATTCTTTTTCAGGTGGGTTCCCTATTTCGTCTTCATTTATTTGGTGTTGTAGGTTTTTGCCTTGCTGCTTCGTCTGTAACATAATTTTTTCTAGTTTTTTTTTTTTTTTTTGATGGGTGGTGCTATATTTCTGTCTTACTGGTTGTTTGGCTTGACACATCCATCACTGGAGGTTGCAGGCAGTTGGATAGAGCTGGGTCTTGGTGCTGAGATGAGGACCTCTTGGAGGCCTCACAAGAAGAAAGGAGCAGTAAAATATCAAAGAATAATAAAATAAAATTAGAAAGATGAAAAATATATTAGGGAAAATAAAACTATAATTGAAACAACTGCAACAAGGTAAAATCCACAAAAGAAAAAAGTGTGTGTGGGGGAACAAGCCAAAAGGAGAGAGCAATAACAAAGTGTAAAGAATAAAGTAGAATTAGAAAAATAAAAGGTTTATTAGGAAAAATAAAAATGTAGAAGAATCAAAAACAATGAATCCACAAGGTAAAACAGAACTCCAATCTAAAAAAGGCAAAAAGAAAAAAAAAAGCCTTGACTATGGGGGTGGAGTTTTGGCAGTGGTGGAACTTAGGCAGCGGTGGGGTTTAGGGTGGGGTGAGACCTAGGCAGGTGGATTCACAGCAGGAGGGAGGCTCCGAGGGCAGAGGATTAGGCCCGGGAGCCCAACAGGCTTCCGCATGCCTGAGTGGACAGGGAAAGCACTGGCCCTGTTCCCTTCTGTTGCTTTATGCTCTGCTGTACCGTCTCCCCCAGCGTCTCCCCCAGCGTCTCCCCCAGCGTCTCCCCCGTTGCTGCTGGACCCCTAACTGTGGGTGGGTCCCACTGGGTGTAGGAACTCCTCCCCTCCCCCAGCTGCCCCTCAGGGGTCCCGGAGGTCCGGCCTTTACTTTTGCTCCCCCTTCCCTCTCTCCCACTCCCTCAGGACATGCGCAGCTGGAGGGAGCCTAGGTGGGCAGAGGATCAGGCCCCAGATCTCAACAGGTTCCTGGGGGTCCGAGTGGGCAGGGGAAACCTGGCCACGCCCCCTTTTGATTCTCTGCCCTCCCAGTGGTTCCCCAAGTTCCCTCTTCAGGTGTGGGATGCCTTCCCCTCCCCCAGCCGCCCCTCAGCAGTGCCAGTCCTGTCCCACATCCACTTCTCCTCCCCCTTCACTCCCCTCACGCCCCACGTCCTACCTGGTAGTTGGCTGTTCCTCCCGTCCCCTTAGGTGTCCGTGGCCCCCCACCGGTGCCTGGTAGGTGCCCTAGTTGTGAGGAGATGGGAATTCCGTGTCCTCCTAGTACGCCATCTTGACTTCACCCCCCTCATTGCTTTTTAGTCTTAGGATTCTTTGACACTCTTAAAAGTTATTGAGGACTCCAAAGAGCTTTTGCTTATAAGGGTTCCATATATTGCTATTTACAGAAAATAAAGCTAAGAAGACTCTAAAATATTTTAAGTTTGTTTAAACAACAATAATAAGCTTGTATATTAACATTTTTCTTTAGGAGAAATAAAACCAAAAATAGAAACGTGGCATTGTTTTACATTTATGAAAATCTCTTCAGTATCGGTTAGCAGAAGATAGATTCTCATATCTGCTTCACACACTTCATTAGTTCTCAGGGCTATGATGGCATCACATGTCATACAGCAAAATGTGTAGGAAATTTTTCTCTATATCTTTCTCCACATCTCTCCTCTAATAAGTTTCCTCTAGCCCCTTAGCCGAATTTGTGTTTTGTTTCACCCTTACTTCTCTTGATCCAACCAGATAAAGTTAACATTATATGAATTAGCTGCTATTCAAACAGGAAGAGTCAATCTTTGTAATTCAAATAGAGGTTACCTTTTACCGTAAATTCTCAGTTCTAGTAGTTATGATTCTTTGGAAACCAGTTTAAGAATGGCTATCATTGTTAGAGTTCAAAAATAACCCTTTTTTACTTCTTCTTGACTTGAAAACCAGTAAGAGAGAAATACTGGGCAGATAACTACTAGATAGCAGGACTGTAGATCTGCAGCTGACTTGTTCACCTGCTCTTGGGTGGCATGGACCACTGCAAACTTCCCCTGAAAGGGCAGATCAGAAAAAAGAAATTCCAGAAGGGGCTGAACCACATGGCCCAGCATCTTCCCCAGACTTTCCAGTCATCTGTCATTCCTTTCCTGCTAAGCAAGAGAGGGAGAAAAGAGGCCAGGGATCTTATTCCAGAAAGAACTGGAAGTAATTGTCCCCCCTCTTCTCAACAAGATGCTTGTTTATGTTTTATCTTTTATAAATGTGGACAACAGAGTTTTACTGTCATGAATTAGTAATGGCTCAACAGCCATCATCTGTCACTCAGTAATGACTAGTATAAGAAGGCTTAAGGTCACCTTTCCAAAACTCAAATCATCATTTATTTCCCCGTACTCTCTACAACATTGTTAACAGAACTGTTGAACAAGTCAGTTCTTTGGACAGAGTGTATGTTGCAGTTTGCTTATCATGAGGGTTATTAGATATTACACGGCTTGAAAAAATAGATGTCTTGTGAAAGCTCTAGTGAAGTTTGAATAGTCATGCGATCT
This sequence comes from Neophocaena asiaeorientalis asiaeorientalis, assembly GCF_003031525.2. Lineage (NCBI taxonomy): Eukaryota > Metazoa > Chordata > Mammalia > Artiodactyla > Phocoenidae > Neophocaena > Neophocaena asiaeorientalis. The sequence goes on from NW_020185336.1 coordinate 7,090,274, forward strand.
GTTTTGTAAGTTTTTAGGCTAAAAGTGTCAGGGTGTGTGCCCATTATGAATCAAGTTTAATTATAATACATTCATGGGGGATGTTGTTCTAGGAAGTGTAAAATCCAGAAACACAGGTTACTGAGTTTTAATCCCAGCCCTGCCATGCACTAGCTATGCAACCTCAAACAAGTTCTAGTTCCATATCTTCTCTCGGCTTCATTTTTCTGAATTATAAAATGGGGAAAGTCAGAACACTTTCCTCATAAGAGTGTTTTGAAGCTTAAATAAGAAAATGCAGGCAAAGCATTTATTAGATTTGGGGCACAATAATTGCTCAGTATAGGTTCATTAAATATTATGTATATTACAAGAATATTATTTTTATGTATTATTTTTGTAATCCAGAACATTAGGCAATTATATAACATATAACATATTATTTTACTCTCTCATTTTCTGATTTCTGCTTTTTCTGGGTTAAGTTTTAGCCATTGATCTGTACTGAGGGGCATTATAAAACAGCTGTTTGAAACTTACCATCTTCATTCAGGAAGAGTTGTTGGGGACTATGTTTCATAGCTTCATCTCTGTAAAGACCTTGGGGAAAATAGTTCCTACAGGTCTCAGTCTAAAGAATTGATGTCCCTTTCCCATGCGTTGGGTTTGTGTTTCTATCTTAAATTGTATGACAGAGCATGTTTCCTTTTTTAAATTGCTATTGAAGAAGCTCGGCAACAAACTTGCAGCCCTCTGTTAACAAAGTGGACTCTATTGTGACATATATTTTAAATACTAATCTTAACCTTCATCTCTTTCCCCCACCTCATCTTTATGTTCTCTTCCTCCCCAGTTTCTTCACATAATTTTTATCGTCTTTTTTCTACATCTTTGTAAGAGACTACACATACTTTCCGAATGAGAAGAAACATAGATATATTTTTAAAATAAAAATGTGTGAGTGTAAAATAAATCTTTAAACCTTAGGAACATACTTGACCTAATGAAATAGTTGTGCCTAATTTCATTTGATTAGTTTTTTGGTCATTGTATAAAATTGGTTTGAATTAAAATGCTTTAGGTGATTTGTGACATGGGTGGCTGTATGACATCACTACAGTGTCACTCATCTCCCTTGAGCTTGTGATTATATGCTTTTCCATATCAAGCACATAACTGTATGTGTTGTTGCTCTTGCCTAGCAGCTGTGCAGATAAAATTGGCGTGTTTCTCTTGTATTCTTTTTTTTGGACAAATTTATTTATTTTTGGCTGTATTGGGTCTTCGTTGCTGTGTGCAGGCTTTCTCTAGTTGTGGTGAATGAGGGCTTCTCTTCGTTGCGGTGCGCGGGCTTCTCATTGTCATGGCTTCTCTTGTTGCGGAGCACGGGCTCTAGGTGCGCAGGCTATTAATTTTTATAACATTGAAAGAAACAATGTAGGGTCCATATCAAGTTTAGAATCATAATTTTCAAAAATGAGTCACAATCAAGACATATATACATATTGATTAGTAATTAAGGCACAGCTATATCAATAATAGCAATGCTATTTGGAACAAAAATCAAGTAGAATGTACTAGCTTTTCCTTGTAGTTTTTCCCTTCGAGTTACTAACTTGATATGAGATTGTGTCTTATTTATACATTACAAATGCTTATTCTGTTTATGGCTATGTAGTATAAATAGCATGTGCTAGCGTTTAATAAAGTTTATAATTTTCTGATAAATTTGGTGTTTGGTATATGGCATGTAGTTTTTTTAAATAAAAGTTTATACATATGAACAAAAATAGACTGCATTCTGAATGTGTGCATATCAGTATTTCAGCCTTTTCTTAAAAAGTTATTAAAATGATTAAAAAATACTAATTACGTAAATACTGTACTTTGTTTTTATAGAACTTTCACCCATAATCTTTTTTTTTTCTTTTAAAGATCAGTGGATAAGTCTGTCATAGTGTATGATACTGTAAGTATTTCAAAATCGTGTATGATCTGTATAAATTATGTTTGCTTATTAGGCTACTGAACTTCAAGTTCAGCTAGGCAAGATGAGAAAAATGTACATATTTTTTCCGTTTAGGATGCCCAAGAATATAATATATACATTTTCAGAAGTGCTAAAACAGTTATGCAGGTAAGGTGTTGCTTCTGGAACAAGCCCTTAAATATTTCAGTAATGGTTTTAAGATAGACAGATGTTTAGTTTGATCAAAGAAAATACAGATTTAAAGAGCATCAATATAAAAAAAATCACTTTAAGTCAGTTTTTCTTAAACTCTTACACCAGGTTTCCATAACAGTAAAGGAGTGTTTACCCGAGGGTTTTGGGAAGGTATAGCTGAAAGCTGAAAGTGGCTCTATCACTTTATAGAGTCCCACCTGGATTTAGAGACTAGTATAAGAAGAGTAGGTTATAAAGGATTTGGAAAAATAGGGCTTTTTGATAGATGCGTGTGAATAAAGACCAGGTTGCATAAGTATGAAGAAAAATGAACATTTAATATATAGTGAAAGTATGATTGACGAAAATATTCTCCAAGAGAAATCGGTGTTGAGTGGGACCTTACAGTGGTTGAGCTTAGGTTGTAGCTATGCCAGCAAAGAAATAGAGATGTGAATTATCAAAGTGTAGTGGGTCAAGCAAGGAAGCTAAGCTAGTCCTCCACACAGCAGTTAAAATTATTGAGTTCTGGCAGGAAGTGGGCAAGAGTACTCAAACGAGGTGAAATAGATCCTTAATGTTTCTCAGGAAATTTTCACGAGATTTTACCTTCACAGAAATAGCTATAATGTTAAATTTTCTCCATAAAATATGTATATGAGTCTTAGTTAAATACATCTAGTTGTTGGATGGCCCGCTAAGTGTACTCAATATTGAAATGACTAATTTCTACTCACCAGTCTGCAGTGGGTACAGTCAAATGCCATAGCAAAAATACAAATCATTTCATGGTTACTATTAGTAAGTTGAGACAAATCAGCCAGGACTATATTATACTAAAAATTTCAGCAGACAGCAGTGCTGATAATTGAGAAAGAGTCAAATACGTACTTGATAATGTTATTAGTTATAAATGCTATTCTCTATTCATTGGGTAAAGTTTTGGTTTATATTAGTGACTCATAATATTAGAATACATAGAGTATATAAACCATTCAGGTCAAACAAGTCTTTATCAGTAGCTTTACTCTTGCCTGAGTAAATATAAAGCTGTTTGTGTTGTTTTTCAGAATACTGAGGATATACTTCACACCTTGACTCAGCACACCAGGTCTGAACTTAACCTCACTTTGTATTAATATAATTAAAAAATTGGTCTGAGGATATATAATAGTTGTTTTTATTAACTAGGTATGTCACGACTTGTGCCTTTGCACCCAATATCCTTTTACTTGCTACTGGTTCAATGGACAAAACAGTGAATATCTGGCAGTTTGACCTGGAAACACCTTGCCAAGGTTAGTAAGGATATCATGTGTAACCCAGTTCAGCACCATTCACCATTAAAAGGAGAAATTCAGTAATTTTTTGACAAATTATTCATGTTGCTTTTCTCAATATAAAGCATACATACAAATTTAATATAATTTAAAAATAATTTTAGAGAACCCAGTGTTAAAGTTAACCCAGACATCTACATTAAAACTGTTGGTAAATGCTTTTGGATGCACATTCATGTATATCATACCTCCCATAGTTTTGTAAGCTCTTTATTTATACTCCATACTAATTTTTCAGATAAATATAGCCTAGAACAAAATAGAAATGATAGTTTTATCTTGTTGGTTTTATTTTTGGTTTTCTCAAGCAACACTGACACTTAATTTAGGAGTTTTATTTTTATCACTGTCAGAATTAACCAATTAGTGGTGCTGATATGCAGATGACAGATCACATATAATACTTCTGCTGATATGAATTTTATATAATAAAGATAAACTTTTTCTGGAGTGTAAAATGTTCCGAAAGAGCAGCATTTAATGTAACATTAAATAATACTTTATACGTAGTATTATTTGATTTTTAAAAATTTCTTAAAGGATTTTAAAGTAGAAAACACAGACTTAAGAAAATTTCATTTACTTTTTAGTACAAAGTGAGAATGTTTATAAAGGATATATACTTTTTCTTGTTGTTTTTTCACTTACTTTTTGTTTGTGGGGTTTTTTTGGTTTGTTTGTTTTTAAGCAAGGATCGCAGAAGATCAACCAAAGCAATTTACTGAAGATTGGTCAGAGGACGATGTCTCAAACTGGCTTTGTGCACAAGGTTTAAAAGACCTTGTTGGTATTTTCAAAATGAATAACATAGATGGACGAGAACTGTTGAATCTTACAAAAGAAAGTCTAGCTGATGATTTGAAAATTGGTAAGACCTAGTGAAAGTTAGGCAGTCTTAAAAACAACTTTTAATAATCTGAGATTGGTTTTAATTGCATTAATGGTTTCCTCTTAATATTCTAGCACAGTAGTAGTTCTGGTATATGTCTGTGTGTAGAAGTATAGTATATTTTTATTAGATTATGGAAAAGAAATGTTACGTACTGTTTCTTTAGGTAATTAAAGCTATATGTAACTATAATTTTTAAAATGTATATATTTTTTTAATTGTGATATAATTCACCCTTTTATAAGTGTACAGTGCAGTGACTATTCAAGTTGTATAACCATCACCACTATCTGATTCCAGAACATGTTCATCACTTCAGAAAGAAACTCCATTCCCATTAGCAGTCACTCATATTCCTTGTCTCTCTAGCTCCTGGCAACCACTAATCTACTTTCTGTCTCTAAGGATTTGCCTCTTCTACATTTCATAAAATGTATGGCCTTGTCTGGCCTCTTTTGCATAGCATGTTCTCAGAGTTCATACATGTTGTAGTATATATTAGTACTTCACTTTTTATGGCTGAATAATATTCCATTGTATGAATTTATCACTTTTTGTTCATCCATTCACTGGTTGATTGGATTTAGATTGTTCCTGCTTTTTAGATTTTATGAAAATTGCTTCTATAAACATTCATATACACATTTCGTGTGGGCATCTGTTTTCAGTTTTCTAGAGCGTTACCAAATCATATTGACAGAACTTGGCCAGAAGATGTCTCCTTTTGTGATTGGGAGTTGGGAATGAGTGTTATTAAACTTAATTGCTCAGGAAGAAAAGACCCTTTACCAGCTTGAGGGCTAGTAGCCCCTCAGTATGGGCAATGAGCAACATTTGGCTATATTTAATATAACTCTGAAAAGGCATCTGGCTCTTAATAAGATGACAAATTAAATAGGCCATCAACTCCTGTACCCTCTTCCCCACCCTTTCCCCATCCCTGCAAATGCTACATAATTGAAAACTGATGGAGTCTAGACACAAATAACCATCAAATAAACAAAACAAAACTCTGAAAACTGTTGAGTGGAATTGGTGGATCATATGGTAACTCTGTGCTTGCATTTGAAGAACTGCCAGGCTATTTTCCAAAGCAACTGTGCTTTTCTATATTCTCACCAGCAGTGTATGAGGATTCCAGTTTCTCTGCATCCTCATCAACAATTGTTTAGTTTTTCAATTATAGCCATCCTAGTGGTTTCTCATTGTGGTTTTGATATGCATTTTCCTGATGACTAGTGATGTTGAACAACTTTCCATATGCTCAGTGGCCATTTGTATATCTTCTTTGGAAAAACGTTCAGATTCTTTGCCCATTTTAAAAACTGGGTTATTTGTCTTTTTATTGTTGAGTTGTTTATATAAATTTAGATACTAGACCCTTAATCAGATATGATTTATAAATATTTTCTCCCATTCTGTGGTTTATCATTATGCTTTCTTGAAAGTGTCCTTTGATGCACAAAAGTTATAAATTTTGGTGAAGTCCAGTTTATCTGTTTTTTTTCTGTCATTGCTTGTGCTGTAGGTGTCATATCTAAGAAACCTAAACCTAATCCTGAATCTTGACACCTGTGTTTCTTCTGTGACTTTTATAGTTCTAGCTCTTACATTTAGGTGTGTGATCAATTTTGACTTAATTTTTGTATATAATGTGAGGTAAGGGTTTAGCTACATTCTTTCAGATGTATATATCCGGTTGTCCCAGCACCATTTGTTGAAAAGACTATTCTTTCCCCTTTAAATTACCTTAGCACCCTTGTTAAATATCAGTTGACCATAAATGTGAGGGTTTATTTCTGGACTCTCAATTCTGTTTCACTGATCTATTTGTCTATCCATATACTAGTGCCACAGTGTCTTAATTACTATAGGTTTGTAGTAAGTGTTGAAATTGAAAATTGTGTGTCCTCCATCTCTGGATTTTTTTTCTCCCCAGGATTGGTTTTGCTCCTTTGGGTCCCTTGGCATTTCCATATGAATTTTAGGATCAACTTGTCAAATTCTGCAAAAAAGCCACCTGACTTTGATGGGGATTATACTGAATTTCTACATCAATTGGGGGATTATTATCATTTTAACAATATTCTTCTAATCCATAAGCACAGGTTTTTTGTTGTTTTTTTTTTGCGGTACGTGGACCTCTCACTATTGTGGCCTCTCCCGTTGCGGAGCACAGGCTCCGGACGCACAGGCTCAGCGGCCATGGCTCACGGGCCCAGCCGCTCCGCGGCATGTGGGATCTTCCCGGACTGGGGCACCAACCCATGTCCCCTGTATCGGCAGGCGGACTCAACCACTGCGCCACCAGGGAAGCCCAGCACAGGATATTTTTATGTTTATTTAGGTCTTCTTAATTTCTTTTTCAACAATGCTTTGTAATTTTCAATGCGTAAGTCATTTTTTCTTAAGTGTACAATCCACTGGTTTTTAGTGTACTCACAGAGTTGTACAACCATCACCACTATCTAATTGCAGAACTTTTTTTTTTTTTTTTTTTGCGGTACACGGGCCTCTCACTGTTGTGGCCTCTCCCGTTGCGGAGCACAGGCTCCGGACACGCAGGCTCAGCAGCCATGGCTCATGGGCCTAGCCGCTCCGCGGCATGTGGGATCTTCCTGGACCAGGGCATGAACCTGTGTCCCCTGCATCGGCAGGCAGACTCTCAACCACTGCGCCACTAGGGAAGCCCTAATTGCAGAACATTTTTATCCCCCCCAAAGAATCCCATTCATTCCTCTTTCTAGCCTCTTGGCAACCACTAATCTATCTTCTGTAGAAATAGCATCTACCTATTTTGGACATTTCTTTTAAGTGGAACCATACAATATGTGGCCTTTTGTATCTGGCTTTTTAAATTTAACCTTTCAAGGTTCATCCATGTTTTTGTATGTGTAAGTACTTCCTTTTTATGGCTGAAAAATATTCCATTGTATGGCTATACCACATTTTGTTTATCCACTGATCAGCTGATGGTCATTTGGGTTGTTTCTACTTTTTGGCTGTTACCAGTAATGCTGCTGTGAACATATATGTATGAGTTTTTGTGTGAGTATATTTTCATTTCCCTTGGATATATGATTAAAAGTAGAATAACTCTACATATACCATTTTGAGGAACTGGCAGACTGTTTTCCAAAGCAGCTGTACTATTTTACATTCCCACCAACAGTGTGTGAGCTTTCCAATTTCTTCACCTCTTTGTCAGCACTGGTTATTACCTATCTTCTTGATTATAGCCATTGAATAGATGTGAAGTGGTATTTCATTGTGGTTTTTGATTTGCATTTACCTAATGATACGGAGCATATTTTCGAGTGTTTATTGGCTGTTTGTGTATCTTCTTTGGTTAAAATTGGTTTGTCTTTTTATTGTTGAATTGTAAGAGTTGTTTTATGTGTTCTGGTTATTATCAATACATCCTTATCAAAAACAGTTTGAAGTCTTAGTGTTGTGCTCTAATGAACATAATACTCAGACACTTATCAGTGTGCTCCAGTAAAATCTTAATTAACCAGAAAGCTTAGGAAATAGGATGTCCATAGTGAATTTACTGTTAATGAGGAGTCAAAGAGCAAAAAAAGTGTTTGTTATAGAAAATCATTCTAAAGTATAGTAGTATACTTTCATTACATAGTAAATATAGTATGTGAACCTATTTAAGTGTCTTGGAAGCTTATGGCCTTTTAAGAAGTTAATAGAATGATGATTTTGTGAAAATAATTAGAATCAGATGGTTTTGTACTCAGGCCATACTGTGAAAGCTATTTTTGTATCTCTAGTAACTTATTTCCTTTATAGTTTACTCTTTCTTCCTGAAAGTAGGTAATAGAGTACAGGGGTTTTTTTGTTTTTGTTTTAAAGTTCTGGTGAATTTAGCATGTTCATTAGCTGATTTCTTATTACTCTCTCACAATAAGTTTTAACAATACCTTATCACACAGAAGCACATGACAATATAAAATAATAATTTCAGATTTCAACAAAGGATGTTTCAAAACATAAGAGAGCATAGTAAAAACAATAGGAAGAGAATTCTGTCCCAATAGCCCAATAAATAAAGTATAAGAAGTTCTTACAGGATTCAATTAATGGCCTGAAATAGTTTTTGAAGGTGAGTCTCGGGTTTAGTAGTTATGATCATTTTGACGTTCAGTGAAATAAGTTTTGGAACTACCAGGCTCAAGCCAAAATTGAAATATAATTTAAATAAGTCTGCTGTGGTCTAAAAGCTGAATTAGGAAGATCATTATAAACGGAGACAAGAACATTGCATACACTCTAGTAAGTAAGGAATTTGCTTTGTGTTTGTACTTAAGATTTGGAAAGTTAGCAAATACAACAAATTAAATACAGAATAAATTAGTAAGTAACTTTTTAAATAAATATTTAAATAAATAATCATTCTATAGTATCAATATTTTAAAGTTTTTGCACAATTATAAAGGGTCAGCAGGCTAACATTAATCTTCTACAACTGCTACTTTAAGCTACAGTGGATTTCTGTTAGTCTTGTTTTAAGAAAAGTAGGCTCTTCCTCAAAACAGTAAATTGGAGTAATAGAGAAGTGAAATTGGGTCTAGAAAAAAATGTGTTAAGAGGCAAACTGATGAGTATGTGATCATGAATTTTACTCTTGTGAGGCATAACTGTTTTACTTGCATTTGCTTTTGTGGTACAGCTGTTAAAATGGTTCCTATGTCAATGTGAATAAATATGAATTGAACATTCATCATATGAAGGAAGTTATTTAATTTTCAGTGAAGTATATTGGAGTGTTAGGGAACGAAGTAGTATATCTATAACGTTTGACACTTAAAAATTATTTTTAAGGAGTCAAGCAGTCTATCAAATCTTTTTTCAATGAGCCTTTGTAGATATACAATAAAGGAACCTTCTATAGATTTGAGTATCTGTTGGAACCTGGTGTTTTAACCTAGAGTAATAGTCCTTTTCTAGCATAGTGTTAATGAAAACTAAGGGTACAACAGACATACAGTTTTAGGTAGGAAATAACTCCTTATATCTAGTGCTATATTTGCATAAGGAATATCCAGAAAGAGATTACAGGTACAAGAGATCCTTGATATTAAGAGAGGTATGTCTTAAGACATATGTGTATCCATCAATTTGTGAACTCTATGATAACCTTTAATATTGCAACCAAAAGGCATAAAGTATGAAGATAAAGAGCAAGAAAGTCTCTTTGAGATGTGATCCTAGGCAAGCAGTAAGTCCACTAACTAGCCACATGATTTTCATCTGCAGTTTGGCTTCAGGTTATATCCAGGACTCAGGAATATTGCAAACTGCTACCTATCTTGGAGTTTGGAATTGCTGTAGACGATGTAATGGTAGAACCATGGAATGACAAATGACAAGGAACTATTGTATATTGTGTCAGTCCTTACCCTTATATTCAACTAATTATCAGTCATAGATTTATCATAGATTCTTAATTGGGAATGAGGTTTCTTCAAAGTGTTCCCTCTTCTTTTTGCTCGTGTCTTTCCAAGAAACCATGAAAGCACTTGAGACATTTTTATCATTTTCTGCTTTAAAAGTTATAATATCAAATTATTATATCCAATGCTTTTTAAAACTTTATGCACCAGCTGTCTTAACATCCTCAGATTTTGGAAGTTTCATGTTTCAAATTCTAGTAATACTTCCTTATGTAGACTTTCACTTGTTGCCTAACTGCATATACTGTTAAGTAATAAGAACATTTACCATTTTTTCTTTACACACAATTGAAGTGAAATAGTCCTTTCACATGTATAGGCCTGTGCACTGACCTGCTGTTAGAGTGGGCATAACCCTTCCAGTTCAGCTGCTGCTCTTAAATTGGCCTACCCCACTTTCCTGAGAGTGGGGCATTTCGGGGTCTCCATTCCTCAGGCCTATCAGATGTCCTGTTGCTTCCGCATTGATATCAATCACAGGTCTTATGGATGGTGGTTTATTCTCTTCCACTTATATAGCGGGATTCATGAGGATACCCTGCTACCTTGTTTTTTGGAAGTGTCGGTGGGATTTGATTTTGCTATCTCGTTGCTGTTTTTATGTGGGGATTCAGAGAAGTTTAAAAATTATATTGCTTCTATCACCATCTTCTCTAAATCCTTTAAAAAATCCCTACTGTACCTATAGTTTTGTGTCCCTTTTCTTTCCTAATATAGTTTTATGTCTTGTTTTCTCTTGATCTTTCAAGTCAGAAGTTTGTTAATACATTTTATTTTTAAAAAATAAAAAGTTTTAAAGTTTTTTTCTCCAAGAAACCAGCTTTTGATTCTGTTGTTCTGTCTCAGGGCATTGCAGACGTGATTCAGTGACCAGCCCAATGGGCTGTAATTGTTAGTCCAGGCCATAGCGCTCTCTTGTTACCCTGTCTCCAGCTCATGCTGGTGTTGCTGCCTTAGCAATGATATTTACAGGACAAAGTTGGGGAGCGTGAAGGCTACAAGTAGAAAGGTGTTTCTTCCATTGGTGTACACAAATCTCTGCTTTAAGCTGTTTCCCATCCCCTACTCTGGAACCTAGTTAGTTCTGTTTCCTTGAGGGTTTTCTGAATTTTGTTTTGTATTTTTGATGGTTATTTGTGTCCAGACTCCATCAATTCTCAATTATGTAGCATTTCCAGGGATGGGGAAGAGGGTACAGGAGGTGATAGCCTATTTAATTTGTCATCTTATTAATAGCCAGATGCCTTTTCAGAGTTATAGTAAATATAGCTAAATATTGCCCATTGCCCATACTGAGGGTTTACTAGCCCTCAGCTGGTAAGGATCTTTTCTTTCTGAGCAATTAAGTTTAATAACACTCACTGCCAAACCCCAATCACAAAAGGAGATGTCTTCTTCTGGCCAAGTTCTGTGGATATGATTTGGTAACTGCTTCCCTGAGGGCATTCTTAAATGACATTAAAATTAGACAAGGGTAACACAAATTAACCTTATCCAGGACATTTTGAAATAGGGTTTCTATATTCTTTATTAATAAACATTCTAAATATTGGCACACATGTATATTCGACAGGGTAATATATATATTGTTTTCAGAATATTAAATACCTCTATATCCTTATTACATGTTGTATAATTTTCCCCTTAAATGATGACTTAATTATGTTAGTAGTTACGTAATTATTAATGTGTCTAATTAGTCTAATTATAAACGTGTTTATAACGTGCTTTTAAAAAATTGTATTAAAAATCCCCAATTTTGTTTCAATGAATTACATAGGAGGTAAGTCATAGGAAAGCAGTAAAGCAGTTCCTAAGATGTAGGCAGCTGCTAGGTTGACTTGCCATACTTGCATAGATATGGTCAATGAGTCCAAATAGATTTGAACAGTTTATTACTCATGGCACAGCAGGCAGCATGAGCTTCATATTTAAATTAGTTGCCCTTTTCACCTAGTCTTGTGGGGGCAATTTGTGTTGGTGTCATAGCTGAGGAAACCTGAGTTTATGAACCCCCCCCCCCCAATCTTATAAAGGGACTGCTAGCAAACTAGTCCAAAAGGAAGACATTATCTTTGTTCTTGTCAGGAAACAAATCTGCCCTCAGACTGGGAGGGAAACACTATCTCTAGCTTCCAAGTAAGTTTGCAGACATCCTTGAAAAGATTGCTAGACAAAAGGTGTCATAAGGTGTGTATAAACACATGGAGAATTACCTTCCAATCAGAAAGAAAGCTGACTTGGCTTTTTATGGGAACTCTGAGGTGTTCTGAAATGTAGTTCTTTTTTCCTACCCACCCTACACCCCCCAAACACCTCCACCTAAAATAGAACTGTCAGCTAGATTATCTAAAAAATAAACAGATAATCACACTAAACTTCCTAAACTTCATTGTATTAATCTTCCTGAAATTAAAAACTAAGATAATTTTAAAAACTTAAAAGTAATACAAATGAATGAAACATACGTGTAGAGTCTTGGACAAACATATGAACTTTATTTGAGATTGTGTTTCATATGAGAATCAGCAAATAATATACCCAATTTCATAATGTTTAAAAATAGATGGAATTTTTATATTATCAAACTGAACATCTTTAGAAATGATTTTTAGGAAATTTTTTGTTGTCTAAATAAATTAACCTGTAATAATGAGCCTTTTCTGATTTTGTGTGGTATAATAGTATTTGGGCAATCTGAAATTCATGAGGAACTTTGAGAATCAAAAGTTATTTAGAATAAACTTGCTGAGTTATTTTAATCACACAGTATTCTATACTACAAATATTGATTAAAGAATTTATAAAGAAAAGGTTCCATGTGGTAAAACAGGATGTCTGAAGATTTTTGGTTGTAGTAGATGAAATTTCTCTTTGTTTGCTGAAGACTTGCATAAAGGTTAGAAGTAATAGTTCTCCAGCCCTAACAGAATAATTTCTTTTCAGAATCTCTAGGGCTGCGTAGTAAAGTTCTGCGGAAAATTGAAGAGCTCAGGACAAAGATGAAAACGCTTTCCTCTGAAATTCCTGATGAGTTTATATGTCCAATAACTAGGGAGCTTATGAAAGATCCTGTCATCGCATCAGGTATGTGATGCTATTCTAAGTTTCAGGGCATATTATGTACTAAATGAGTAAATAATGTAGACAGTTCACAGAAGTTTGTTTAAATGTGAAACTTTTTCAAAATTTATTTCTCATAAGTTCTTTCTTTTTTTTTTCTTTTTAAAAATTCCTTAGATCTGAGGTGAACTACTGAACATTGTATGTTTCTTAATGAATAAAATTGGATGGAGCAGGTTTGGATAAGATTAGAGACAAAAGAAATAATCTTGACAAGCCTTACTTAAACTTGTGAAATATGTATTTAGTTACTAGAATGTATAGTTAAAATATTGTTTTTTAAGATAGACTGTTGAGATCTATTATATTTATTTTGTCTATCATGAATTTAAACAACCTTACAGAAATAAGAATTTAAAGGATATAAAGTTACATCATTTCACATTAATTTCTAATCTTTGTAAATGAACACAGACGTACGTACTTTACATAGTTGTAATCAGTGAATCCATATCGTGCTTTTTATTTTTAAGACTTATATACATTTCTGAATATTGACTTAGTCTACATAATTTTCAGTGTTAATAACTATTCCACTGGAGCTCTATGCTACAATTTGACTCTTCTACTATTTGGTGTATGTATGTGTTTGAAAAGTTTTATATTGTTAATAGCATTGTGCTGATATCTTGGTACTCCTTTCATTGTGTTGTTACCATTACTTAGGGGTATTTTCATGACATGTGTTCCCCAAAGCAGAATTAACCGATCAGAATATATATATATATATTTTTTTTTTTTTTTTTTTTTTTGGCGGTACGCGGGCCTCTCGCTGCTGTGGACTCTCCCGTTGTGGAGCACAGGCTCCGGACGCGCAGGCTTAGCAGCCATGGCTCAGGGGCCCAGCCACTCCGCGGCATGTGGGATCTTCCTGGACTGGGGCACGAACCTGTGTCCCCTGCATCGGCAGGCAGACTCTCAACCACTGTGCCACCAGGGAAGCCCCCAGGATATTTTATGAATGTTAAAAAGAAGAGTTTTGATAGTTCTTGTTAGATTTTTATTAGATTGTTTTCTAGGAAAAAATAGTTTAGAATGCTACCAGAAATGTATGTAAGTGTACCTGTTTTTCCAGTTTTGTGATCATTGAATTTTAGAACTCATTTATTTTTGCAAGTTTAATACTTGTTTGAAACTGTATTCCTTTTGTTTTTAATTAATTTTTTTTTGCTGAATTTACATTTATTTACTCTGATTTTGTTTCTTATGCCAGTAGTGTACTTTTACAGTTAAACTAAATTATTGTTAAACAGTAAGTAAAAATCTTAGAAGTCTTTAAGAAAGTGTGCAAATGTGGGCCCCTTTCTATTTGTTTTTATTTCGCAGAAATCTTTAGACTGCCTCATTTCTGGTCTGGATCAGTTATAGTGAAGGCAAAATTCCACTACAGTGGAGGTGTAGTGGAGTGTAGTCTGAGAGTGAGTTGATGGTTGATGGGGGTGATAATAAACTGGGACTTACGTCCTAAACTTAACCCAGCCCATCAGAGAGACAGGTATACCAGATTTGGGGAAATTTGTAATTAGATGCAGGCATTAATTATTTAAATACATCTTTTCTTAATTGTAGTAAAATACACATAAAATTTACTGTCTTAACCATTTTTAAGTGTATTACACTATTGTGTAAACAATCTCCAGAATATTTTCTTCTTGCAAAACTGAAACTATCTATATACCTTCTTGTTTCTATGAATTTGACTATTCTACATATCTCATATAAGTGGAACCATACAGTGTTTGTCTTCTTGTGTCTGGCTTATTTCATTTAGCATAATGTCCTCGAGGTTCATCCACATTGTGGCCTGTGTCAGAATTTCATTCCTTTTTAAAGCTGAATAATACACCATTGTATGTGTACACATCTTGTTTATCCATTCATCCATCAGTGGATGTTTGGTTTCCTTCCAGCTTTTAGCTATTATGAATAATGCTGCTTTGAACAGGGATATACAAATATCTCTTTGAGTTGCTGCTTTCAATTCCTTTGGGTAAAATGCCCAGAAGTCGAATTGCTAGGTTATATGGTAATTCTTATTTTTTCTTTTTTATTTATTTTTCACATCTTTATTGGTGTATAAATGCTCCACGGTGTTTGTGTGCCGCACAACAAAGTGAATCAGCTATATGTGTACATACATCCCCATATCCCCTCCCACTTGAGCCTCCCTCCCACCCTCCCTATCCCATCCCTCTAGGTCGTCACAAAGCACTGAGCTGATCTCCCTGTGCTGAGCAGCAGCTTCCCACTAGCCATCCGTTTTACATTTGGTAGTGTATATATGTCAGTGCTACTCTCACTTCATCCCAGCTTTCCCTTCCCCACCCCGTGCCCTCAAGTCTTCCCTCAAGTCTGTTCTCTACATCTGCGTCTTTATTCCTGCCCTGCCACTAGGTTCATCAGTACTGCTTTTTAAAATTCCATATATATGCATTAGCATACGGTATTTATTTTTCTCTTTCTGACTGTCTTCACTCTGTATGACAGATTCTAGGTCCATCCGCCTCACTACAAATAACTCAGTTTTGTTCCTTTTATGGGTGAGTAATATTCCATTGTATATATGTGCCACATCTTCTTTATCCAATCATCTGTTGATGTACATTTAGGTTACTTCCATGTCCTGGGTATTGTAAATAGTGCTGCAATGAACATTGTGGTACATGTCTCTTTTTGAATTACGGTTTTCAAGGGTATATCCCCAGTAGTGGGATTGCTGGCTCATAAGGTAGTTCTATTTTTAGTTTTTTAAGGAACCTCCATACTGTTCTCCATAGTGGCTGTATCAATTTACATTCCCACCAACAATGCAGGAGGGTTCCCTTTTCTCCACACCCTCTCCAGCATTTATTGTTTCTAGATTTTTTGATGATGGCCATTCTGACTGGTGTGAGGTGATACCTCGTTGTGGTCTTGATTTGCATTTCTCTAATGATTAGTGATGTTGAGCATCTTTTCATGCATTTGTTGGCCATCTGTATGTCTTCTTTGGAAAAATGTCTATTTAAGTCTTCCGCCCATTTTTGGACTGGGTTGTTTGTTTTTGTGATATTGAGCTGCATGAGCTGCTTGTATATTTTGGAGATTAATCCTTTGTCAGTTGCTTCATTTGCAAACATTTTCTCCCATCTGAGGGTTCTTTTTGTCTTGTTTATGGTTTCCTTTGCTGTGCAAACGCTTTTAAGTATTCCATTGATCTATATTTCTGCTTTTGTGTCAGTACCATACTGTCTTAATTACTGTAGCTTTGTAGTATAGTCTGTAGTCAGGGAGCCTGATTCCTCCAGCTCCATTTTTCTTTCTCGAGATTGCTATGGCTATTCGGGTCTTTTGTGTCTCCATATAAATTGTAAAATTTCTTGTTCTAGTTTTGTGAAAAATGCCATAGGTAATTTGATAGAGATTGCATTGAACTACCCTGCTTTGGGTAGTATAGTCATTTTCACAATATTGATTCTTCCAATCCAGCAGCATGGTATATCCCTCCATCTATTTGTATCATCTTTAATTTCTTTCATCGGTGTTTTATTTTATAGTTTTCTGAGTACAGGTCTTTTGTCTCCTTAGGTAGGTTTATTCCTAAGTATTTTATTCTTTTTGTTGTGATGGTAAATGGGATTGTTTCCTTAATTTCTCTTTCTGATCTTTCACTGTTAGTGTATAGGAATTCAAGAGATTACTGTGCATTATTTTGTATCCTGCAACCTTACCAAATGCATTAGTTCTAGTAGTTTTCTGGTGACATCTTTCAGATTTTCTTTGTATAGTATCATGTCATTGAAAACAGTGACTGTTTTACTTCTTCTTTTCCAATTTGTATTCCTTTTATTTCTTTTTCTTTGAATGCTGTGGCTAGGACTTACAATACGGTGTTGAATAATAGTGACGAGAGTGGACCTCCTTGTCTTGTTCATGATCTTAGAGGAAATGCTTTCAGTTTTTCATCATCGAGAATGATGTGGCTGCTGGTTTGTCATGTATGGCCTTTATTATGTAGAGGTAGGTTCCCTCTGTGCCCACTTTCTGGAGAGTTTTTATCCTTCCCACTCTCTCAGGACCTGCGTGGCTAGAGGGGGCCTAGGTGGACAGAGGATCAGGACCGGGATCTCTGCAGGCTCCCGGGGGGCCCAATTGGGCAGGGGAAACCCTGGACATATGCTCCCTTTTGATCCTCTGCCCTCCTAATTGTCCCCCCTTCCCCCTTCTGGGCATGGGATCCCTTCCCCTCCCCCAGCCGCCCCTCAGGGGTGCTGGTCCCATCCCGCCTCCACTTCTCCTCCCCCATCACTGCCCCCCCACACACCTCACGTCCTACCCGGTCACTGGGGGTTCCTCTCATCCCCTTAGGTGTCCATGGTCCCCCACTGGTCCCTGGTAGGTGCTCTAGTTGTGCAGAGATGCAAATTCCATGTCCTCCTAGTCTGCCATCTTGACTCCGCCCTGTCTTGCTGTCTTAATGTGAATGTTTCTGTAGAATAAATTACCTAAAGCTGCGGTTAGTGAAGGATACTGACAAATTGTCCTCTCAACATTATATGGGGTCCCTATTTCCCATATCCTTGCCTCTACTGGGTGTTAGCAATCTTAATCTTTCTCATTCTAATAAGTGAGAAGTAATCTCACTTTGCATTTTTTTGTATAATATTGAGTGCTTTTAAATGTTTTTAACCACTTATAATTCCTTATGTGACTCTCTTATTCATCAGCATTTAATTCAAAGTTAATTTCATTATTTTTAGTTATTATTTAGTAAGAAACATACTTATGGGAGCCACTATGATCTAGTAGTTGAGCATATGCACTGAAGAACCAGACTGCCTGGGTCTAAATCTGTTTCATTACTTATTAGCTGAGTTACCTTGTGGGAGGTTATATAATCTTGCTGTGTCTCATTTTCCTTATGTACAAAATGGGATACTAGTACTTAACCTCATGGGATTCTTATAAGAATCAAATGAGTTAATGCATGTTAGGTACTTAAAAGAGCACCACTCAATAAATGGCAGTAAACTCATTTAATTTCAGGCTATGAAATTTTCTCTGAGCATGGTAATGGCTGTATATTTTTGGCTTTGGTATGTTATATCAGGACCCTTATTTGCAACTGAAAGTAACTCAACTTGAATTAGGTTAAGCAGAAATGGTAATTATTAATAGTTATTGTAAGTGAGTCTCAGGAAAAACTGGCACCAGAGACGTGAGTGTTGTTGGGGTACTGTTTCTTATCTGGTCCAAGGCTTCTGAATAGCCACCCTCTGTGATACTCATTGTGCCTTTTCCATGTGTTAGAAAGACGTGAACACCTGTAGGTCCCAAATTTTACATTTTACAGTTTCACCCACCAGAAAGGGACCATTCTGACATTTCTCTCTAGTGCCAACCCCAAAAATCCCAGAGGCTCCCAACCTGATCCAGGAGCCTACCCCAGTGCTAGTCTCTGCAGGCATGAGGTGCAGCGCTGAGATTTGTCTGACTGTGGAGAGTAGAATTATATATAAATGGAGCAACATCATAAGGAGGATAGTGGTGGAAGGGACAGTTTCCAGAAAAGGGGTACTGACCAAATAATAAATATTCACTACCTAGATTTTGTCGTATTTTCCATACCTTCAATTTCTAAGTAATATATACTTTCAGCTTACATTTCTACTTTTACCCAAAGGTTGGTAGAAAAACTGTTTTAAACTTTGCAAATTGTTTGATTAGTTTTGAGGTTGTGTTTTGGGAAAGGGGTGTCTAGTTTTGTTGCATGGAATCAAATGTGAAACTGTATTTCTTTGGGGAGTTAGAGATTTTCCTTGTATGTTTGTTATAAAATTTATATGGTTAATTTTTTATAAAGTTTTGATGGATATTTGAAGGAAAAGTATTTCTTCTCTTTGGTTCCAAAATTATTTTTTGCAACATTATTGATATATTACAGTATATCAATATATAGATAGATGTAGATATCAAATTGATAATTGTCTAATTCAGATCCTCTGTATCATTGCTATCCAGTAGAACTTTTTGTGATGATGGAAGTGTTCTTTGTACTGACAATTGTAGTAACATTAGGCACATGTGGTTATTGAGCACTTGAAATGTGGCTACTGTTACTGGGGATATGAATATTTTACTTAATTATGATTGATTTAAATTCAAATAGCCACTTGTGGCTACTGTATTGGACAGTACAGCTCCATAATCTATTTTTTTGGATAAAATTTATTGAGGTATAATTTAAATAATAATATCTCTTCATTTTAAGTATACAGTGTGATGAGTTTTTGAAACGTGTATACCTGTGCATCCACCATCATGATCAAGGTATAAATGTTATTATCATCCCAGAAAGTTATTTTATCCCCTTTACAGTCAATATTTTTCCACCCCGGGCCTTATGTAACCACTGATCTACTTTTTGACGCTCTAGATCATATTTGCCTTTCTAGAATTTGATATAAATGGAACCCTTCAGTATATACTTTTTGTATCTGGCTTTTTTCACTCAGCAGAAAGCTTAGGATTCATTTATATTATTGCACATATCAGTAATTCATTGCCTTGAATTGTTGAGTAGTGTTCCGTTACATGGATATACCATAGTATATTTATCCATTAACTGTTAATGAACTTCTGGGCTTCTCCAGTTTATGGCTATTATGAATGAAGCTACTGTAACATTCATGTACATGCACATGTCTTTGTCTGGACATGGTTCCTTTCTCTTGGTTAGTTAGGAGTGAAATTTCTGTGTTGGATAGTAAGTGAATGTTTAACTTTCGAGAGAGACTGCCAAACTGTTTCTCAAAGCAGTTGCACCATTTAAGTTCCCAACTGAAAATTCCAATTTCTCCACATACTTGACAACATTTGGTATTGTTAGTCTTTTAATTTTTGCCATTCTGGTGGGTGTGAAGTGGTATCTCATTGTACCTGTAATTTGCATTTTTCTGATTATTAGTGTTGTTGAGATTTTATCCTGTTTTCTTCTAGATGTTTTATAGTTGTATATTTTATGTTTAGGTCTATGATTTATTTTAAGTTAATGTTTGTGTACTTTGCAAGATAAGAGTAAGCTTTTCTTCTTTTCCTAAATGGGAATTCAATTGTTCCAACAGCATTAATTGAGAAATCTTTTCCCATTGAATTATTTTAGCAACTTTGTTGAAAATCACTTGACTGTATTACTGGTCTGTTTATAGATTTTTTGTGACCTGTTGATCTTTATGTCTGTCCTTGTGTCGGTTACATCAGTGCCTTGATTACTGTAGCTTTATCTTGAAGTAGGTCTTTTTTTTTTTCTTAATTAATTAATTTTTGGCTGCGTTGGTTCTTTGTTGCTGCGTGCAGGCTTTCTTTAGCTGTGGCGAGCAGGGGCTACTCTTTGTTGCAGTGCACGGGCTTCTCATTGTGGTGGCTTCTCTTGTTGCGGAGCATGGGCTCTAGGCGCGCGGGCTTCAGTAGTTGTGGCACACAGGCTCAGTAGTTGTGGCTCGTGGGCTCTAGAGCTCAGGGTTAGTAGTTGTGGTGTATGGGCTTAATTGCTCTGCGGCATGTGGGATCTTCCTGGACTAGGGCTTGAACCCATATTCTTAACCACTGTGCCATCAGGGAGGCCCTTGAAATAAGTGTTGAAATCAGGTAGTATAGTCATATTAGTTCTTTTTTTTAGCATCTTTATTGGAGTATAATTGCTTTCCAATGGTGTGTTATTGTCTGCTGTATAACAAAGTGAATCAGCTATATGTATACATATATTCCCATATCTCCTCCCTCTTGCATCTCCCTCCCACCCTCCCTATCGCACCCCTCCAGTTGGACACAAAGCACCGAGCTGATCTCCCTGTGCTATGCAGCTGCTTCCCACTAGCTATCTCTTTTACATTTGGTAGTGTATATATGTCCATGCCACTCTCTCTCACTTCATCCCAGCTTAACCTCCCCCCACCATGTCCTCAAGTCCATTCTCTACAACTGCATCTTTATTCCTGTCCTGCCCGTAGGTTCTTCAGAACCACTTTTTTTTTGTTTTTTAGATTCCATATATATGTGTTAGCATATGGTATTTGTTTTTCTCTTTCTGACTTACTTCACTCTGTGTGATAGTCTGTAGGTCCATCCACCTCACTACAAATAACTCAATTTCATTTCTTTTTACGAGTCAGTAATATCCCATTGTATATATATGCCACACCTTCTTTATCCATTCATCTGTCAGTGGACACTTAGGTTGCTTCCATGTCCTGGCTGTTGTAAATAGAGCTGCAATGAACATTGTGGTACGTGACTCTTTTTGAATTACGGTTTTTCTTGGGTATATGCCCAGTAGTGGGATTGCTGGGTCATATGGTAGTTCTAGTTTTAGTTTTTTCAGGAACCTCCATACTGTTCTCCACAGTGGCTGTATCAATTTACAGTCCTACCAAGAGTGCAAGAGGGTTCCCTTTTCTCCACACCCTCTCCAGCATTTATTGTTTGTGGACTTTTTGATGATGGCCATTCTGACCAGTGTGAGGTGATACCTCATTGTGGTCTTGATTTGCATTTCTCTTAACGATTAGTAATGTTGAGCATCCTTTCATGTGTTTGTTGGCCATCTGTATAACTTCTTTGGATAAATGTCTATTTAGGTCTTCTGCCCATTTTTGGATTGGGTTGTTTGTTTTTTTGATATTAAGCTGCATGAGCTGCTTGTATATTTTGGAGATTAATCCTTTGTCAGTTGCTTCATTTGTAAATATTTTCTCCCATTCTGAGGGTTGTCTTTTGGTCTTGTTTATGGTTTCCTTTGCTGTGCAAAAGCTTTTGAGTTTCATTAGGTTTCATTTGTTTATTTTTATTTTTATATCCATTTCTCTAGGAGGTGGGTCAGAAAGGATCTTGCTGTGATTTATGTCATAGCGTGTTCTGCCTATGTTTTCTTCTAAGAGTTTGATAGTGTCTGGCCTTACATTTAGGTCTTTGATCCTTTTTGAGCTTATTTTTGTGTATGGTGTTAGGGTGTGTTCTAATTTCATTCTTTTACATGTAGCTGTCCATTTTTCCCAGCACCACTTATTGAAGAGGCTGTCTTTTCTCCACTGTATATTTTTGCCTCCTTTACATATTAGTTCTTTTTTAAAAACTGTTTTAATTATTCTTGGTCTTTAGCATATTTCTATATAGATGTTAGAATTACTTTCAGTTTTTATGGAATAGCATGCCAGATGTTTTTCTGTGTGTGTGTATGTTAAAAAATAAATAACACTACCGTACACTTAAAAATGGTTAAGAAGGTAAGTTTTAACAGTATGCACATTGTTCTGTGACAGATCTCTAGAACTTTTTCATTTTGCAAAACTGAAATTCTCTATTCATTGAACAATTCTCCTGTTCCTCCTCTCCCCAGCCCCTGGTAACCACAGTCTACTTTCTGTTTCTATAGTTTACATACCTCATATAAGTGGAATCATACAGTATTTGTTTTTTTGTGGCTGGCTTATTACATTCAGCATAATGTCTTAAAGTTTCATTAAGGTTGCTACAAATGGCAGGATTTCCCTTCTATTAAGGCTGGATAATATTCTACTGTATGAGTATACCCTATCTTGTTTATCCATTCATCCATTGTTGGACACTTGGGTTGCTTCTCTCTCTTGGCGGTTGTCAGTAATGATGCTGGGAATATGGGTATGCAGATAGCTCTTTGAGATTATGTTTTCAATTCCTTTGGGTATATACCCAGAAGCGAAATTGCTGGATCACATTGTAATTCTATTTTTAATTTTTTTGACAAGCCTCTGTACTATCTTTTATAGTGGCGGCACCATTTTACATTACTGCCAACAATGCACAAGGGTTCTTATTTTTCTGCATTCTCACCAACGCTAGTTATTTTCTGGTTTTTGTTTTGTTTTGTTTTGATAGTGACTATCCTCATGGGTGTGAGGTGATTTCTCATTGTAGTTCTGATTTGCATTTTCCTAATGATTTGTGATGTTGAGCACCTTTTCGTATGCTTGTTGGCCGTTTGTACATCTTCTTTGGAGAAATGTCTATTCAAGACCATTGCACATTTAAAAAATGAGGTTGTTTATTTTTCTTGTTGAGCCCTAGGAATGCTTTATATGTTTTAGGTATTAACTTACCATATATATGATTTGCAGATATTTCTCTATAGGTTGCCTTTCCACTCTGTTGATTGTTTCCTTTGCTGCAGAGAAGTTTTTAAGTTTGATGTACAGTCAGCCCTCTGTATCCACAGCTTCCCCCCAAATTCCAGAAAGTTTCAAAAAGCAAATCTTGAATTTTCTGCATGCTGACATCTATTTAAATAGCATTTACATTCTACTGGGTATTATAAGTAATCTAGAGATGATTTAAAGTATATGGGAGGGGAGATTGGTTCAAGATGGTGGAGTAGAAGGATGTGTGCTCACTCCCTCTTATGATAGCACTGGAATCACAACTAACTGCTGAACAGTAATCGACAGGAAGACACCGGAACTCACCAAAAAAGATGCATCACATCCAAAGCCAAAGGAGAAGCTGCAATGAGACGGTAGGAGGGGCGCAATCACAATAAATTCAAATCCCATAACTGCTGGGTGGGTGACTCAAAAACTGGAGAACAATTATACCACAGAAGTCCACACACTGGAGTGAAGGTTCTGAGCCCCATGTCAGGCTTCCCAACCTGGGGGTCTGGCAACAGGAGGAGGAATTCCCAGAGAATCAGACTTTGAAGGCTAGCGGGATTTGATTGCAGGACTTTGACAGGACTGGGGGAAACAGAGACTTCACTCTTGAAGGGCACACACAGGGTAGTGTGCACATCGGGACCCAGGTGGAAGGAGCAGTGACCCCATAGGAGACTGAGCCAGGCCTGCATGCTATTGTTGGAGGGTCCCTTGCAGAGGCAGGGGGTGGCTGTGGCCCACTGCGGGGACAAGGACACTGGCAGCAGAAGTTCTGGGAATTACTCCATTAGCCCCACCAAAGAGCCCATAGCCTCCAGTGCTGGGTTGCCTCAGGCCAAACAATCAACAGGGAGGGAACTCAGCCCCACCCATCAGCAGACAAGCAGATTAAAGTTTTACTGAGCTTTGCCCACCAGAGAGCAACACCCAACTATACCCACCACCAGTCCGTCCCATCAGGAAGCTTACACAAGCCTCTTAGATAGCCTCATCCAACAGAGGGCAGAGAGAAGAAGCAAGAACTACAACAATCCTGCAGTCTGTGGAACAAAAATCCCCTTTCACAGAAAGATAGACAAAATGAAAAGGCAGAGGACTATGTACCAGATGAAGGAACAACATAAAACCCCAGAAGAACAACTAAATGAAGTGGAGATAGGCAACCTTCCAGAAAAAGAATTAAGAATAATGATAGTGAAGATGATCCAAGACCTCGGAAAAAGAATGGAGGCAAAGATCAAGAAGATGTAAGAAATATTTAACAAAGACCTAGAAAATTGAAGAATAAACACCTAGAAAAATTAAAGAACAAACAGAGATGAATACAATAACTGAAATGAAAAATACACTAGAAGGAATCAATAGCAGAATAACTGAGGCAGAAGAACGGATAAGTGACCTGGAAGACAGAATGGTGGGATTCACTGCTGTGGAACAGAATAAAGAAAAAAGAATGAAAAGAAATAAACACAGCGAAAGAGATCTCTGGGACAACATTAAACGCACCAACATTTGCATTATAGGGATGCCAGAAGGAGAAGAGAGAGAGAAAGGACCTGAGAAAAGATTTGAAGAGATTATAGTTGAAAACCTCCCTAACATGGGAAAGGAAATAGCCACCCAAGTCCAGGAAGCACAGAGAGTCCCAGGCAGCATAAACCCAAGGAGAAACAAGCTGAGACACATAGTAATCAAACTGACAAAAAATAAAGAAAAATTATTAAAAGCAACAAGGGAAAAACGACAAGTAACATGCAAGGGAACTCTAAGGTTAACAGCTGATTTCTCAGCAGAAAGTCTACAAGCCAGAAGGAAGTGACACGATATATTTAAAGTGATGAAAGGGAAGAACCTACAACCAAGATTACTCTACCCGGCAAGGATCTCATTCAGATTCGATGGAGAAATCAAAAGCTTTACAGACAAGGAAAAGCTAAGAGAATTCAGCACCACCAAACCAGCTCTACAACAAATGCTAAAGGAACTTCTGGAAACACAAGAGAAGAAAAGAATCTAGGGAAACAAACCCAAAACTGTTAAGAAAATGGTGATAGGAACATATGTATTGATAATTACTTTAAACGTGAATGGATTAAATGCTCCAACCAAAAGACACAGGTTTGCTGAATGGATACAACAACAAGACCCATATATATGCTGTCTACAAGAGACCCACTTCATACCTAGGGACACATATAGACTGAAAGTGAGGGGATGGAAAAATATATTCCATGCAAATGGAAATCAAGAGAAAGTTGGAGTAGCAATACTCATATCAGATAAAATAGGCTTTAAAGATGTTACAAGAAACAAGGAAGGACACTACATAATGATCAAGGGATCAATCCAAGAAGAAGAGATAACAATTATAAATATGTATGCACACAACATAAGAGCACCTCAGTGCATAAGGCAGGTGCTAACAGCTATAAAGGAGGAAATCTACAGTAACACAATACTAGTGGGGGACTTTAACACCTCACTTACAACAATGGACAGATCATCCAGCCAGAAAATTAATAAGGGAACCCTAAATTTAAATGACACAACAGACCAAATAGATTTTATATATATAGGACATTCCATCCAAAAACAGCAGATTACACTTTCTTCTCAAGTGCACACAGAACATTCTCCAGGATAGATCACATCTTGGGTCAAAAATCAAGCCTCAGTAAATTTAAGAAAATTGAAATCATATCAAGCATCTTTTCCGACCACAACACTATGAGATTAGAATTCAATTACAGGGGAAAAAAACTGTAAAAAACACAAACACGTGGAGGCTAAGCAATATGTTACTAAATAACCAAGAAATCACTGAAGAAATCAAAGAGGAAATCAGAAAATACCTAGAGATAAATGACAACAGAAACACGATGATCCAAAACTTATGGGATGCAGCAAAAGCAGTTCTATGAAGCAAGTGTATAGCAATACAAGCTACCTCAAGAAACAAAATCTCAAACAATCTAACCTTACACCGAAAAGAACTAGAGAAAGAACAAACAAAACCTAAAGTTAGTAGAAGGAAAAAATCATAAAGATCAGAGCAGAAATAAATGAAATAGAAACAAAGAATAGCAATGATCAGTAAAACTAAAAGTTGGTTCGTTGAGAAGATAAACAAAATTGATAAAGCATTAGCCAGACTCATCAAGAAAAAGAGAGGACTCAAATCAGTAAAATTAGAAATGAAAAAGGAGAAATTAAAACAGACACCACAGAAATACAGAGCATCCTAAGAGACTACTACAAGCAACTCTATGCCAATAAAATGGACAACCTGGAAGAAATGGACAAATTCTTAGAAAGGTATAACCTTCCAAGACTGAACCAGGAAGAAATAGAAAATATGAACAGACCAATCACAAGTAATGAAATTGAAACTGTGACTAAAAATCTTCCAACAAACAAAAGTCCAGGACCAGATGGCTTCACAGGTGTATTCTATCAAACATTTAGAGAAGACCTAACACCCATCCTTCTCAAACTTTTCCAAAGAATTGCAGAGGAAGGAACACTCCAAAACTCATTCTATGAGGCCACCATCAGTCTGATATCAAAACCAGACAAAGATACTACAAAAAAAGAAAATTACAGACCAACATCACTGATGAATATAGAATCAAAAATCCTCAATAAAATACTAGGAAACAAAATTCAATAACACATTAAAAGGATCATACACCATGATCAAGTGGGATTTATCCCAGGGATGCAAGGATTCTTCAGTATATGCAAATCAATCAGTGTGATATACTATATTAACAAATTGAGGAGTAAAAAGTCATATGGTCATCTCCATAGATGCAGGAAAAGCTTTTGACAAAATTAAACACCCATTTATGATAAAACTCTCCAGAAAGTGGGCATAGAGGGAACCTACCTCAACATAATAAAGGCCATATATGACAAACCCACAGTAAATATCATTCTCAATGGTGAAAAACTGAAAGCATTTCCTCTAAAATCAGGAACAAGACAAGGATGTCCACTCTTGCTACTATTATTCAACATAGTTTTGGAAGGCCTAGCCATGGCAATCAGAGAAGAAAAAGAATGAAATGAATACAAGTTGGAAAAGAAGAAGTAAAACTGTCACTATTTGCCAATGACATGATACTATACATAGAGAATGGTAACGATGCCACTAGAAAACTACTAGAGCTAATTAATGAATTTGGTAAAGTTGCAGGATACAAAAGTAATATACAGTAATTTCTTGCATTCCTATACACTAACAACGAAAGAGCAATTAAACAATCCCATTTACCACTGCAACAAAAAGAATAAAATACCTAGGAATAAACCTACCAACGGAGGTAAAAGACCTGCACTCAGAAAACTATGAAACACTGATGAATTATATCAAAGATGATACAAACAGATGGAGTGATATACTGTGTTCTTGGACTGGAAGAATCAATATTGTGAAAATGACTATACTACCCAGAGACATCTACAGATTCAGTGCAATCCCTATCAAATTACCAATGGCATTTTTTGACATAACTAGATCAAAAAATCTTAAAATCTGTATGGAGACACAAAAGACCCCGAATAGCTGAAGCAATCTTGAGGGAAGAAAACAGAGCTGGTGGAATCAGACTGCTGACTTCAGACTATATTTCAAAGCTACAGTATTCAATACAGTATGGTACTGGCAGAAAAACAGAAATACGGAACAGGATAGAAAGCCGTAGATTAATGGAAATAAAAACAAAAATAAATGGAACCTAATGAAACTTAAAAGCTTTTGCATGGCAAAGGAACCTATAAAGAAGACGAAAAGGCAACCCTCAGAATGGGAGAAAATATTTGCAAGTGAGTCAAAGGACAAAGGATTAATCTCCAAAATGTATAAACAGCTCATGCAGCTCAATATTAAAAAAACAAACAACCCAATCAAAAGCACAGAATACCTAAACAGGCATTTCTCCAAAGAAGACATACAGATGGCCAAGAGGCACATGAAAAGCTGCTCAACATCAGTAATTATTAGAGAAATGCAAATCAAAACTACAATGAGGTATCACCTCACACCAGTCAGAATGGCCGTCATCAGAAAATCTGCAAACTACAAAGGCTGGAGAGGGTGAGGAGAAAAGGGAACCCCCTTGCACTGTTGGTGGGAATGTAAATTGATACAGCCACTGTGGAGAACAGTATGGAGGTTCCTTAAAAAAACTAAAATTACCATATGACCCAGCAATCCCACTACTGGGCATATACCCAGAGAAAACTGTAATTCAGAAAGACACATGCAGGGCTTCCCTGGTGGCGCAGTGGTTGAGAGTCCACCTGCCGATGTAGGGGACACGGGTTTGTGCCCCAGTCCAGGAGGATCCCACATGCCGCAGAGCGGCTAGGCCCATGAGCCATGGCCGCTGGGCCTGCGTGTCCAGAGCCTGTGCTCTACAAAGGGAGAGGCCACAACAGTGTGAGGCCCGCGTACCACAAAAAAAAAAAAAAAAAGATACATTGACCCCAATGTTTATTGCAGCACTGTTTACAATAGCCAGGTTATGGAAGCAATCTAAATGCCCATCTACAAGACAAATGGATAACGAAGATGTGGGACATGTATAGGATGGGATATTACTCATCCATAAAAAGGAATGAAATTGGGTCATTCGTAGAGACGTGGATGGACCTAGAGATTATCATACAGAGTGAAGTAAGTAAGAAAGAGAAAAACAAATATCGTATATTAACGCATATATGTGGAATCAAGAAAAATGGTACAGATGAACCTGTTTGCAAGGCAGAAATAAAGACACAAATGTAGAGAACAAACATACAGACACCAAGGGGGGAAGCAGAGTGGGTGGTGGTGGGATGAATTGGGAGATTGGGATTGACGTATATACAGTAGTATATGTAAAATAGATATTAAGAACTGGCTGTATTAAATAAATTCAAATAAAATTCAAAAAAAGTATATGGGAGTATGTGCATAGGTTACATGCAAATACTGTGCCATTTTATGTAAGGGACTTTTGCACCTGTGGATTTTGGTATCCACATGGGGTCCTGTAACCAAACCACTTTGGATACTAGGGACGACTGCAGTCCCATTTGTCTGTTTTTGCTTTTGTTGCTTGTGCCTTTGGTGTCCTAGCCAAGAAAGCATTGCCAAACTCAATGAATATTATCTTCAACAAGTGTTGCTGGGAAAACTAGATATCCACATACGGAAGAATGAAATTGGATCCTTACTTTAACCATATACAAAAATCAATTCAGATGGATTAAAGAACTAAGTATAAGAGTTGAAACTATAGGGCTTCCCTGGTGGCGCAGTGGTTGAGAGTACGCCTGCCGATGCAGGGGACACGGGTTTGTGCCCCGGTCTGGGAAGATCCCAAATGCCGTGGAGCGGCTAGGCCCGTGAGCAATGGCCGCTGAGCCTGCGTGTCCGGAGCCTGTGCTCCGCAACAGGAGAGGCCACAACAGTGGGAGGCCCACGTACCGCAAAAAAAAAAAAAAAAAAAAGAGTTGAAACTATAAACCTCCAAGAAGAAAGCATAGGGGAAAGCTTCATGACATGGAAAAATGTGTAGTCTTTCCCCATTGTGTAATGTTGGCACTCTTGTTGAAGATCATTTGACCATATATGTGAGTGTTCATTTCTGAGCTCTCTATTCTGTTCCATTGGTCTGTATGTCTTTATGCCAGTACCACACTATTTTGATTTTTGTAGCTTTGAAGTATGTTTTGAAATAAGAAAGCATGAAGCTTCTAGCTTTGTTCTTTCTCAGGGTTGTTTTGACTCTTCAGGGTCCCTTGAGATTCCATATGAATTTTAGGATAGATTTTTCTATTTTTGCAAAAAATGCAGTTGGGATTTTGATAGAGATTGCATTGATTCTGTAGATCATTTTGGGTAGTATGGAGTATTTAACATTATTAACTCTTCCAACCTGTGAATACAGGATGTCTTTCCATTTGTTTGTGTCTTCTTTTATTTCTTTCAGCATGTTTTGTAGTATAAAAGCTTACAAGGATTTTGCTTGGGATAGTGTTTAACCTATAGATCCATTTGGTATTGACAACTCTAATTCACAGGTATGATATAGCTCTCCTTTTATTTAGGTGTTCTTTTAAAATTTAAACTGGGTTTATTTATTTATTTTTGGCTGCATTGGGTCTCCATTGCTGTGTGCAGGCTTTATCTATTTGTGGCAAGCAAGGGCTACTCTTCATTGTGGTGCGCAGGCTTCTCATTGCAGTAGCTTCTCTTGTTGCGGAGCATGGGCTCTAGGTGCACGGGCCTCAGCCGTTGTGGTGCACAGCCTTAGTTGTTCCGCAGCATGTGGAATCTTCCTGTACCAGGGCTCGAACCTGTGTCCCCTGCACTGGCAGGTGGATTCTTAACCACTGCACCACCAGGGAAGCTCTATTTAGGTCTTCTTAATGTTTGTTAAACAGTGTTTGTGTTTCGGTCTATAGGTTTTGCACATATTTTGCCGGCATTATCCTTAGGTATTTCATTTTTTATAACAAATTTGTAAATACTACTTTCCAAACTTTCGATTTCCAATTCTTAATTGCCTGATATTTCACACTGGATTTTGTAGATTTACTTTATTTTTTGACTTGCTTAATTAGTTTATTAGTAACAAGAGCTTTTAAAATAGATACTTTGACTTTCTAAAGTAAAAAAAAATCATTTTATTTTCTAGATTCCACATATAAGTGATAATATACAGTATTTATTTTCCTCTGACTTATTTCATTAAGCATAATACCCTCCAGGTCCATCCATGTTGCTGTAAATGGCAAAATTTCATTCTTTTTTATAGCAGACTAGTATTCCATTGTATATACCTACCACATCTTCTTTATCCCTTCATCCATTGGTGGACACTTATATTGCTTTCATATCTTGGCTGTTGTAAAGAATGCTGCTATAAATATTGGGGTGCATGTATCTTTTTGAATTACTCTTTTCATTTTGTTCGGATATATACCCAACAGTGGAATCGCTGGATCATATGTAGTTCTGTTTTTAGGTTTTTGAGGAACCTCCATCTTGTTTACAATAGTGGCTGCACCGGTTTACATTCCCACCAACAGTATACTGGAGTTCCCTTTCTCCACATGCTCACAACATTTGTTACTTGTTGTCTTTTTGATGATAGCCATTCTCACAGCTGTAAGGCTATATCTTATAGTTTTAATTTGCGTTTCTCTGATGATTAGCAATGTTGGGAATTTTTTCATGTGCCTGTTGGCCATCTGTATGTCTTCTTTGGAAAAATGTCTATTCAGGTCTCCTGCACATTTTAAAATCAGGTTCTTTGTTGATATTGAGATGTATGAGCTGTTTATATATTTTAGATGTTAACCCCTTATCAGTTGTATCATTTGCAAATATTTTCTCCCATTTAGTAGGTTGTCTTTTTGTTCTATTGCTGGTTTCCTTTGCTGTACAAAAGCTTTTAATTAGGTCTCATTTGTTTAGTTTTGCTTTTGTTTCCTTTGCCTTAGGAGAAAGATCCAAAAAAATATTGCTACAATTTATGCAAAGAATGTTCTGCCTGTTTTCTTCTAGGAGTTTTATGGTGTCAGGTCTTACATATAGGTCTTTAAACCATTTTGAGTTTATTTTTGTATATGGCATGAGAAAATGTTCTATTTCCATTCTTATACATGTAGCTGTCCAGTTTTTCCAGCACTACTTATTGAAGAGACTGTCCTTATTGTATTTTCTTGCCTCCTTTGTCATAGATTAATTGGCTGTGAGTGTATGGGTTTATTTCAGGGCTCTCTATTCTGTTGCATTGATCTATGTGTCTGTTTTTCTGCCAGTACCATACTGTATTGATGACTGTAGCTTTGTAGTATAGTCTGAAGTCAGGGGGCATGATACCTCAGCTCTGTTCTTTCTCAAAATTGCTTTGGGAATTTGGGGTCTTTTGTGTAAATCTATAGATTGCTTTGGGTAGTATGGACATTTTAACAATGTTAATTCTTCCAACCCAAGAGCACCAGATATCTTTCTATTTCTCTGTATCATCTTCATTTTCCTTCATCAGTGTTTTATAGTTTTCACGGTATAGGTCTTTCATTTCCTTGGTGAAGTTTTTTCCTAGATATTTAATTATTTTTAATGCAATTTTAAATGGGATTGTTTTCTTGCTTTCTCTGATAGCTCGTTATTAATGTATAGAAAAGCAATAGATTTCTGTATATTAACCCTGTATCCTGCACCTTTACTGAATTTATTCTAATTTTTTTGGTGGAGATTTTAGGGTTCTCTATATATAGTATCATGTCATCTGGAAATGTGACAGTTTTACTTCTTCCCTTCCAATTTGGATGCCTTTTCTTATTCGATTGCTGTGGCTAGGACTTCTTTTTTTTTGGCTGTGTTGGGTCTTCGTTTCTGTGCGTGGGCTTTCTCTAGCTGTGGTGCGTGGGCCTCTCACTGTCACGGCCTCTCTTGTTGCGGAGCACAAGCTCCAGACACTCAGGCTCAGTAGTTGTGGCTCACGGGCCTAGTTGCTCCACAGCATGTGGGATCTTCCCAGACCAGGGCTCGAACCCGTGTCTGCTGCATTGGCAGGCAGATTCTCAACCACTGCACCACCAGGGAAGCCCCATGTGGCTAGGACTTTTAATACTATGTTAAAGAGATGTGGCAAGGGCTTCCCTGGTGGCGCAGTAGTTGAGAGTCCACCTGCTGATGCAGGGGACACGGGTTTGTGCCCCAGTCCGGGAAGATCCCACATGCTGCGGAGCGGCTGGGCCCGTGAGCCTTGGCCGCTGAGCCTGCACGTCAGGAGCCTGTGCTCCACAATGGGAGAGGCCACAACAGTGAGAGGCCCACATACTGCAAAAAAAAAAAAAAAAAGATGTGGCAAGAGTGGGTATCCTTGTCTTATTTCTGATTTTAGAGGAAAGGCTTTCAGTTTTTCACCATTTAGTATGATGTTAGCTGTGGGTTTTTCATAAATGGACTTTATTATGTTGAGGTATGTTTCCTCTATACACAAGTGATTTTTATATGTTGATTTTGTATCCTGCAGCTTTGCTGAATTTATTTTTTGTGTGGAATCTGAATTATCCTCTTTACATATTGCTGGATTTGATGTGCTAATACTTCCAGTATTTTTATGTGTGTGTTCATAAGGGGATATTGGTTGTACTTTTCTTGTAATGTCTGACATGGTATGAAGGTAATTCTGGCCTCAAATGATTGCTAAGTGTTTCCTCTCCATTTTCTGAGTTTGTATGGTATTGCTATTATTTTTTCCTTAAATGTTTGTTAGAACTTACCAGTGACGTCATCTAGGCCTGAAGTTTTTTGTAGGAGAGTTCTTAACCACAAATTCAATTATGAATTCAAATCCAGCTTTAATAGGTTAGTTCACAAAATTAAATTTGTGACTGTTCTCTGTTGGAGGTTTGCATTTTTTATCTTAAAATACCCTTGTTGGTATCATTTAATGTATTTTGTCTTGAATTTTGTCTCATACATTTCAGTCTTGGCTCTCGTTTTTTTAATAGCTGCATGGTATATTTCTTTCATTTGTATACATCTTGAATTTTCACATAATCAAGTCAAGAAGGGTAGTCAATATTGTGACTTAACATTAATCAGAAGCACTTTATTTTTCAAGTGTATATATATATATATATATTTAGTTTTACTGAAGTACAGTTGATTTTCAGTGTTAATTTCTGCTGTGCAGCAAAGTGATTCAGTTATACACATATACTTTTTCATGTTCTTTTCCATTACGGTTTATCAAAGGATATTGAATATAGTTCCCTGTGCTATACAGTAGGACTTTGTTGTTTATCCATCCTATATATAATAGTTTGCATCTGCTAATCCCAAACTGCCCAACCTTCCCTCTCCCTTGGCAACCACAAGTCTGTTCTCTATATCTGTAAGTCTATTTTTGTTTTGTAGATATGTTTGTGTCGTATTTTAGATTCTACATAAAAGTGATATGGTATTTGTCTTTCTGACTTCACTTAGTATGATAATCTCTAGGTCCATCCATGTTGCTGCAAATGGCATTATTTCATTCTTTTTTATGGGTGAGTAGTATTCCATTTTACCATATCTTCTTTATTCATTCATCTGTCAGTGGATATTTAGGTTGTTTCCATGTCTTGACTATTGTAAATGGTGCTGCTATGAACATTGGGGTGCCTGTATCTTTTTGAATTATGGTTTTCTCTGGGTATATGCCCAGTAGTGGGATTGCTGGGTCATATGGTAGTTCTGTTTTTAGTTTTTTGAGGAACCTCCATAGTGGCTGTATTGATTTACATTCCCACCAACAGTGCAAGAGGGTTCTCTTTCTCCACACCCTCTCCAGCATTTGTTGTTTGTAGATTTTCTGATGACCACTCTAACGGGTGTGAGGTGATAGCTCATTGTAGTTTTGATTTGCATTTCTCTTAATAATTAGTGATGTTGAGCAGCTTTTCATATGCCTCTTGGCCATCTTTATGTCTTCTTTGGAGAAATGTCTATTTAGGTCTAATGCCCATTTTTCAGTTGGGTTGTTTGTTTTTTGTTGAGTTGTATGAACTCTGTATATTTTGGAAATTAAGCCCATATTGGTTGCATCATTTGCAAATATTTTCTCCCAGTCCATAGGTTGTCTTTTTGTTTATGGTTTCCTTTGCTGAGAAGCACATTTTTATCTAAATTGAAACAGAGAGTGTCTCTTTTGGGTCTGGCTTCTTTAAGTATCATGTTTGTGTGATTTATTCGTGTGATTTGTTCGTGATGTTGCACAAAGCAGTAATCTGTTCATTTTCTTGTCAGTATCCAGTTTATTTATCCATTCTACTATTGATAGTCATTGTTGGCTATCGTAAACATGCTGCCATGAACCTTTAATCATTTTTTGTGTGTATGAATGTACAAATGCATTTCTGTTGGGTGTATTCCTAGGAATGGATATACGTAGTTATCCGGAGTGGTTGAATCAGTTTATACTTCCACCAGCAGTGGGTAAGAGTTCTATAGTTGCTCCATAGCCTTCTGTACATTTAGTATTGCCTTTGTTTTTCATTTAAACTTTTGTGGTGCCACCCATTCATTTATAATTTTATTTTATTGAAACAATTGTAGATTCACACTCTGTTCTGTAAGAAAGGAGAGATTTCTTGCACTTTTCCCAGTTCCCTCACTGGTAGCGGTAGCATTTTGCAGATTATACTGTACTATTACAACTAGGGTGTTAACATTGATGCGATCCACAAATCTTTTAGATTTCCCCAGATGTGTATTAAGTTGTATACAGTTTTGCCCCTTTTGGAAGTTTTTCTGAGTACCAACCACTATTGAAGACAAAACCCACAAGGACTGCTCCTGTTGCCTTCTTATAACTATATCCATCACCTGCCTGCTCTCTTCCCACCTCCACCCCAGTGTGTCCTCTGTTTCTAAAATTTTGTCATTTCAAAATTGTTATATAGATGGGCTCATACAGTATATAACCTTTTGGGATTAGCTTTTTTCATTTAGCATAATTCCCAGCTAGTCACCATCCATTTATTTTTAGCCTTCCTGTGTTACTTTGGAAAACATACAGTTGAACTAAATTTTAAAAATTCAGTCTTATCTTTAATAGAACAGAACCAAGTTCTTTTGCTTTCTTCTACTTCCCTTTTCCCCCTTCTTTCCTGAATTGATCACATGTCCTTTTTGGCTTTTTTCTTCCCCATGGTGTTTTGGAAGCTCTATACCTTACATCTGTTGAATTAACTGTCTCAGAAAAAAATTTCTGAGGCTTGTTTCTGCCTATATTTCAGCATTCTTACACAGTATTTTTTTCATCTATCCTTTTAAATTATGACTGTAGCATGTGCTTGGTGAAAAACACTTAAGCAACACAGAAATAAATATTTTGAAAATGTGGAGACTCTTCCATACTCTGGTATATCCTTGCAGATATTTTTCTAGCCACTTATAATTTTGTTCTATAACAAATAGGATGATACATTAAAAATTTTTTATTTACTTAATATATATCATAGTATTCCCTTGTTAGTATATTCAGAACTACTTCATCCTCAACTGCAGGACAGTATTTTATGGTATGGATGTTCCATATATTAATTCTTACTCTTAAGACATTTCTTCAAGTAATTCTGCAGAAAAAAATCCAGTCATATAGTATATAGTATATACAGGTATACTTGTTGAAATATTTGTTGGATAAATTCTCAATACTGATAGGCACTGCCATATTTAATTTTTTGTTTTAATTATGCTCAGCTTTCATTATTTTTAATATTAGCATGAACAATTTTTGTCCATTTTGACCTCCAGATAAATTTTAGAATCATTTTGTTATGCTACAAAAGAAAATCTCATTGACATTTTGATTAGAATGACAGAAAAAAACGAAATGTTAATTTTGGGGTGGAGCGGGTAGGAATGACAACTTTCACTAGTCAAGCTTTCCATCTCTTCTGAACATTTAAATATGTTAATTTTTAGAAAAATAAGTGTTCACATTTATAACTAACTCATCATTCTAAATTGTAAACACCTAATAAACCTTGTCTGAGCACGCTGATTTTTCTCTCAAGCCTTCACAGTGTTACCAAACCCAGGTCTGGCTGCTTGCTGCTCGAAAGCCAATTCTCGAGAGACAAGTGTTGGTAGGAAAGGAAAGGTTGCTTTATTTTGGAGGCGGGGAGGACAGATGCCAGTCCAAAGCCTGACTCCCCCTGCCGACAATCAGGGGGCAAGAGTGTATATAGACAGAGGGAGGGGGCTACATGCAGAAACAATACAGTCAGCTCTGACAGTCATCTTGAAATTGGTCAGCGGTGGCCTTACCAGTGTCATCTTGATCGTTTTAGGAACAGTTAATCTTCAGTTCCACGTTCGGTTTCCATTTCTTTGAGGCCAGTGCTTGTGGCAGCTTATGTCATGACTAGAGCCTGGTCACCATGTAGATAACTTCTTCCACCTGGTGGAGGTTTCAGTATTTATAAGACAGCTCACAGGATATGGCTCAGAATATTATCTGTAGCCCTTAAGGAGGAACTAAAGGTCCTTGACTATACTTAATGACTAAACTATTATTATTTGGTCTCCTTTGACTGTTTTCCTTTGTTTCTGCACTCTGATTAAACTTATTCTTTGGCTAAAGTTTTTCCACAGACAAAAGGCAGGCTGAGGACATGGTTGGGGGTGGGGGGCAAGGACCATAGGGTCCTGCTCCGTTTCAACGGTGATTTATCTCAATTATTTATAGAGAATACATTCTTTAGCGTCTGTTGTTTCAGTGCAAGTATAATGTCAGTTTCTGATTTTTTGTTTCAGTTTGATGATATGTATTTTTATTTCTCTTGTTCAGGGTACACTGCTTCTTGAATGAATTCTGTGCCTTTTATCAATTCTGGAAAACTTCGCTATTCTCATTCTGTACACCTTCTCCAGCCTGCCTACCAGTCATCTCTTCTGCATTGTGTCAATGCTATACCATTGAGATTTTCTTTCAAAATTTCAGTATTTGTCATTTCTGGAAATCTGATTTAGCATGTAGATTAAGGCACATAGACTGCTTGGGTTTAAATCCCAGCTGTGTCTTTCCATACTTGTATGATCTTGGAAAGTTATTCAGGCCATGCATGAATTTCTTCATAAAGTTGTACAGATTAAATAAATAATACAGGTAACAGTGCCCTGGAACAGCCTAATGATACATAATTAGCTATATAAGTATTAAATATTTCTTTTTCATAGTACATTGTTTTAGATTCATTCCCATTTTAGGACTACTCACCGGTTGTTTCTATTATCAGTTTCTGAGGTTTGTGTGATCTAATCCTTCTCTTTGTTTCTGCATGCTTGTCTCCAGTCAAGCGTTACCTGTGGAAGTTGAGTACAGGAAGAGGGCATATAGCTCCAAAGGAGTGTTGGGCTTGCTTTTTCTGTTTCTCAGGACAACAGGTGGGCAGCGGTGGGCTAAGAACTTGGACAACAGATGTATTAAAAATTCAGAGCCCAGGCCTGTGAGCTAATAATATTTTTCACTTGAACTTTTTTCACTAGAGCAAAGCATTTGAACCTGTCAGTGTCATTACTTTGGTATCTTATCACAACTTAATTATCTGAGTATATTCAATAATTATGAAGTAGGGCTTCCCTGGTGGCACAGTGGTTGAGAGTCCGCCTGCCAATGCAGGGGACACGGGTTCGTGCCCCGGTCCGGGAAGATCCCACATGCTGCAGAGCGGCTGGGCCCGTGAGCCATGGCCGCTGAGCCTGTGCGTCCGGAGCCTGTGCTCCGCAACGGGAGAGGCCACAACAGTGAGAGGCCTGCGTACTGCAAAAAAATATATATATAATAAATTATGAAGTAAAATTCTGTGAATAGAGCTTATTAAATATTGTTTATTTCCTAGAACTATCTGGTATAGCTCTTGATTTGTCAACTCAGTATCTTGGTTTATAGCAAGAGTCAGATGGTACTGTCTGGGCAAAAATAATTTTAAAAATAAATCCTTAGGTCAATTTTAAAAATATGAAAACAAGCAAACTTAGTTAATACTGAATGTAATGTGCACTATATATTTTCTTTTAAAAATTGTCAGTTTTTCCCCCTAACATGCTTGATTTCAAATAAGCTAACTCTAGTTATAGTAAACTTCAGGCATGAATTTTTAAAAGAAACCCAAATTTTCAGATGCACTTATTTCTAGTTACAGTGTTTCATTGCTTTTTTAATTATACATGACAGACAGACTGTCTGTGGGTGGGGAAGTGGTCCTTGCTTTGTATTGTAGCTCTGATAAAATACCTTTTAGTGCTTTGGGATGAACTTTGGTAGAACAGTTTGAAAGCTGACATATAAATAGCAATGCTCTAGATCCACTCAGAATTCCTACTTTCTCTGTTAAACATTTGTTGCAGGGAATATATTTGACCCCAGTAGAAAACTTGATTATTCCAAAGAATCACTACTTTATAATATCATAGAAAGCTTATATTAAACTTTAGGATAAACTGTGACCAGTGTAACTGACTTTCTTATAGCTGGAAGCTTGTACCTCCATAGAGTGAATGGGTTGATATTTTATTCACTGCTACTTCTCAAGAAACTGACAACCCACAGGCAGGGAAGGAAAACTTATTCACTTAAGGGAATTCAATTAAAGGCGATAAAATACTATAAGATGATAATAGGCTCTAACAATGTAGATATCATAGAACTACTAAACATGGAGAGTAGAGAGTATGAAAAGTTGAATAAGCTCACTGATTATTAACTGAGTGAAAATTTAGACAGTGAGGGACAGAAAAAGACTACTAGCTAATTTGAATATTACTTATATAGTAAGGAACCAATAGACACTAATACTATTGGTCTCATCTTTTTAAAAGGTATTAGTGTAAAGGTAAACCAGTAGATCAAAAATACAAACTTCCCTAAGTATCAAAATGGAAGAAACCAGCTCCTATAGTGAAAGAATTTATGTAAGGAATCTATAAAAATATAAAAAAGAACTATATTACCAAACATACTGATAATAAACAATTTGGCTTAACTCATCCCTAAAGAGATAAAAGATTTGAGGTTAGTTGACAAAGCACAATCTAACTTAAAAGATTCAGAAAGGTTAGAAATAAAAGGATAGACAAAAATGAGACAGTTGCAACTAAAAATAAAGGAGTTACATACTTGCCTGCAAGAGAATTCAGACCAAAAAAAAGTTAAAATGACACAGGATACTATATAATACTGAAGACCACGATTCTCAGTGAGGACAAACCATTACTAGCTATGCAGTCCCAAACACAGCAACGACTTTCACAGAGCAGAAGCTACAGACAGTGTAAGGAAATGGAAGGAGAAATACAGCACAGTAATAGGCTTGATCATACCTCTCAGTCCAAAATAGGAAGTACACCTTCTTTTTGAATAGATCACCCGAAATAACAAAAACACCATTGGGTCACCACAGTGGAATGTAACTAAGAAATTAATAACAAAAGTGGGCCCCTTTCACCTGGAGGGTTAAAAACATGCTGTTATCATATGTATCTAGCTTGGTGGCAAATGAATTAGCTGTCACTGAACTCACAATATTTCACACGCCCATCATTTTTCAGAGGCCAGTGTGATATGTAAGATTGCGGTTCATTATATATCAGCTTTGCATAAATAAATATTGAATATATTTTCCTACAGAAACTATTCTTACAACTCAGTAGTAAGACAAATAACCCAACTGAAAAAACAGGTAAAGGATTTGAATAGACCTTTCTCCACAGACGATATACAAATGGCCAATAAACACTGGAAAAGGTGCTCAACATCATTAGGGAAGTGAAAATCAAAACCACAAAGAGATACCACCTTCACACCCACTAGGATGACTAGAATCAAAAGGATGGAAGATGGCAAGGAGATGCAGAAATATTGCTGGTGGGAATGGAAAATGGTGCAGCTGCTGTTGAAAACAGTTTGGCAGTTCCTCAGAAAGTTACCATGTGACCACACAATTGTACTTCTAGATATTTATCCTAGAGAATTGAAAATATGTTCAT
This sequence comes from Neophocaena asiaeorientalis asiaeorientalis, assembly GCF_003031525.2. NCBI lineage: Eukaryota > Metazoa > Chordata > Mammalia > Artiodactyla > Phocoenidae > Neophocaena > Neophocaena asiaeorientalis. The sequence continues at coordinate 7,130,942 of NW_020185336.1, forward strand.
ACAAAAAGTTGTACTTGAATGTTCATAGCAGTCTTATTGATAATAGCCAAAAAGTGGTAATAACTCAAATGTCCCATCACTGGATGGACAAATTTAAAAATCTGGTATATCTACACAATGGAATATTAATCAGATATAAAAGGGAACAGATACTACACATGCTACATAGATGAACCTTGGAAACATGCTAAGTGAAAGAAGCCAGACAACAAAGGCCACATGTTGTATGGTTCTGTTTATAGGAAATGTCCAGAATAGGCAAATCCGTAGAGACTAAGTAGATTAGTGGTCACTGGGGGAGAGGAATGACTGCTAATAGGTTCAGGGTTTCTTTATGAAATGATGAAAATGTTCTGAAATTAGATAGTGGCGATGGTTGCCCAACTCTGTAAATTATACTAAGAACCACTGCACTGTATATTTAAAAGGGTGGCTTTTATGGTATGTGACTTATATCTCAAAAACAAAAGGTGGTAACAGTATCTGCAGAAAGCATCTATGTTCGCTAGGACTCAGGGAACAAAGAGAATGAGTTGAGGTTATTAGAACCTCACGTGGGTCTCTCAGAACCAGAACTCAGGCTTCTAAGAAGGGGGAGCTACCCAGCTGGTGCTTCTTTCTCTAAAGGGGGAAGGGTATAAGAGCTTTGGGCAGTACCTACAATGAAGCAAATATAAAAAAATTTGGAGAGTATAACCAGTTACCCCTGCCAGATAAAGGGCCATGACCAGGCACAACACTGACAGGAGCCTTCACCTTGTTTTTGTCTCCTTCTAGAGAAATCCTATTGCAGGATTTAACAAGGAGCCAGCTGGCAAAGCAGAAATGTGGTTTACAGTATCCTGGCTCCCAGCATGCTGAGTCCTCAGCATTACATATGGATTTGGAGCTGAGGCACCATAGGTTAATAGGGCTAATCAGCATTTAGCAAAAAGTTACATCAATGAGGAATCAACAGCCTTCGTGTGTGTGTAAACAAAAAGCAGTTTAAAGGTATGATGGAAGACAATTTACAAGAACAAAAACAAAACACTATAAAACATCCCTGTAAAGTTTACTTGGAAAAAAAATGGAAAGCATAGCACACTGATAGATGGGAAGACTCATCGTGAGCAAGATGCCACTATTAGGCTTTTTCCTAGAAATACAGAAGGTGATTATTAGGTTCCATTGGAAAGAACACACAACAAATAACCTAGATAATAAAAAACAAAGAGCCCTGCCAGATATTAGAACATGTTATAAAGTCTCTATAAAGTATACAGTGTGAGATTGGCACATGAATAGACAGACTAATGGAAAATAATTCTTAAAAATCCAGAAATTGATCCAAGTACATTTGGAAATTTGGTGACTGATAAACATGAAATTTAAATCAGTGGGAAAAATAAGGAATTTAAAAAAGGGGTACTCTGACAACTAAGTAGTCATATAGAAAAGGATAAAACTGGCTTCATCTGTCATACTACACATCTAAATTAATTCCAAATGAATTAGACATATAAAAAAATGAAACCTTTACAAGTCCCAGAAGAAAATGTAGGTAAACTCCTTGATAACCTGAAAATAGGGATACTTCCTAACCTGGACTCAAAATCCAAAAGAAGTAAGTATAAAAATTGAAAAATGTTCATATTCCATGGATGAAATAAACATTAAAAAAATATCAATCCTTCTCAAACTCCTCCAAACAACAGAAGAGGAAGGAACACTTACAAACTCATTTTACAAGCCAGTATTACTCTTAAGAAAACCAGACGAGGACACCACAAGAAAAGAAAATTACAGGCCAATATCATTGATAACCATAGACGCAAAAATCCTCAACAAAATATCAGCAAACCAAATTCAGCAACACATTAAAAGAATCGTACACCATGGTCAAGTGGGGTTTATCCCACGGATGCAAGGATTCTTCAGCATCTGTAAATCAATCAGTGTGATATATCACATTGACAAAATGAAGGATAAAAATCATATGACCATCTCAATAGATGCAGAAAAGCATTTGCCAAAATTTAATATCCATGTATGATAAAAAAAAACTTTCAATAAAGCAGGCATAGAGAGCATTACCTCAACATCATAAAGGCCATATATGAGAAGCCCACAGCTCATATGATACTTGATGGTGAAAAGCTGAAATCTCTCCCTCCAAAGATCTGGAACAAGACAAGGATGCAGACTCTCACCACTTTGATTCAACATAGCATTGGAAGTCCTAGCCAGAGCATTTTGGCAAGAAAAAGAAAAGGCATCCAAATTGGAAAAGAAGTAAAACTTGTCTCTATTGCATATGATGTAATATATATAGAAAACCCTATAAAGCCCACCAAAAAACGATTATAACTAATCAACCAATTCGATAAAGTTGCAGGTTAACAAAAATTGATATATAAATATCAGTTATGTTTCTGTATAGTAACAAGCTAGCAGAAAGAGAAATTAAGAAAACAATCCCATTTGCAATTGCATCAAGAAGAACAAAATACCTAGGAATTTAACTCAGGAAGTAAGAGATCGGTACACTGAAAACTACAAGACATTAAGGTAATTGAAGAAGACACAAATGGAAAGATATTCTGTGCTTACGGATAAGAATATTGTTAAAATGTCCATACTACCCAAGCCATCTACAGATTTAATGCAATCTCTTATCAAAATCGCAATGGCATTTTTCACAGAAAAAAACAATCCTAAGATTTGTATGAAACCACAAAAGATTCCAAATAACCAAAGCAATCTGGAGAAAGAAGAGCAAAAATCATCATGCTGCACACCTGAAACTTTTGTCAGTTACATCTCAAAAATAAACCTCCTGAAATAAAGAACAATCTAATAGAAAAGTGAGCCAGAAATATGGTCAGTTTACAGGAAAATGAAAAGCAAATGGCTCAAACATACAAAGAAATGTTCTAGCTCCCTCATAATAAAATAAAACTACTTGATACACTATACCATTGCTCATGAGAGACTGGTAAAAACTCAGTTTGACAGCACATTCTCTTGGTTGGGCTCTGGGGAAGATTCAGGCACTCTAAATGCCATTGCTAGTGGGAAAAAAAATGGTAGAATTCCTGTGGAAGTACTAGCATTTCTAACAAAATTGTATACATTTTCTCTGATGCAGCAGTCCTACTGCTAGAATCTCCCCCCAAATGATAACACTCACTGTTCATTGCAGCACTATTTGTAAAAAGGTATTGGAAGTGACCCAGATGTCCATCAATACATCCATACAGGGGAGTACTGTGGGGGAATAAAAAAGCATCGTATAGTTAAGTAAAAAACAAACCAACCAGGTACAGAATAGTGTGGAGCATGCTAACTTTTATGTAAGAATGTATATGCACTGTGTCTGTACACATACATTTGCTTTTATCTTCAAAAGGAAAGGGTAAACAGAAACTAACATACATGGTTACCTATATGGGAAGGGAGAGAACATGGGTTGGACAGAGAAACTCTTAATGTGACATTTTATAGTTTTTACTTTGAAACCATTTAAATGTTAAAATACATCATGAAAAACAAACCAGTCTCTACAAATTGGGAGGATAAAAAGGAAGCAAATGGACCACATTATATGTCCAGTAACATAATCAGAAACTTTTTTTTTCAAGTGATTGTCAAACACAGGATTTCAGTTAGACAACCCTAGTGGATCTAGTGGATCCATCTTGGTGACAGAAAGAGCCAGAAAGAAATCTTTAAAATCTTTCACAGTCTTACATTAGTAATATATTGGCATTGTTAGTTTTAAACAGTTGTATGCATTGCAGATTAAAAGAAATAGGTTAATGTGTAAATGTAATTAGGAACTAAGATTTTAAATTTAAGAGAAAGAGCTACAAGTATAAAAAAAGTAGTGAAGCAAAACCTTAACACATGCAAAAAAGTTTGTAAGAACATGGTATGAAAAACCTTAGCCAATGAATTTTTTTTTTTTTTTTTTTTTGGCATAGTAAATCCCTTTACTGTCAAGTCCTTAGTGGGGTGAGCTCTATAATCTCTTGGTATCTGTTTCCCTGACTTTTCAACATGTCGGAAAGTTTTGCCTTGTCATCCCCAGAGCTTTTTGCTCCCATCTTTAGCCACATTAACTGACACATAGCTGACAGCACTAGCAGGGCACTGTAGCTTCACTACCACTTTCCTCTACCTGGCTCGTTTCCTTTCTTCCTTTGTGCTACATCTGAATTTTTGACAGTCCTTTTTTCAGTTTTTTGACACTGTTCGAGGTAATTTGTGCAATCTTAATGCATCTTAAATGGTAGAATTTAGGATGTTGTTGCAGAAATATTTGGGGAGCCAGTGGTGTTAGACAAGACTACCACTTAAATTACAGTAAAGGCCTTGGCAATGGAGTTTTTGTACCCATTTTAGTAATCCTAACTTCCCTTTCCTACATTGCAAATAATTTGTGTATGTGGTTTTGTTTTGTTTTTAGATGGCTATTCATACGAAAAGGAAGCAATGGAAAATTGGATCAGCAAAAAGAAACGTACAAGTCCCATGACAAATCTTGTTCTTCCTTCAGTGGTACTTATACCAAATAGGACTCTGAAAATGGCCATTGATCGATGGCTGGAGACACATCAAAAATAAAACTTTATTTTATATTGCATTACTTATATTTTCTGTGATTTCATTTGAATGATTTAAAGGTAGATACTAATCAGACATTATTAAAAGCAGAACAGAAGGAGAAAGGTAAACTTCTTAAACTTAGTTACCTACAAAAACTATTTACTGGCTATTTTCATTCTTTAAAACATAGGGACTAAGTAACACATATAACATCTTTTCTATTTTTACTATAAAAGCCTTTTTATACTAGTGAAAAAAAGCTTAACCTGTAGAGAAGTAAAGTTTTACAACTTTAAATTTGCCATGCTCAAATTTATTCTTGTTATAGATCATATTCCATTATAACCAAAGATTGGAATAATCTAGAATATAACAGATAAATCCTAGTTAATAACTGTTCATTTGATAACTCTTTGGAATCCTTCTAAAGAGAATTTTTAGCAAAACAATCGTAGATTCGTTTATGACTAAATTGAGAAAATCACTTTGACATGTTTAATGAGCAATTTTGTTAGATTCTGTTTGCAAGGTAGTAATGATTTCCCCCATTGTCCAAACCTAGGTACAAGTTAGATGGAATAAATTATCGCAGATACATCAAGTTGACTTTGCTGAAACATACAAAGTGGCAAACTAGCCTCCCTTTACAATTTAGAATTCTTAAAAGTTCTCACATAATAGTTTAAGCTAAGGTGACTATACATTTTTACACAGTAGACTGATAGCTAATACAACACCCTGATAAACATTCAGAAGAAAACTTCAAGTTCGGAAAGCTGAGGTTGTGTTGACTCTCCATTTGTCTCACAAGTTGTTTACCAGAATGGAAGCCATTAGTGGGAAAGCTTGTTAGCACTAAACTCTAAGGGCAGGCAGGGACCAAGACTCTGTGCTTACCCCCGAAATCCTCACTGTCGTCGTTCTGAAATTTGAAAACACAGAAATAAAAGGAAAAAAATCAATGTAAGTATTTATTCCATCAGCCTTTTCTAGTGTTTTATAAACTTATAGCTAATATGCTGTATGTTCACAGAAGGGTGGAAAGCTACCACAGAAATCTCCAAAAACCTGTTCTTTGTAATTGCTGCTTTGTAAAATTTCTGTCATCCTAACGTATTACTGAATTTTATTTCCTTTGTGTCACAGCTGGGATTCACAATACGTGCTTCTAGAAGAGTATTTTTTTTTTCATACTACACATGCCGCTCACATTCTTACTCATGAGGACCAAAAGATGGCAACATGTTCTAGAAGGTGTTTTTCTATTGTATTCTATAGAGGAAGTATGCTATCATAATTCTAACAAAAGACTGGGTAAAATTGATAGAGCCCACCATTGGACCAGATATCTTTTGTTTTGATAAAATAATAGACTTATTTTCCAAAGAAGGCTGGCTGGTTTTCACATAAAAATTACTGAAAATTACTGAAGTCATTGATAGAAAACAGTAAATACTGGTTATTTGCTAAATGTGTTAAAGAAGGTGATTTCCTTTTTTACGTTTCACTAGGATAGTTTCTTGTTAAATGGCTGAAAACTAAGATGCCAGTTTACAAAAGTGAAGTGCATCTGTTTTTACATACAGACAAACCGAAGCTGAGCTGCTACTCCTTCCCACAAACACAAGCAAACAAACTAAATAAACCAAACCCAAACTCACCCATAGGAAAGGACACCACACGGCCCCTCTGCACTCTTGGGGGCCACCATCCGTGCAGTACTAGGCAGGAGCAGCCGTCACCTGCCTGCCCGCTGCCCGGTCCTCAGCACTGACCAGTAGCATCCCAAGGAGACTGCACTTCCTGGGGTAACTGGACCAAATACTTTTACTAAGAATCTATCAAAATCATAATGTAATGTATAATACATTCTAATAGTCACACTGGCAGCATCACAGGAAGTCATCCAATAAGAATGATCTATTAAGAGTTTTCCCCTCCTACCCAGTTTTTTGTTTTTTACCTTTAAATATATAGCTTTCAAGAGAGACTGAAAATACTTTACTTGGCCTTGCTAGTTACAGCAGTAACCACACAATAACCTGAAGTTGCTCAGGCTTAAGATTCCACGTCAGGATTTTATCACAATACAACAGTTTAATGTTCACACTCATTCATACTACTTTGAAACTGAAATATGTGGTTATAAAGACAAACACTTTTAACTCAAAGATAACAGAAATATGAAGAACAAACTTTCACACTGGCACAGTGTTCAGTGTATGTATCGCCGAAGTGGGAGTTAAATACTGAAGATTCCCTGTTGCCACTAAAACCACGCTCCAGGATTTCCGAACAGAGAAGTACAGAATGCTCTTCATGCGTTCTTCTCATTTCAGGCAAAAAGACTAATTTTGACCCTGGAATGTTTTGGGATTTCTGGAAGCCATTACCCTTGTTCTGAAATTATTAAATAAAATTAAATATGTATTTGTAGTATTACTGAGAAACAGGCTTTCCACTTCTTTAGGATAAAATCACTCCGGATTTGAGCAAGGCAGATAGCTGACATCAGGATCTTCTCTACTTAGCCACTGTTTCATTTAACGCAAAACAAATTCTATTAATTGTCTTTATTCCATATGGAAAAGTACAGTAGTTGTGCAGAAACAAAACTACATAACCAGAGTAAGACTTCCACAAATATTAAAGAAAACAATAAACAATAAATAAGCCATAGTAGTTATAGCAGAACTCATGAGACGCCTCTAAAAAAAGACTGACAAAGCTGTACAAAGTACACTGTACACACTCAGGAACAAATGGAGAATGACACCAGAAGAGTCCTATTCGTACAAAACCATAATGATGCTCACAGGGACTTCATGACAACTATTCATTTTTAAAACATTCTGTAAATATAGAACTTCCTTCTCTCCAATTCTAGAAAATAAATTTCACATCCCAACATACAAAACAAATACACTCCCACCACCTCTCTCAGGCTAGTATTTTAACATCCTCCAATAGCACACCATTTTCTTATAAAAATACCTTTAAAATCAAGGTTCACTCCTGTACCTTATCTTTACAAATGAATAATACATCAGTTTGGACTTAAGTAGCACCTCAAAGGTGTTCATATAAATGAGATAAAGTGCTGTTACTGGTATACTGTTAATATCGCTCAGTGCAATAACCAGCATGGACGAAGCTTAAAAGAACATGCAAATATATGACTTTAAGATTAACTACTTGAAATAGTTATATTTACAAGTCTGAATACAACTTGGCTATATGATATATACAACACGTGGCTATAAAGTAATGACTATAATAAAACGAAAGCAATAACCAACCACACCTTAAGTATCCGAATTAAATATTGTCATTAGAGGACCTTGGAAGGTTTGTTCCAGGAGTGCTATCATTGATAAAAGCAGTTTGGGGACCAAATGAGAGCTAATTTACATGTCACCGAGAATGCTGTATTCTTAGTATTTTAGCCCAAATTCAACTTAACCAATCATGATTCCAAATGGTTTATACTGTTTCCAAATATTAAAAACACCTTGAAGCGGGAATATAGTTCCAAAAAAAGGAACCATAACACAGAAATAGGTGTTTAATCTTTTTAAGGGAACTGCTATAAAGGGAACAATACTTGGATGTTCTTATATTTTGCTTAAAAAACAAAAAAAGTGAGCCATATAACACATAGTCACATTCAGCTAGAAATATACTCAGGTCTTTCATATATATATATATACACACGCGCGCACATACACACTGACCCTTGAACAACAAAGGTTTGAATTGTGCAGGTCCACTTATACACGGATTTTTTTTCCCCCCGGTCAATACATACTACATGATCCACGGTTGGTTGAATACGAGGATGTGGAACCCTCCACAGGGCCGACTAAAAGTCACACTGTACATTTTTGACCATACAGGGGATGGACGCCCCTAAGTCCCATGTTGTTCAAGGGTCAACTGTATGTGTACGTGCATATATATATAAATTAAGATTTGACTCATTGGAACTGTAACTTGAAAGTTCCATCTTTTCCAGAACATATCAGCTGGATATTATGTCATGAGTTAAACTTATCACTAGACATTTACATTATCTAAGAAATAATATGATCTTACCACATAGCAAAGGCTAGGAGAAAAGTGATAAAAACCAAACAATTTCAAAAGAGAGAAGCATGAGTTAATGTCTTCTTGGCTGTCTTAAATTTTTAACTTAACAGGCATAACTAGTTGTAGTTTTCAATTCTGGTTAGCATTCTTGTTTCTGGTGACTTCTATCTATCAAAGAAATTTAATCCCACATTTTCAATGTATCAATGGCATCTGATCCACCCCCAAGGGAAAAATAAATATGTGACTAAAGAGTAATTTTTCTCACAAACAACCATTTAATGACTACCAGGAGCCAGCACACCATTTTCCAAATACCACACATGGGTCTCCCTTACGGCTCACACGTTTGATTCTATGAATGATCGCTTTGGTTTTGCTGAAGGGAGGTGACTCCTGTGGGCTTCACTGCTGATGTGAGACTGCTGTTTAGAGAGACTTTCCTGATACGCATGAGAAACAGTCTTAGTTATCCGGCTGTCTTGGCTGTGGACTGGAATTTGGCACTTCTTTTCTTCTAGCTCCTTCCCCTGGGCCCCGTTGTGGATCCCTCCACCCAGAGTAGACACAGAACGGGTTTTGGCTTGGCTACTGTATCCTCCCGCTTGTTTGAGAGAGGGCTTCTCAGAGCTTGAGGCCTGCAGGCCAGCCGCGGAAGGCATGTTCGTCGGCAGCCCCTCTGGCACCGCGCAGTGCCAGGCGCAGCTGGGAGGGTGGCTCTGCTGCTGGAACCTCGCTGTCTTGTCCATGATGCCCATGAACGGAGTACTGCGCGGCCTGTGCTCAGCTGGGCCACTCGGAGCCTGGCTACCAACCCTGTCTTTCATTCGAGCATCTGGTCCTTGGACCTTGAAGCCCTCTGAAAAACTGCTGCTTGAAGCCAAACTACTGGTTGAACTTGACATCTTGATACTGCTTGACGGAGAACCGGAAGAGCCTGAGCTGGTGAGGGAAGCCGGGTGTCGCACGTCGCTGCAGCTCACAGGCCCGCCTGGGTTTAGAGGGGCTACGTCCACAGCCACGGTGGCACGAGACAGAAGCCTCTCCGCAGTTTTTATCTTACTCGGTAAAGGATATGCAGCGTCACCCTCACTGGGCTGCAGCTGGACGCTTGGGCCGGGGCCCAGCCGATCTCCCGAGTGGCTAGAAGCTGCTCCCGCAGGGAAGGTGCCTGTTCCCTCCAGATGCTGGTTTCTGCTTCCAGCGGCAGGGGTGGCAGAGAGTCTTCCAGGCATGGGACTCGGGGGAGGATTCTGCGAAGAGGCCTGCGTTTTCGAGCTAGCACTTCTCACGCCGGCTTGCCCAGAACCCAGGTGCTGGCTGGTTTTCACGATCTGCGCCTGCTTGGTGGGCTGCACCCTCAGCCCCGGCTGAGCGACCGGCTCCCTCGGGGGCTTGCTCATCCCCAGCCGACTCTGTGGCGATAGCGGCCTCATCTTGGACTGGAGCCCTTCTTGAAGGTTTCGGATGTATGGGGAGGGGGCAGAGGAGGGCGGCTGGGGCCTGGGAGCGAGGGGAACGGTTTCTTCCTGTGGAGAAGTCTCCTCCTCTTCAGCCTCCTCGAGGTGAAAGCAGTCATTCAGGCCGGGGGCCGGGGCGTCCTCCTCGTGGTCCGAGTCGGCGGGGGGCGCTGGCGGCGGGCACTGCTGCTTCTGCTGCTGGCTCCTCTGGAGCTGCCTGCATTCCTCTTCCACGCGCGCCAGGAGCCTCCTGATCTCCTGGTTGGTGGGACAGAGCTTCACGGCTTCCCGCAAGTCAGCCAGAGCGGCCGTGAACTGCCTTTATATTAAAAGAGACGATATAATTACAGGCCATGTAAGAACAAGCTCTGAACCTAACTGTTCATAAAGCAGCTCTGCTAAAAGAAAAGAGAAGGTAGCTGAGTGAGTTCTGCACAGTCACGGTGTGGACGGACCCCACGGAACTAGCTTAGAGTTCCTCGGCTAAGTGGGAGCGCTGAACTCTAACCCAGACCTGAGTGGCTCCGGGGCCCTGCTGTCTCTATAAAGACCACTGGGCTGGGGTGAGCGCAGGCAGAAAGCAGTGGGGATCAGAATCCTCTTAACGTCACCTTCCCCATCCCTCTCACCACATCCACCTACAACTCAAGACCTATGGACTCCACCCAGCCTCCCCGCCGCCGCCTCCCGGCGTCTCTAGTTGGCGGTCTCACTGGTAACATGGACTAAGCTAGGAACTTTATGTTGCAGATGTCAACTGTGGGGACAGTTACCGAGATGTCTGGAGAAAATAAAAAGTTTAGCCGTTGCTAATGACAGCCACTGCTGCGCCTTCTGGAAGCTAGCTGTTCAGTATTACAAGGGAGGAGAGAAGCCCCCAAAGTCAAAGCAGCAGCTCTGATGTCAGACAAAGATAAGCAGCTTCTCTATTCACAGTCACATATCTAACCCCAGACGGTACCTGCTGCTCCTCTTTGCTCTCGCTCTGGCATAAAAGGCTTCATAGGACTTCGGTTTCAACTCGAGAGCCTTGGAAGCAAACTCTTCTGCCATGCCGAAGTCCTGGTATCAATATTTAAATACACAAGTCAGAAGCAGCACTGAAACATGATTACAGGCAACCTTTTAAGAAGAGTTTTGCTCTAGAGGTTAGTAGAGAAGTGGGACACGTTTGGAGATGAAGGGGAAGGTAAGTTGGTTTTCCTGTTGTGAAGTCAGGAGACAGTTATGGCTTATCAATGTTCTTACAAGAAGAATCCCACAGAGAAGCAAAACTCGGTGACTCAGAAGAGTCAGTGACTCGAGAGAGAGTGGTGGCGGAAGCAGCGCAGCAGAGGTGAGGGCCGATGGGAGCCCGGCCCCCGGGGGGAGGGGGAGCCTCAGAGGGGCCCGGACACTGCAGCACCTGCAGCAGGAAGGTGGGCAGAGTACGTGGGCGTAGAAGCAGGCAGGTCACAGATTTGGTGGAGGGAGGATGAGGTTTAAAAAAGAAAAACAAAGATAGTGGTACTGAAACAAATCTAGTTACCAGTTACAAGTTAACTGTGAGTTGACTACAATTAATTACAAATTGACCAGTTCCTGGCTTACCCTCTGAGCAAACATAACAACACTAGGCTGATGATAACACATTTGTGGTGAACTTTACAACGATGCCTTTCCTTCTGCATCTGGGCACAGCCGCTCGTGCCGGCAGCGTGCAGTTGGGCAGCGGTGGAGGAGCAGTTTGCATGTGCTTGTCATCACTGAGGCAGAGAAACTACGTCCATGTGCACTCCCCTCAGCACCTCGGGAGGTGGGTGGTGCTGTGATCTAATGATGGTCACCCCAGACAAGCAGCTCCCCATGCGCCAGGTTCACAGAAAAGTGCAAACAAACCAGACAGGAGGCCTGTAGAAGGGCAGGCCTTCACCGCTGTGAGAACAGCTAAAGGACTGCAATAAGGGGCCCGGCTTACATTTGTTTTTCTTCGGCAACGAGACAAATTGAGATAGAGGGAAATCCTTAGCTCATTGAACGGTCTCATGTCCTCTCCGCATCCTTCTCGAGGAAACTTCCTTAAGGCATACTGGTACCTCTGGGCTGCCTCTTTCATCTTCCCTTTCTAGGATTCAAAAATCAGAGAAATTTATCGTTTCCAGAGGCTCCAAGATGAATAAAGATCCTGATGAGGACAGGCCACGGCCAGAACCAGTCCACTGACTGGCCTGGACACGCAGCTTCACTGCCCGCCTAGGCGCCTGCAACCAGAGCTGGGTTTACAGGAAGGGATCTGTAAATTGCCAAACCCATAACCATCAATCTTAATTAAAACATCAGATTATCTTCTCTGTTACATATTTGTGACAACCATTTCATGAATGATCTCTCACCTAAAGATACTTTCATGCAGAGTGTAACAGAAATCAAATGGAGAAACCACGCCGTCCCTAAAGCAAGTAGAGTCTTGCGGATAAACCTAGAGCTGCTGTAGAATGATAAGTTTTCTTTCAAGAGGAACTAAAGCACGGGCTTTAAAACTCAGCACAGCACTGCACGTCATTTTCAAGGCTAAAGAAATCCATTTGCTCTGCTGGTTCTGTTTCACAGCAGGTATGAAGTCTGTCGAAAATGGCTAATAATTGCCTACCAAAATTCATATTAAAATCACTTCAAAGCCACAACGATACACACTCTGAACTCAATTTCAAACTGATTCCAGGCCAGGAACCCTGCTGGGTCATGCTATATGCCTATTTATTTGTTGTTATTAAAAAAGAAAAGGAAAAACTAAAACACAGAAAGTACAGCAGCTTCATGCCAAAAAGGATTAAAATGGTCATGATGTCGTTTTTTGTTTTCATCATCTTTTAATTCTGTCTAATCACAGACCTGGAAAGAAAAGTGATCTATGGAAATGGCCTGAGCATCTCTCTAAACTCGGGGTTGGCAAACTACGGTTTCTGGGCCAAACCCGGCCTGACACCTGTTTCTACAAACACAGTTTGACTGGGACACGGCCTGGCTCATTTGTCTGTGTGTTATCTTGGCTGCGTCTGTGACACAAGAGCAAAGCTAGAGGGCTGTGGCAGGGACCACAGAGCAAAGCCTGACATGGTTACTACCTGGCTCTTTCCAGATGAAGTGTACTGCCCTCTGATCTAAACTGCATGTGTTAGTTTGAACATTTTTACTTTAAAGTCAAATTTACTAATCTTTAAATTGTCTTTCCATTTCTAAGGGGAAAAAGAAATTAATTCCACCTCCTGAGTAAACTGAGTGTTATCTATTACTTGACTGTTTTAAGTAAAAATCTCTCCAGAAACAGTTTCAAATTCCAGAAGCTTACAGACATAAAAATTAAGATAATAAAGGCTTGGGAGATTTCATGATTCTTTTCTTCTGAAAATGTCTCCTGAGTGTTCCTTTCCCATGTCTCATGATTCCAAGCACCAAGGAATTTCCTGTAGGATGTGCCTGTTAAACAAGAAGCATCTCTGCCTTCGTATCAAGGCTTCAGGCTGTAAGTCACAGTTACAGCCCCAAGGATTCGTTCAGAAATAATGGTTCTCAAACACAAAGAGGAGTGCTTTCCACGTTGAAGATTCTGCTGTGAGGATATCAAATCCTGGGCACAAGGCTAGGTTAGCACTTCCCAGAACTTCTATTAGCTAAGCTGTATGTATTCTGGCAGTAGCACAGCTACATCCATTATACCGCAAACTAAGAGGCTGCTCACAGGTTGTTTACAGGATCACAAGAAAAGGGCGACACCACTTACTTTGTACATCAAGTTTCCTTCCTCCATCAATTTCTGTAAAAGTATAATCAGAATATCAGGTTTGGAAGTAGCCATCGCCCAAGCAGCATTTCCTGCAAAATAAACATGTGTTCAGAGACATTCCAGTGGGCTTGGAGCAAAGGAGCTCAATGCTTCTGTGTCCCCGTCACAGCTAAGCCCACAAACAGCAGAGAACCCAGCTGCAGAGGACACTGTAGCGTGTCCTGCAGGTGTACTGTCCCGCGTGACAGTACAGCGAAGGGAAGGGAGCATTTAGCAGGGAGTTGCACCCCGCACACCCTGTCACTTGTGGGGACAAGAGTACTGGGACACGCAAGCATCAGCGCAGCCATGAGCCACCCCTCCTTTCTATGGGGATTTGCTTCCCAATCATCTCTTTAGTTCCCTGCAGCGCTGTCAGGACCACGCGCAGGTGGACGCGAGGCTTCTCAGCGTCTCTCACACTCGCTGCAGAGTCACCACCAAATCCACTCTGAGACGCCAGCTCTGGCCCTGCTGCCCTCCTCCCACCATCCCCGCCCTCGGCCTCCCTGTTCCCGCCTGTGTCTCCTTCTCTCCCGGCGGACGGCACAGCCACAACCTCTGTCTAAGCCTCTTCCAAACACGCACAGGGAGCAACGCTTAAGGGCATGGCCTCAGGAGTGGGACTCAGGTTCAAGGTGACCTGCCGCTCACTATGACCTCAGGGGAGCTATTCACCATCTTCAGGCCTGGGGTTCCTCCTCTGTAACACGATGCTTTCATCATTCCCTACTTACAGGGTAGGTGAGGATGAGATAAGTTAAAACATGCAACTGCTCAGAATAGCTCCTGATACCATGAGCTGCTTAATAATGTCACTTCACCTCCTTCATCGAAGTCCCCTCCCCAGAACTGCTGGCAGCCAAAGGTCTGGCGTGAGACCAGAAAAGACAGTGCCGTATGGGGCACTCTTGCCTGCACTCTGAACCCTGGGCCGTGTTCCAACCTCCTCAGAGCTCCGGCCTGACATTATCCTCAAGTCACCCCGTCTCGTCTCCAGTAAGCCCCGAAAGCTCTCCCTCCCAGAACCTGTGCTAGGGTTGCTGCTGCCCTTCCCAGCGGACAAACCGCCCCTCCCGAACAGCAGTCCTCACACTTGTGGCTCATTACAACCGCCCTCCGGCTCCTGCCCACCCGCCCTCGGGCCCTCCCCACAGAGGCGCCCGGAACACCTCCCGCTGTGGCTCCCACGCATCCCCAGCACCCCCAGGGCTGGGCTGTCCTTCAACACTGGCCTCTGCTCTCTGCCCACGTGGGCTGTAATAATATGAGTCTTTTACACACTCTGAATGACTGTGATTAACTGAGCCTTAGAGAGGGACAAAAAAAATCTTCACAGGCCTGACGTCTTACTTCTTAACCCGGGAGCAGGTGGGTATGGTCCCTCGCGTACTCTAAAATCTGAAGCTACCCTCCCTCTCGCTGGTGAACTGCAGAGTTTACTGACCTAACTTGGCTCCTTTTCTCAGCAGTGTAATCACTACAGATGTGTTTCGACAACCGATGGCTCTGTCCAAGGGCCGCATGCCGCTGTGGTCCACGTGCTCGATCACGGCCCCCTTGTCGACCAGGTACAGCACCTGCAAAAGGGAGACACAGGCCCTGAGGGCGCGGGTAGCAGGAGCCCTCACCTTGCCCAACGCTGCAGCTGGTGTAGGAGCTGGCAGCCTTAGCTTCACTCTGGTCTCAGATGCTTCTGGCCTAACGGGATCTTAGAAGGGAAATGAAGTTGACATAGAACAGAGCAGAGGAGCTGCAATCCACAGCTCAAACCCACTCTGCTAAAGTGATTTTGATGTTGGCAATGAGACAGGGCAGGTGGATGTCCCCAGGGCGGGATGTGTGTCTGTGCACCCATAGACCACAGACAGTACACACACACTACCACCTGTCTGTCTCACCCCACTTCCCAGGCCACAGAGACGAGACACAGTCACCTTTTCATCTCCAATTACTTAGGAGGCAGGCTTCTGCCATAGCTCCAACATGCTGGCAGGTCATGGCAATGGCACTTCAGAAACACTCAGACCCACACAGCCTGGGTACAGAAGCTGGAAAGACCAGGATCAACTGGACCCGATTATAACTCACTTTAGGGCTTAGGAAAGAGACCTGAACATGGGCACTGTAAAGGTGGCAACTTTGAGACCATGGTACAAAGACTGCCTTGATGTGATAAAACAGCTGTCACTTGGACTAAACAGAGAACAACAGGGAAAACCATGCTGGCCACTAAAATTGCTCTATTCACTGGAAAAGTCTGTAGCCTGCTTAGATTTTCACGTGGATCTAGTAGATCCTATCAGTCCACCAGCTGTTCAAAATGACACTAGAGGGATTAACATCCAGAATATATAAAGAACTCCTATAACTCAACAACAAAAACCTCAAAAACCCAATTTAAAAATAGGCAAAGGCTGTGATAATCCGTAATGGAAAAGAATATGAAAAAGAACATATATATATACATATATATATATGTGTGTGTAACTGAGTCGATTTGCTGTATAGCAGAAATTAACACATTGTAAATCAACTATACTTCAATAAAATTTAAAAAATAGGCAAAGGGGCTTCCCTGGTGGCGCAGTGGTTGAGTCCGCCTGCCGATGCAGGGGACACGGGTTCGTGCCCCGGTCTGGGAAGATCCCACATGCCGCGGAGCGGCTGAGCCCGTGAGCCATGGCCGCTGAGCCTGCGCGTCCGGAGCCTGTGCTCCGCAACGGGAGAGGCCGCAACGGTGAGAGGCCGGTGTACCGCAAAAAAAAAGAAAAAAATAGGCAAAGGATCTGAATAGATATTTTTCCAAAGGTGATATACAAATAGCCAATAAGCATGTCAGAAGATGCTCATCATTAGAGAACTGCAAATCAAAACAACAAGCTATTAACTGTTAGGATGGCTGCTATCAAAGAAAAGAACGAAACAGAAAATAAGTGCTGGAGAGGGTGTGGAGAAACAGGTAGCCATGTGCACTTTTGGTGAGAATGTAAAATGATACACCCACTATGGACACAGCATGAAGCTTCCTCAAAAAATTAAAAATAGAATTACCCCTCGATTGAGCAATGTTACATCTGGGTATCTATCCAAAAGAATGGATAGATCTCGAAAAAATCTTCAGGCTCTTGAAGAGATATTTGCACACCCATGTTCGTAACAGCACTACTCATAATAGCCAAGAGGTGGAAGCAACCCAAGTGCCCAATGATGGATGAATGGATTAACAAAATGTGGTAAACACATAAATGGAATATTATTCAGCCTTAAAAAAGGACATCCTGACGTATGCTATAACATGAATGAACCTAGAAGACATTATGCCAAGTGAAATAAGTCAGTCACAAAACGACAATATTGTATGATTCCACTTGTGTTCAGGGACCTAGAGCTGTCATTCACAGAGACGCAAAGTAGAAAGGTGTTTGCCGGGATTGGGGGGGTAACGAGGTTAACTGTTTAATGGGTGCAGTTTCAGTTTTACAAGACAAAAAAAGCCTGGACTTTGGCTGCACAACGATGTGAAATGTATGTAACACTACTGAACTCTTCACCTAGGAATGGTTACGATGGTAAATTTTATGTTATGTGTTTTTACCAAAATTTTTTTTAATGATGCTTAGAATGCTAAGATCTTTCACTCTTCCCTAATGTTGATAAACTATAGGATCTGGTAATGTAACATAAGTTGAAAAAGAAAAGTGTGGAGATGTGAGGTTCAGTTAAATAGCTGTTTCTGAAAATCGACATTTAAGTACAGTTTATAACGTCCAGGAAATTGAAACTATTTAACTGTAACATGTAGAACCACCAGGCACAGACGTGCAGGGTGGGGATGGCTTCTGCTCCAAGGTCCACAGCCCCCAGCAATACAGTACCTGTCTGTCTAGCTAATCCTCACCTTAGACACATGTAACGATTCATAAATGATAATTCTCAAGGAGAAATGAACATTCCTCCAGCACCTGCTTGGTGCCTGGGATATGGACACTGACAAAGTGGTTTTTGCCCTGAAAGACATCTTGTGGTTTTTAGTTTATTAAGGTTTTATCCCTTCCTTCCTCAGTTAGACTTGGGCCTTTGGCAAAGAGATAAAGACAGTGCCCAAAGCATTTTCTATTATTTCTAGACAAAGCCACATCAATTTAAAAACAAACCAACTGATTATTTGATGAGTAATTTCTCACATATATAAAAGTGATTTTTAAATGATCTGTACGGGCATTCTATTTACATGGAAACTGTAAGAAAATGAAATGACATATGCACGTGTGTACACATATTCATGTATGTGCGTGCAGTTTGTCATCATGGAATTTTAAGCCTTTAAAGTCTGTTAAAATCTTTACCCCAGGTCTGGAACAGACTGCGTGCCACAGAATTAGAGGAAAACGAAAGCCACCCCACAGCACACGCGTATGACCCGGCCACGCGGGGCCAGCGTCATGCACACTTGGGGATGGCTCAGCTCCGGAGTCTCCACGCGGCCCAGTCCGCCTGGCACAGGTGGGGAGCGTGGCCGCCGCGGTACCTACGGTCTCCGCATCGCCGTAGAAGGCGGCCAGGTCCAGGGGGCTGCGGCCGTTCTTGTCCGTCTGGTCGATCTTGGCTCCTTCCTCCACCAGGAACTGGACCACAGCCCTGTGCCCTTTCAGACAAGCCCAGCTTAATGCTGACAGACCCTCTTTGTCCAGGGAAGAAAGGGCGGCACCTGAAAGACAAGCCCATTCACAGAACATGACCGTGGAAAGACAAGGCCAGAGGCAGACCCTTTCACACCCGCAGGGGCCTGGCCTAAACAGTATCTGAAGCCAAGGGTGAAGTGATCATCCCTGCTGCAGCTGGGTAAAGGGTACGTGGGATGCGTCCCTATTCCCTCTACTTGTGTGCAAGGTAAAAAATTTCCATGACAAGAACACTTAACAAAGATTTTTTCAAAAACAAAACAGAGACAACAACAAAAAACCCAAAAAAACAAAATCAGAAAGTACTAAACGAGTCTGCCAAAGCTCTTGCCCTTGTCCCTCCAAGACAGTCCCACGCGGGGTGGGGTGGGACAGTGCGGCTACCTTTCGAAAGGAGAAATTCCACGGTGCTCAAGTGCCCTTCACAAGCAGCCACCATGAGGGGCGTCCGGCCCTGCTTGTCACTTAGGTTCACGTCACAGCCACGGTCCAACAGCAACCTCACGATCTGAAAGAAACACTCGGGATTACACGCTTCCTTGCTGCCCCTTGAATCACGTGCTCTCTACTCAGGATGGTTTTCCCACCTTTCAGAGTAGTGAAAGGACTCTCCTCTTTTTAAAAACCCCTGTAAGTTGTGTGATCCATGGGGCCTGTAAAATCTTTCTATTGTATTCCTTTGAACAGACTCTTCTTCCAATTTATCTTCTCTTTAACCAGCCGAATTCATTACTATGTCTGTAAAACTTGCACACACAAGGCAGAAATTTGGAGAAGGGAGGATTCCAAGCACAGTCAAGTGATGACAGGACAGCCACTACGGGGGCACGTTGGGTAGCTGAGCAGAACTAAAGGGAAGGCACCACAGCCACGGCCCCATGGAGGGGCTGACACCACGTTCCTGTAGCAGGCGGACGCGGCACGGGCAATGGATGCGAAAACACTCACCAACCCTCTCCCATCAGCCGTCTGCTTCCTGAGGCTTAGGACTGGGGGACCTTCATAGCAGGTGATTTTTGGCAAAGCTTCCTGGAGGAGTTTCAGCCTCCAAGTTATGCCTTTAAACAGTACATGGTGAGAAGGGGAAAAAAACCCAGAGAGGGGTCTCCTACAGTGACCATCCTGGAGGGAACTGCTCTGTCCAGGGGGTTGTGGTCCAGCCTCTCTCCCTCTGGCACCACGCTTGTTTTATTGCCACCACAGCAGAAGGTGGCATATTCCCACTGCTCTCTTGTTCCTGACACACTAACATATGTCTCCAGACTTCCCCATGACTTAGGGAACACAGAGAACAGGAGAGAGGATTATTAGCTAGGGCATCTCAAGGACTTGTGAGAGAGGCAGGGAGTGGCCGGTACAAACCAAGCTCTTAGAAACAGGAAGGAGAAAAGCCAGAATCTTGGTGGGGCACCCTCACAGCTCCTACCAGCAGAGCTAGCACGAACCAGAAGGGTTGAGACTCCACACTGTGAACTTGGGCCTAGAAAATTCCTTCTATAATGGACATGATGGTGAAATCCATCTGTCTGTTTGCAGCTGTGTGTAACCTGGTGCCAGCCATGGGGTAGATACATGGTCACTGTTTACAAAATGAAGGAATAAATGACTGAACCGCTGCTATCAAGGACCCCTTGCTCCCTTAATTAGACTAAAAGCAACGATGCGTCGCTCCTTGTGAAAGAAGCCAGCCTGAATCACAGTGCAGGACCAGAGGGAAAAGGCTTCCCCTCCCATGGAGCACAACAAGCCCACTCTTCTCCCAAGCCTGCTGGACAAGCGGGCTGCACAACCGCAGCAGCCGCTGTGTTACGCCAAGTCTTCTGCTGTCAGGACAGGGCGCACCCATTCCATTTCCCCTCCCCGGTTATGGGGAAGCAGCTGTGGGTCTCTGACCCGGTTACCAGCCTTGCTCCCAGTTACCAGCCAATGTGGCTGACTGTGCTAGCCTGTCAAATGTCTGCCTTGATACAGCAGTGCTCACAGCACAAGCAGAAGTCAAGAATGTGAAAAAGACAGGGCCCAGCAGGGGAGACGGGCAGCAGCGATCTCTATCCCATTCACTGTTTCTGAAGCACTCGGGGTCCCCCGGGTACCTGCCAATGCCCCTGGCGTGCCGCACAAAACAACGGAGGGACCCCTCTCCTGTTCGTCCGAGACGCAGCAGCTCCACGCTCCAGCAGCAGCTCGCAGACCTCCAGCTTGCCTCGTCCTGCAGCGGCCGTCAGGGCTAGAGGGAAGTCACAGGGGGAGGAGTCTGTTAGTATGATGGCCACGTGGTAGTGGCTAACGGTGGCCACAGACTCTCTCACACTCCTCCCGCTGAGAGGAGGGGGACCACGTATCCTGCCCCCCTTGAATCTGGGTAGGCTCTGTGACACCTTTTTCTTTCTTTCTTTTAAAAAAAAATTTTTTTTGGCTGTATCGGGTCTTAGTTGCGGCTCGCAGAACCTTTCGTTGTGGCACGCAGGCTCTTCGTTGTGGCATGCCGGCTTCTCTCTAGTTGTGGCGCGTGGGTTTTCTCTCTCTAGTTGTGGCGTGCGGGCTCCAGAGCGCGTGGACTCTGTAAGCTGTGGCCCGCAGGCTCCAGAGTGTGTGGGCTCGGTAGTTTGCAGCACACAGGCTCTCTAGTTGAGGTGCATGGGCACAGTAGTTGTGGTGCACGGGCTTAGTTGCTCTGCGGCATGTGGGTTCTTAGCTCCCTGACTAGGAATTGAACCTGCGTCCCCTGTGTTGGAAGGCGGATTATTTACCACTGGACCACCAGGGGAAGTCCCTCTGTGACACCTTTGACCAACAGAACAGAGCAGACATGATGCTGTGCCAGTGCATGGGCCCAGGCCCCGAGGTGGGCAACTTCCACTTCCTTGAGCACTCCTTGGAATCAGCTGCCACGCTGTGAGGAAGCCCAAGCAGCCCTGAGGTGAGACCCATTGGGAGAAGCTGTGCATGGCCAATATCCTAGCAGCCAGCCTGCACACACACCTGCGTGCGTGTGTGCCATCCTGGAAAGGGATCCCCAGACACAGTCAAGCCACACCAGCTAGAGCTGTGAGAGCAGAGATGAGCCGTCCCTACAAGCCTGGCCCAAATGCAGATTCAGGAGCCACTAAACGTTTGTTTTATTGTTGCCTTTTTTCACAGTAAGAGACAACGAGAATATAGGGCCACACAAACACAGAGATCAGTATTACTGTCAAGACCAGCTTTTTACCCTAAAGTCACACATTTCAATCAACAAGAGCTAACGATTGCTGAGGCAGTGAGAGCATATCACTTCGTTTCTGCCTTCAGGGAGCTTAGAATTTCTGTAACAAGTCCAGATCCTGGGTTAAGAATGTCAGCAAAGGAACAAAAGGACAATTAGGCTGTGGAGGGCCTTGAGTGCCTGGGCAAACAGCCCAGTGTGATCCTGAGGCAGGGAGCTGTAGCTGGCAGCAGAGGTGCAGTGGGAAGGTCAGCAGAGGACAAAACGAGAACGGTGTGAAGGGAACGAATGCAGGCCCAGAGTCCTCAGGACACCCTCACAGCAGTGACTGCGCCTCCCCACCCCCAAGGCATGATTCCTAATGGGGGCTGGGGAGGCAGAAAGACGGGTTTAGTTAGAAGAGGGGCTCTGCCATGGCATGAACCACTGTCTAGAGGGAAGGACAGTGGCAGGTTGCAGGGACAGCCCCAGGCCAAGACAAAGCTCTTCAGCAGAGGACAGGAAGGGGTGAGGGTGGGAGACACAGCAGTTGGGAGTGTCTACAACGCAGAGGGGGAAGGAGAGGGTGGAGCCTGACGCTGTGGCTCTGCTCTAGTCCTAGGGCAACTCCGTCTCTACATACAACCTCACACCTCAAACTTCTGGCTTCCTGAATAAAGTAAGCATCCCTCCAAATCAGTCAGACGTCTCAGTATGAAAACTAGGAGGACACAGGAATAGATCCTTCACAAAAGGTGAAGTCCAAAGGCCAACAAACTTATGAAAAGCGCCCAACCTCACTAGCAGTCCAAGTAATTGAGAAATGGGACCCGCTGCTGGTTGAGGACATACACATCCTTCCACGCAGCAACCCAGGTGTCGATGCGTGCCCGGACGTGCCCCTGGAGCACACGGGGAGGCGTGCTTGTGACAGCCCGAGCTGGAGCAGCCCAGCTGGCTGCGGACAGCCGACCACAGGTCATGGTGCAAACACTACACGGCCACCAAATAAACACCACATGGCTAAATGCAGTGCAACGGGTCCGCCTCCCAAATTTAACAGAGATTCCAAGAAGCAAAACACAGAAGAACACACAGGGCGATAGCTCAGAACTGAGAGCACTGCTGGGCGGTCTCAGGACAGGTCCACAGTGGTCCCCTTTCCGGGAGGGCAGGGCCGGCATCGCTGGGAACCCTGGGTCTCCCGGCGTTGCTGAGACGGGAAGCCAGGGGCTCAGCAATGCAGCTTCCCTGTGTCCTCTCCAGACCCCCTCTCAGGACAGACACCATGCCTACTCCAGCTCTGTCGGCCAACCATGGTTTACCTCCCAGGACCACACACACGAAAAGGATGTAAACATGACACCTGGACCTCAGCTCCCTCTCAGGGACAAAGAAGTCGCTAACCGCTTTACTGATTTTCTCAAGACAGGGCAACCAGTAAAAACCACAGACGGGGAGTGGAAGCTATCTTGGGTCTCGACCACGGGTGCCATTCCTATCCGTGTTACACAGACAGGCTCGTTGTCACCCATCGCACATCTAAACTTGTAAATAACTTACAAATAAATACCGTAAACAGACTAGTATGGATATCGGTTTATAGACTGATGCATTGGGCTGGAGGTGGGAGTTCCCATACCCCAAATGTCTGAACATCAGTGGCCAAGTGATCCTGTCTGTCCTGTGAGCTTCTACACTAGTGGGCCATGGTCCTGCTGCCAGGCATGCCCATCACGGTCTGTTCCTGCCACAGTGTGAATGTTGACGATTCTGAAGTAACGTGGGCCTTGGGGCGCTTTTCTTTACACTGTCTGGATGGGTCTAACACCACATCCCTGCAAGCGAGGGCTTTGTGAGATGGAAGATCTGGACGCTGAGCCACTCCCTGGGCCTGAGGCTCCCTGGCATCCTTCCTGCAATTAGGGAGCCCCTCCTCTGCCGGGAGCGGCCTGTGGCACGGCGCGAGCACTGGCGCTGCAGGCGGGGACATGGCCAGGCGCAGGCAGGACACCGTGGACGTAATAAGCTCAAGGCTCTTCCGTCCTACGAGGCCCGAGGCCCGAAGCAGCTGATCACCCTGACGGTCCAGTCTCTTTTATTTGGTAAACAGGTTTCATCCGCATTATAAATGGGGCCTTTAAGTCAGGATTTCTGTTGCAGCTGCCACTGATTTTTTTTTTTTTTGCAACCGCCCATCAAAAATGACAGCCCGGCACTAAAAATAGGGCCCCGTGTTTGAAGGAGGTGCCAGAGGAGCCAGAAGTTAGAACAGCTGACAGTCGGAGGGGAGCGCCGCCCAGGCCCGGAGGAGACAGGGCTGGATTCCCTTCTCCCTTCCAGCCCGACCAGCTGCTTAGCCTTCTTCTGAGATGGTGAAGCATCTATCAGCACAGGCTGGGAGTCTCACACAGCTGGCCTAAAATGGATCACACCTCCCTAATGAGGCTCTCGCTTTCACCCCGATGCCCCAAACAACAGGACCTGTGTTTTCCTTTTTCTACTCAGAGGGAATCTTTTTGGTGCCATCGCTCAGGACCCCTGAGGCTAAGGGTGTATCTCAAGTTCTAGCAGCCACGAGGATTTAAGGAGACCATATTCGGAAACAAGCGAGGCTGAAGAATAGTCAACCAGATGCTTAAACAAACAAAACCAGCAGAACTCTGCTCAGGAATTCCAGTTATTCTGCTGAAAAGACTGTCCTCCGAGCAGACCAGCAGCCCCTAACAAGGGTCAGCGCACCCTGCCTGGCCGGAGAAGGGGGAGGGGCCGGACAGGAGAGAGCGCCTGGGAGAAGGGCAAAGCCTCGGCTTCCGGCCAACGGAATTCAGAGAGGAAGGAGAAAGAAGACCTGGTATGAAACGGGGGCTCTCAAAATCAACCTGAGCTCATGGCGCTTCGCAGGACTCAAACTGAACAGAATTTCTTCTACTGCAAAATCCTCAACAAGATGGCATTTCTGTAACTAAACTCCCACGAAGGCATGTGTCATTTTCTGATTAATTTTACCTCGGCCATACCGTCTTCTGTCTTCAGAGACGCACGTTTGTCGTGGCAGGTGTGCATTTTAAGAAAACCCAGCTGACCCTCAACAATACGAAATCCTCACTGAAAACATCAGTGAGAGATGGTTCCTGGTAAAATGGATCATTTGCAGGAATCTTTTAAGAACTAAAGTTCTCCGGGCAGAGATGTGATTTACAAAAGCTCAACGCCAACGTGCCTGGAACACAGTCATTCCATAAGCAGGGCTGTTTGTGATATTTTATGGCAGGTCTGTCCCTCAGACACACAGGGGTGTGTTCCTGGGCCAGGCCGGCAGGCCTGGGGGCTTCAACAATGGATTGTCACCCCCTCTGCCCACATCCTTCTCTCCCGACTTACAGAAAAGGGTGACAGGTCAGAGCACACGCAGGCGGTCCCTGCTTCTGGACAGTGACCTTTTCATACACCACACAGTGACGAGCCAGCCCACACCCCTAGGCCCCAGCTGAGCACGCGAGCCAGAACAGTGCGCGCCCGCAGAAGCGCGCTTCCTGCCGGCTGAGATGGCGGCCCGGGTCGTGGGCAGCGTGGCTCGGCTTTGCTTCCATACGTGTGTTCACTGGTGTGATTTATTTCCTGACATGCTGGCTCTTCCCATCTTTTATAAAAATGGGTGTAAGTGAATAGTGATAAGCAGCAAGGGTCTCATAAATGTCATCTAGTTGCGACCAAGATGGAAACCATTAGATGCAACAAAGGCAGTGAAGACAGAACCCGGGCCAGAGGAGAACAAAGGTGAAAGTGTGCGTGGAACACTGGGGAATTCTCAGCTACTTTATCTAAATGCTGAAATGTAATTTGGGATTCTATAATTTTTTAAACCTCTTTGGGAACGGCAGCCCCTCGCCCTGCACTTAACAAATGACCTCTCGAGGAGTTGTCACCCCAGAGGCTAGTCGGCCTGTGTTTTGCTTTGCTGCCCTTTGGGTCTGGGCAGGGCTGCCACTCACAGAGGCTGGTCCCAAAGGCCTCTGAATGAAAGCAGTGCCCTTTCCTCGCCCTGGGAAGTCAGGCAATACCCACCCCCCGGCCCCCTTCTACGGACAGGCCTGAGATTTATAAAAGTCCAGTATCATAGCCTTGCTTTGTTAAGTATTTCCTTCCTGGCTGAAGGAGGGGAGGGCTTCCATTAGAAGAACAAACTCCCCAAGAGCTATAAATTCATCTCCGCAAAGATCTGAATCCTCAACAATGCAAAGGATAAAATAAAACACAACAAAGATTGCTCTCACTGAAAAATGCCACTGCACCAGGAGACGAACCCCCAGGAGCCTCCAGCACCCCCAGCCTTGACAGACACCCGTGCTGGGAGGGTGACCTTGCGAACAGGAAGCCGGCTCTGCCCAAAAGCTCTCTGAAGCTCACCAGTGGCTGTTTGGAACACCTTCCTTATTGTTCTGACCCTGCCTCCTCATTCTGCACTTGGCATTAAGTCTCCCAGGAGGGCCTGCAGCTGCAGGCCGGGCTGGGGTCAAGGAGAGGGAATCTCTGTTGACAAGGCAACAGGCGGCAACCAAACCACACATGAAGATGCCCGCACCAAATCAGCCCATTTCCCAATGGACTACTTACAAAGCAAGGCAGAAACCAAACCTGAGGAGCCAAGACACCCCTGGCATGTGACCAGTTCTAGAGTAAAAACATGCTATTGGTCTCTGTACACAGCTTAAATATGAACCTCCAATTACCAAGGAATTTTTTCATAGAAATAAAATGTGTCATTGCCACTAAATGGGACTTCCCATGTGACCAAAATTCTTTTCCATCCTTCAAATCCATAAAGGAATTGCAAAGTAACTAAGATTCTGTC
This sequence comes from Neophocaena asiaeorientalis asiaeorientalis, assembly GCF_003031525.2. NCBI lineage: Eukaryota > Metazoa > Chordata > Mammalia > Artiodactyla > Phocoenidae > Neophocaena > Neophocaena asiaeorientalis. The sequence goes on from NW_020185336.1 coordinate 7,157,607, forward strand.
ACTTAAGCATTCATTTCAATGCTCTATCAAGACCAAAGGTATAGCATAAATATATTACGATAATTAATATTAACAATCAGCTCGTCACTACCTTTGCAACATATCGTATCTGTCGAACACTTAGAGCTGCCGAGCTCTGGGCAAAAGACTATGGGTGAGGGCTTCCCTGGTGGCGCAGTGGTTGAGAGTCCGCCTGCCGATGCAGGGAACACGGGTTTGTGCCCCGGTCCGGGAAGATCCCACATGCCGCGGAGCGGCTGGGCCCGTGAGCCATGGCCACTGAGCCTGCGCGTCCGGAGCCTGTGCTCCGCAGCGGGAGGGGCCACAACAGTGAGAGGCCCGCGTACCACACACACACAAAAAGACTATGGGTAAATTCTTACTTAAGCTTGACAAGAATCCTTCGAATTAGCAGATTATATGTCCATTTTATTGAGGTGAAGGAACTGAGTCACATCATTTGCCCTGAATCATAAAGCTGATTCAGTGTCAGTTAGAAATTAAACCCAAGCAGCTGAAAGAACCTGGAGGCATGCTCTCAATCAGAATAGGAAGATCCTGGTTATCTGAGAGTTTGGGTCCTGGTTCTGCCACCCATTCACTGTGAAACCTTGATGAAATAATTAAATTTCTTTGGACCTCAACTATCTGCACCTATACCATAAGCTTATTAGTCTCTTTCAATGATATGCTTTGTGATTCTAAGGGTCCTGGGTCTTGAGAACTTTTAAAGAAGGATAAGAAAACAGTGCAATGTGAGGTTACTGGACAAGATGGCAGAACAGAAGGACCCTGAGCTTACCTCTTCTCACAAGCAAAAGAGGAAGAGCCTGACGTATTTTAATAATATACTCTGACACTTGTAAACTGCTTCCTACATGATGCTTCACGGCCCTTCAAATTCATAGATTAATTTAATATACAACTAACTTCTGAGATTTCCCTGGCGGTCCAGTGGTTAAGACTTTGCCTTCCAGTGGGGTGGGGGTGGGGGGGGTGCAGGTTCGATCCCTGGTTGGGGAGCTAAGATCCCACATCACACGCCTTGGGGCCAAAAAACCAAAACATAAAACAGAAGCAATATTGTAACAAATTCAATAAAGACTTTAAAAATGGTCCACATCAAAAATCTTAAAAAAAAAAAAAATATATATATATATACACACACACACACAACTAACTTTTACAAGGCAAGTACCACTCATCCTGGTTTTGCAGATGAGGAAAATATGGTCCAGAGAAGTTGAACAACTCACCTAAGGTCACACAGCTAGTGGGAGGGAAGACAGGATTTGAAGTCAGGGAGTCTGGCTGGAATCTGAGTTCTTAATTCTCACACTTTTGCCCCTAAGAAGTCTCCTTTTAAAAAATATCCAACTAATCAAACAGACCATGAACGTTGTTTTAGAACAAGGGTACTAGAAAACACTTTTCTTCTCCTGAAGAGCTGTTAAGCTTTCTCCCACAGACAGTAAGAATAATCTGTAATGACTATGTTTCCTTCTAACTCTGGTCACACAGCATCCTACGGCCAAAACAGCTCAACCTAGTAAACATTCAGGACATTATGGCAGGAATATCCCTGCTCTTCCTGATGTCCAATTCCTGACTTCTTCCCCTTTTCTTATATGTATCAATTCAAGTAAGCCTCTTCAAATCCTTTGAGGAAAATAACATAATTCAATTTAAGAACAATTTCCTAAACTATGGATGACATAAATCATGTTTCATACGGACTTTGTGCCAAAAATCTATCAGGGGATCGCAGCTTTGACCAGCTGTCACTTGCAAAGTGTGCTGAGAATGTTCACATTTTGGACAGACCCTCTTACACACCGAATTACGTGAAGCATGTACAACGTGCTCCTTCTTGGGCCCTCAAAGGGCTGGGCGTACGCTGAGGAGAACAGAGTTATGGGCAGGACCCCATGTGAGGGGTCAGTGTTTAAAAAGGGGGACAGTTTCGACAAAACCATCCTACGCAAGTTGAGATCCAGGCTCAAAAAAAGAGAATCCAAGTATCACTGCTGTAGGAATTTGGAAGAATCAAGGATGATTTTTCTGTGGGAGAGCAGGTAAATCATGTGCAGTCCTGTTAGGAGGGAGTGACCAAAAGAACAAGCAGCCGCGTTTGTGGGTAAAGATGCTCTAAGCTACCAAAATGTAGATGAGCACATGCCTTTCTGGTGAAAGCCCAAGTTTTGTTTTTGTTTTTTTAATGAATAGGAAGGGACTCACTAGAACAAAGGCCTCCGTGTACAGCGAAAGCAGTACGATGAAGGCGGAGCACAGGGTCCTGGTAAGCAGTCAAGCTACCAGTCCATCTACACCTGAAATGCCTCTGCGGGTTTCCACGGGCCCCCGCTCCTTGCCCCTCACCTGCCCTGCAGGACAGGGACACACAGGTCCGCTGATTCCTGCTGTCCTCTCAGCAGAGGAAAGGTCTCCAGAACACACCCACGTCAGGGGCAAACCCCAGGGGTCTGCTAGAGCAGGAAGGGGACAGGGTGTGGACAAACCCAGTCCCTTTGGTTCTTACCCCCCAAATCCTCTATATTGTTAGGGTGACCCCACGCCCATCTCCCTCCTTCCAGAGCCTGCACTACCCCCTTCCCCAGTGCCTACATTACTCAACTTCGTCCCTCCCCTTTCACCGTCCTGGGTTATTCCCCAATTCCCCTCCATTCAGGGTCCAGAGCTCCCCCCTCCCATCCTCTCCAGGGTTCTGGGTTATCCACCCTTCCCCTCCCTGCCTAGGTCCTGGGTTGCCCCCTCCATCCAGGATCCTGGATCACCTCTTCCCACCTCATTCTGGGTTATCCCTTCCCTCATATCCTCTAAGGTCCTGGGTTACCCCTCTTTCATGCTTTCAAAGGACAACCAAGAACTTCTACCTTGTTTAGGACTGACAGAAGCCTGGATTTCCACCAATCTTATTATACTTTCCTAAAGCAAACACCAGCAGAGGAAGGAATGCCTGGACAAGGATTTTCCAACAGCAATACTGGTGAGGGGCTCGGGACCGCCAAAAAAATCAGGTATCTTCAGTGTACAAGAGAAGTCACTTGCTTTTCTCTACAAGATACATTTAGTAAATTCCTTCACACAAATTCTCCACATGCCCCAACAAGCAAGAGACCGACTGTTTTCTTTCCAGTCTCTCACCTGAATGCTGTCCTGAGATGTACCTAACCTGTGTGAAGGCCAAACTCAATCCAGTAAGTCTCAAGCATTCTTTAAATTCTTACCAAACAATAGCCCTCCTCTCTCCAAAAGACCTAAGGTGAAATCTGAGTAAACAAAGGGTTATTTTTAAATCAACAACAAGGCATCCTGTCGCCTGACGTGCACGCAGCGAGTTCTGGGGTGGCTTTGGGTGTGATGAGCTCTGCTGTCCGTGGTCCCTGCAATGAGAGCAGGAGGACACCTCACCCCCAGAAGGACAGGCAGAGCCTCAGAGTGGAAACTGAAGCAGCTGTATGGAGACGACAAGAGGGAAACTTTTAAGACATCAAGGACGAAGTACAACTCATTACCTGGCTTCCTGGCCCCCGTAAGGAAACAGATGTGAGGACCCCTCCCCCAAGACTCGCCTGGAAATGCCCACACCCCAGCTGACAGGCTGGGCCTGAGACTCAAGTCCCATCCAGAATTCCGTGCAGAATTAGAGAAGAGTGAGTGACCTGTGATCAGCATACATGCTGGACTAAACTGCCTGTGTGAACTATGACGATGGAGGGCCACGCAGCTAAATACTGGGGAGAAAACTTCAGCCCTTCTTAGAAAGAGAGGAACATACGGCGTTGTGAACAGCTTTGGCGATAAAAACATAGTGTTTACAATGATTCAACTTCTTTGGAAAGTATTTACCAACTAAAAGAGCGTGGACAACATAAAAGAACACTTGGCATGAAACATTTCCGTCAGACGTCTACCTCCCTCTGACTGACGGGGCCTCTCAGGTCAGAAATTAGGGAAGGGCAGCCCTTGGGAGCAGTTGTATGGCAGGCGGGACAGCGTCCTGTCCGTTTGTGAAGCCCACGGCTCCAGGCCTGCTGCAGACCAGCTGTGAAGCAGTGAGAAGGATTTCCGAGGGACAACAGTGTGAGGGCGCGGCACATCGGGGGAGTGGGCAGTCGGGCTGGTGGTGCAGGGAGGGAGATGTTATGGACACACAGAAGGGGCTGGCACGGTCCATCCTGGCCTGTCACCCGTGCCCACACCACGTGTGGCTGCTAATAGCTGGGGGTTCCAAAAGATGTAACCCAGCACCCAGCCACACTGATGACTGGGATGAAGGCATCTCAGCCAGCCTGGAATCCAGCAAGACACGAAGACACCAGAGGATTGGGTCCCGATGAGCAACTGGGCTCCTTACCTCTCCCCTCCAACAACACAATTTCTCCCAAATTATTCTGCAAAGTGAGTGTCACCTACCCTAAAAGTTACCTAGCTTTGTTTTCTCTAAACCCGCTGGTCCGCTCATTCAACACCTATGTGACAAGCACTAGGGAAGATCAGTGGCTAGCGGCTACCTGGCTGGACAGCACGGAAAGCAAGCATTTCCATCACCACAGGAAGCTCTACTGGACAACACGAGACCGGACACAGTGACCACACACAGAGGTGAGCACAAGAGACCTGGAAAGCTCTGCCCTCCTGAAGCCCACAATTTGGGGACGACAAGCTTGCATCAAATAAGCAACACCAACGATCGAATTTATCAGTGCTAAGTACTACGAAGGGAACTGCAAGGTGACCCCAAGGGGCCGGGGCTGGGAAGTCTTTGCTTACAAGACAGGCAAACTTGCTGAAACAGAAGGGCCTTTATGCCCCTGTAAAGAGCGTGAAGTTCTGCCCAGAGACAGACAACAGGCTCACAGACTTGACAGTGGCCTAGAGTTTGGAAGCACAGTTCCTCTGACAATTCACGACACCGTGAGTCACCAGTTAAGCATTTCTGATCATTCCAGTTTGGGCAGATTCCCATCACACACTGACAAGGAAACAGTAACTCGGTTAGGTCAAGACTTCGTGGGAGCCAGTACTTGCTTGTTATGGCTGTGGAATGCCTGAAACAGAGATAATGCAAGCATCTGATGCGTTCTTGTCATGGTTCAGGCTGCCCGGAAACCATGGGATCAAGGCTGTCCGACCAAGAGTGTGAATGTCACGAGCAAAGGGTCTCGGCTGCCTCGCGGGCAGAGCTGCTTGGTGGAGATGCACCCCAAGCCCACTGCGCTGTAGCTCCGAGCTTTCTCCTTACTCCTCCCCTCCACCTGAGTGTCACACTCCTTGAACTGCGTGAGCCCGAGGAGAAGCGCTAAAGAGCTACAGGACTGATTTTGGAAGGGCTGGATCTAGACATCAAACAGACGTAAAAAGCAAATGGCTCCAAATGCTGGTGGAAAGGGAAACTTACATAAGTTAGGCCCTCTGCTCTCCAAAACCAGCAGACATACAGGCATAACTCATCTAATTGCACTTTGCAGATACTGCCTTTGCTCACTTTGTGCCCCGGTGTCATGTTTTGGTAATTCTTGCAGTATTTAAAAACTTTTAATTATTATTATATACTCGTTGTGGTGATCTGTGATCAGTGATCTTTGATGTTATTATTGCAAAAAGATGTACAACACACCGAAGGCTCAGATGATGGTGAGCATTTCTTTAGCAATAAAGTATTTTTCAATTAAGGTATATACATTTTTTAAAGACATAAAGCTATTACACACTTAATAGACTACAGTACAGTGTAAACGTAACTTACGTGCGCTGGGAAACCAAAAAATTTGTGTGACTCACTTGTACTGTGCCATTCACTTTATTACAGCGGTCTGGAACCAAAGTCACCATATATCGCCAAGGCACATCTGTATTCTGCAACTTTTCTTAAAACTCTGAGTTTACTGTAATAAACCCCAAAGTAAACATTGTTCCCATTTTAGATGAATGCCTTACAAATCTACTCTATACACTGTCTTGTCTCTTTATACCTAAGGCAGGAGCCACCCCCCTTTCGGGACACTGGTGACTCCAGGTCATCAGCAGGGAGATGCTCAGGGCACTGAAGACACACAACTGAACCTACTGCCATCACCTCCACGCGGATGGGCCTGGGTGACAGGGGGCCTCCCGTGGGGCTCTGCCCCCTGTGCTCCCTCCTCCCCGGCTGTCCGCTGTCATTATCTATCACCGATAAACTGCTGCCTTCCAGTCGGCAACAGGCAGGAAAACCCCACTTGTGCAACACACAGCAGCTCCCCCGGGATTGCAAGGGTCCCTCCCAGCAGAAAAGTGGAGGAGGACTTTGTGCACTGATTTAGCGCTCCCACCTCCTGGACGTGGCTGGGAGAGGACAGACGGGCGGGTAGCTGTGCTCCAAACTGGGCGGCGTAGTGCTGCACGGAAACCAACGGGCCCTTCAAAGATGGGCAGGTGAGCCAAGAACACACCCCGGAGACCCTCTCTTGGAGCCCCATCAGCTGGCTTTTTTTTTTTTTTTTGCGGTTCACGGGCCTCTCACTGTTGTGGCCTCTCCCGTTGCAGAGCACAGGCTCCGGACGCGCAGGCCCAGCGGCCATGGCTCATGGGCCCAGCCGCTCCGCGGCACGTGGGATCCTCCCGGACCGGGGCACGAACCCGTGTCCCCTGCATCGGCAGGCGGACTCTCAACCACTGCGCCACCAGGGAAGCCCGTCATCAGCTGGCATTTTAAAGCCAAGCTGTCCATGGCTAACCTACACTGAATAGACTTGTATGAACTCACACAGGGTCAAACAGAAATAAGGAACTGCATTATTCACACACAGCGTCTGGCTGTCCCGTCACCTGCCCACACCCCAGACACGGTCACTCCTGGGATCCTACCCTCTCACTGTGGTTGGAGAAAGACAAGCTCCATCCTAGAGTGCCTTAGACACAAAGCACCACTGACCACACCCAGGAAAGAGGATCGAACAAACCAGGAAGCCGAACAATCGCTTTCACTCTGAGGGTCCCCAGCAATTAGGAAGAGTGCACAGAGCAGCTGCTGGGGACCCACCAGCTGGCGGCTTGGTGAGAACAGGATTATGAGCTGACCCATCCACTCAGGCTGTCATCAGCACCGGGGCCTTCTCTTCCAGAAGGCATTTGGGGTCAGGTAGCGTGGACCCTATGTGGCCAAATCCCAAACACACACCTCACAATCTGGGCAATGCAGCAGATGCTCGTGCAAAGCCCCATTATTTGCAGATGTTTTCTCATCTAAAACCTCCTCCTCAAGATTTCAAAGTATTCCTCTGGCAACCACAGACCTGGAAATCAGGAGGGTTTGTGGTAGCCGACATTGGTGGACATTTTTGAAGGAACACAGGAGAAAGGTATCAGAGAGAAAAACGCGGAGCAGGCAAGATTGGTTTTACTGACATGCAGCCACAGAGCGCTGCTGGGGCCTCGAAGCCCGAGAAATAGTGCTCAGCTTTCTCTCGGTTTAAATTTTTTCAAAAGTCTCTCAAAGGCTTGCCTGAGTTAATTCACGCTTAATGCCTGCTGAGGGAAGATGTGACCTGCTTCTCAGGCTGCAAAGTGGTCTGAAGGTTATGCATGAGGCTTTGGAAGGGAGAGGCTGAACTATTACTCATCCTTTCATTGAGGCTGATGGGCGTCTGTAGTTTCTCTTACGTGCTTCTTTAGCCTGCAACCTAGCAGATTCTCAAGGGGGAAGGGAGGGAGGTGGTTACTGAAATTCAGGACTCATCATCTCCAGACAAAACAGACTGCTCACACAGAGCCCTCAAATGAAGCCCTTCTCTGCTTCTCTGGACTTTTTTTTCCAAGAAGAAAACTCAACTCTAATATTAAAGATTGGAGATTCTTATCTGAGCTAAGCGAGGGCTGTCACTGTACTGCTTCTAGCACTGACCCTCATCATCATCACCAGCTCCTCTCGTTACTGGAGCTGTCAGGCCGGCACTTGAGACAGCTTCTCACAGTGCTTCTCTATTTGTCCTGAAGCCACGAAACCACCTGGGTGCCCTGTTAGGAAAGGGGAGTCTTGGATTCACCCTAGACCTAATGAATCAGAATTTCTAGGCTCAACTGCCCCAGGGAATCTGATCTTTGGGAACATTTGGCCAAGATTATCTCATCTCATTTAGTCTTCACTGCAATCCTATAAAAACTTATTTACCTCATTTGACAAGGAGGCAAAGTTACCTGCCCGAAGTTGATAACCAGGCCACGGAAGGCAGGGATTCGGACCTTCTGGCTAAGCACACAGAAAGTCACGTGCTAACCTGCCCAGCTATCCTGCTGCCTGCAACACAATAGGAAGCGGTAGAAGCTTTCATTCTGTCAAATTACAGAGCAGCCCCTACTGTGGTACAGAGAAATGGGTGGGGGAAAGACTCCAGAAGGAATTAAGGCCAGTATTTACATCCACACACGTGTACCCCAAGCATAATCCAATCCCGTTTGGGGGTCCTGTGCTCTCCCTGAACCCCGGGTCATGCCACCTCTCCTCCTGCTGGGACCTCCATGGCCCACTTCACCACAACTAGCAACTGTAAGCCCCACGTGTGTGTGTGTGATGGCAACCGTGGGTCGCGGGGTGAGCACCTGTGATACCCACCAGGAAACTCTGAGGCTTTTCCTAATAAGTATGAGTTAGCTGATGGACTCGGCACACTACCATTTGGCTTGTTAGGAAATAAGTGAGAAGCATTTGGAAATAAATCTCTGCAGGAGACACTGAAGTCATATACACTATGTATACACACGGGACACAGCCTGGAAATGCATATTAAACACCTTGGTTACATCTATTAAACAACAACTGCTAACAAAGTCTTACGTTTCTAATACCAATTCAGTCAAAGGGAAAATTTCAAAGCAGTGTTATTTATATTAATCTGACAAGTATCCAACTCAGATGTACTCGCCCCAGGCTTCCTTCCTCCACTACAGCTCAGCACACACCCGCACACCCTTGGAAACTGACTTGTTAGCTGGTATTCAGGATTTTAAGCAGGCTCCATGAGGACTGAGTGCTACTCTCCTTCCAGGAGGCAGGCCAGAGCCTTCCTTGCTGAGCACCTTTGATTCACCTGAACATGGGGCTGGAAGCTCCCACTCTGCTCACTCTGCACGGGCCACAGGAAGACCAGGTTGGTTAGGACGTGAGAAAACTCAGCAAAGCAGAAACCACTACCTTATTTGGGTATTTCTAGCTGACATTCATCACATGCACAGAAACTGCTGGTAAATCCAAAATGATTCAAATTACACTTGCTTCTAGAAAAGTTTTACTAGCCATTCGGGAAGTTTTAAAAACTCTTAACTTCAAATGCCTTGTGATAAAATAACAATAGGACTAGATGCATCCCAAGCCATTCTTAAGACAATTAGGCCAAAATGCGGGCTAAAACGTCAAGAAACTACTTGGCCCCAACTACAAGCAGTGGAACCATAATTACCTGTTTCTCCCCACAGTGTGTCGGTGCCATTGATGTCTATTTCATGCTCCTTTTCCAGTCCCAGCAAGCACTGGACCACCTGTCAGAAGCGGCAAGGTGATTTAATGAGTTCTCAAAGCCATATGTGCTTATTGTAGCCTATGTATCAAAGGAGAGAGTGTGTTGTTTTTTAACCATGATTATCTTATGCTGCACAAGGAGAGAAAACATGACGAAAACGGTTTTCCAGCGTAATTCGTATGCTATTCACACTTTCCCTTTGAGAAGGAGAAGAAAAAAAGACAGTGAATTTCGGCAACATTGTTCAGGATTACTAGGTACTCAGAATTCTAATGAATTCCAACATGACCCAAATATGCCAGCCTAATCAACAAAGGACAGGGGAGATCATACAAATGCAGTTTCTGCATAAGTCGCCAGAAGACGGTGACTCCCTTTTTTCACAAGGAAGGAAAACAAGGTGATGTACATACCTTTCCAGTAAAATAAAACAGTGCTGTTCCAAATTTCTCTACTGACAACATTATTCTTTTCCCTCTGTCAAAGAGCAGGCTGGGTCACAGGTGTGGAGGCAGGGGTGCTGGCCCGCGGGGAAACAGAAGTATCTGAGCCCCGAACCAGAGCCAACATCCACCCTGCCCGTGTGCAGCGGCCTCGAGCTCGCCGAAGCCATTTTCCAGTCTCTCAATCCACTCCCAACAAGGGCCCTACAACCTCGTCCTGAAAACCTGTGAATGTTACCTTACGTGGCAGGAGGGGATGTGCGGATGTGATTACGAATCTTGAAACGCGACGATTATCCTGAATTATCCAAGTGTATATTTGATATACACTTGATAAGAACACAGCTGCTTATAAGAGGGACAGGAGGAACCAGGGTCAGAGGAAGGAAGACATCAGGAGACAGGAGCCTCAGTTAGAGTGACACACTCTGAAGACAGAGGCAGGGTCACAAGCTAAGGAATAATGGTGGCTTCTAGAAGCTGCAAAAAATAGAGAAACACTCTCCTCTCTGGAGACTCCAGAAGGAACACTGGCTTCCTGACCCAACTTAATTTCAGCCTCTGACCTCCAGAACAGGTTGTTTTAAGACACTGAAGTCTGTGGACCCTTGTTACCACAGCATGAGGAAACGAATACACCCTTCAAGTCTTTTGGTGAACAAATCCTCTCCTTGTCCACGAAACAGTTACTGGATGTACTGCAGCTGCTTTTCCACAGCTCCCCGCAGCCAGCTTTAAAACGAGCTGAGACCAAGGTCACATCCATTGTGGCTTCCCTGTGCTCCCTAAGGTGATTTTGCACATTCTGGACACACACAGATTTAGGGAACAGTTTAAAGAGGAAAAACATCTACATTCAAATGAGTGGACTTAACGTGCTCTCTCTGAATCTATGTATATGGGTATTTAAAAGTATTTATTTACATTTTTATTTTAAAGGAATTATAATAAACCCACCACATGGTAACATTTAACACATTTTTATGAAATGAGTATTTTCTTCAAGCTAAAACATATATAGATGAGTTGACTGGCATCGTTTCACATTTTTGTAAATCTCTTTTATGTCTGTATTAAGAAAAGACAGCTGCATTTTCTTATATGCTTCTACATTCAACTTACTGCAATATATTGTGTTGGCTGAAGTAGTGTATGTGTATAGTTTTGATGTTTTAAATGCCAACGATAAGCTAGCAGTGTGTGCGTGTGTCTGCTCTAGTGTTTTAAATGCTAAAAGTCAGCCAGCTGGCTTTGCAACCAAATTTACGTTTTAGTCATTGTGTGGAAGAATCTTACCAAACACTGGCAACTCTATAACTGCTTGAAGATACGTAATACAGCGTGAGAAATACACGGAGAGAGAGGGTAAAATATTATTAAATTCACAGACACACGGGTCAGGAGATGCCGATGAATTCACTTCAAATCGAGGAATACTGACACCTACCAGAAATGAAGTGCTCGATGTAACTACGGCATGAGGTTTTCCTTCAGTGCAGGAACCACGAATGATAAGCACCCTTTCATGCTACCGGAGCACTGAAGTTCTATTTTTAAAAATCCTTCAAATACTCAAGAACAAGTTTATAATTAGGATTCCATGTGATTATTGTTAAAAGATCACAAGGACAAAAGAATGAATCAAAGGGGAAAAAGGTAGACAGCAGAGCTAGAGAGTAAAAATAGAACAAGGAAGGAAGAGGGGAAGAAACAAGGAAGAGCAGAGAATGCACACCGTGGAGGGGCTCCACGTGGGAGCAGCCAGCCCCTACCGGGCCAGCACCTGAGACTGTGGGCACTCCCCTGCGTTTTCACTCACAGGACAGGCTTGATAACAACAGAAGATCTTTACACGTGGTGAAACCCTCATTTTCTTTCATTCCTTTGGTGCATCACAAGCTAGCAACTCAGAAGAAGGTGGATGCAAAACACCAGACCCACTGGGCTACACGGGGCTCCCAGTTTCCCAGGAAGGGCCCTGGCGGCCCCACTCACCGAGCTGTGGCCCATGCTGGCGGCCGCTGTCAGTGCCTGCTGCAGGGCCTGGGTCTTCCTCAGCACGCCTGGCTGGGGTGGGCCCACGGACCACTCACAGGTCAGCAGGTAGCGGAGAATGTCGCCGTGGCCCCTCAGTGCGCTGTGGACCAGCGCGCACTGGCCTTTCTTATCCAAGTGGTCCACCTGGGCGGGGGGAGGAACAGGGGAAGGTCACGGTTTAGCATCACTTCGTCACAGTGCCCCACACATGCTCTGCACAAACCCCATCCCACTGCAGGTGTAAGGGGATAATGTCCCAGTATGTCTCTCTGGAGAGTCTCCGTCTGAATTACTATGGTGTAATTAATGCACTATTCCAGGCCTTGAGTTCCCTCTGTACAACTAGTGATCACAAGACATCCTCCTCGCAAATGACTCAGAGCTCCAAGTTCTCTGGGAAGCAGGTAGGAGGACAGACCAAAACCTATACTTCCCAACCTTGGTAACTTGGGCAGAGTATTCGAAATCTGCTGTGACAAGCTATGACTTGGGGAGTAGAGCAGTTCTTTGCTTACTGAGACAGGAAAGCCAGCGAAAGGAAGGGATCTGGAAAACCCAGCTCTGAACAAAGAAGAGCAGGAAGGGACCCCAAGCGGCATTTTACTGGGGAAGGCAGGTGACCCAGGACGTGTCAGCATGCTAAGTGTGGTCGCAAAGCCAAGAAGGCAAGCTAGCCACAAATGGGGAGTACCCAAGTGCTGCATACCCCCTAATGGTGCAAGAGGCAGCAGACAACACAGCATTCCCTGTCTAAACCTGGAAATATTAGCCTGGAAGAGGATTCAGGGTCCAGCCTTGCTTGCAAACTCTGAGGATGCCCTACACCTCAACCCAGAGGCTTTTGCAAGAGCCACTACACAACCCATCCCCTCCTACAGAGCTTTCAGCTAGCCTCCGGATAAAGCCCAGCCACGATTTGGAAGTGGAAATGGAGGTGTGGTGATGAGCAGTAATGAACCCACTGGGAAGGCTTACCAGCAACATTTCCCTTCTTCCATGAGCTAAGGGTGACCTGTCCCAAATGCTTTATTTTCGAGAGAAAAAACCAAAAAGACTCCCATAGTTACTATAAGCCTAATATCTTGTCGTTGAACTTTAAAGATCCTAACTATAAAGAAGAAAGACAAACATCAGTGATTTACTTCTACTGTTGTTCAAAAGTACCTTCTCCCTTCCCCAATGAAGTGCTTATAATAAACCTAAACAGAGTTTACTGTGAACTTGGCACTGTTCTCATTTAATCTCTTAACATTGATAGTCCTCGAGTAACCCCTTAACAATATAGTTACTCTGTATTGTTAACATACTGATTTACTTATGCTCACACAACAGCCCTGGGGTAGGTCCTGTTGTTATGCCCATTTTACGGATGAGAAGCCTGAGGCACACAGGCTCAACAACTTGCCCAACGTCCCAGCTGGCAGTTGGAGAAATGAGAATCTGGGGCCTTCTAGTGTTCCTGCAACCATATGCTTAAGCACATGCCTTCCAAGACCCACAGAACTCATTTTATTGGTTTTTTTTTTTTAAAAAAAGACATGAAACGGAATAAGAAGAAAGGAGAAAAAAAATCAAACATTTATATGTTTTCAACCAATCCAGTGCTGTGTTAAATTCTGTGACAAGTTCCAGGGTCACACTTGCAGGCTTTTGAAAGGATGGCCTTACTCAGGCCGCTGGTGGTCGGGAGCCTCCCCTTGGGCAGGATTAAGCAGAGTAAGAGGTTCGAACAAAACACACAGCCCGTCTCTTTCTCGGAGGTGACACACACACCCACATCAGGCTACATCACACACTGTCTGGAGCCTGTAGCTCCACCTTTTCTGTTTATGTGGTGATTTCTGTTCACTGCAACTTGACAAAGCAGAGACCAAAGGGAGCTTGGCCCAGAAAATGAGAATTCTACAAGCAATGGAAGACCCCTCCCATCTTCGCCCCTGCCTCCCCCGCTGGAGAAGGCTGCTGCTTACCCTTGCCCCCTTCTTGGCCAGCAGACACACCAGCTTCGTGTGGCCGGCAGCGGCCGCGTAGCAGAGGGCAGTCATGCCGTTCTCTGACGTGCCGTCCAGGCAGGCGCCAAATTCCAGGAGCAGAGTGACCACCTCCTCGTGGCCGAGGTGAGACTGGACACACAGGATCGGGGCGTTATTTAACACTTCGGTCCTGTAGTTCACGTTGGCCCCTCCCAAAATTAGGAGACGGCTCACCTGTTGGAGAATGTCCCCCAACAAGATTAATTTCTCACGTAGATGTCAGTCACAACAACATCTGCGGAGAAGGGTGGTATTCTTGATCCAGTGGTTCTCAAACTTGAGTGTGCATAGTATGACCTGCACTGAAAACGGACATTCTTGCCGGTGGGAATGTAAAATGGCACAGCTGCCACAGAAAACAATGTGGAGGTTTCTTAAGATCCAGCAATCCCGCTCTGGGTACATATCCAAAGGAAATGAAATCAGGATCTTGGTATCTGCACTGCTGTGTACGGAAGCACTGTTCACAATAGCCAAGAGATGCAGGTGAACTAAAAGGTCAACAGATGAATGGAAAAATGTGATATGTAAATACATACAGTGGAAAATCACTCAGCCTTTAAAAGGAAGGAAATCCTGTTACATGCCACAGCATAGATGAACCTTGAGAACATGAGGGTAAGTGAACTAAGCCAGCCACAAAGAGACAAATACTATACGATTCCACTTACACAAGGGACATAAAGTAGTCAAATTCATAGAGACAGAAAGTAAAACGGTGGCTGCCAGGGGCTGGGAAAAGGGGGAAATGAGAATTGTTTAATAGGTATGGAGATTTAGTTTTATTCTGGAGACCTACTGTACAATAATGTGAAAATATTTAACACTACTGAATTCTGTCCTTAAAAATAGTTAAGATGGTACGTTTTATTTTATGTTTTTTTAATCACAGTTAAAAATCTAGAAATGCACATTCTCTGGAATCAGACCTCTGTATTCAGTAGGCCTGGGGTAGGGCCTGGGAATTTGCCTTTTTAATGAATTCCCCCCAGGTGATACTGATGCTGTTGGTCTGGGGACACTTTTTTTTTATTTTAATTAATTTAATTAATTTATTTTTGGCTGCATTGGGTCGTCATTGCTGGGAAGGGGCTTTCTCTAGTTGCGGGCGAGCAGGGGCTACTCTTCGTTGCGGTGCGCGTGTTTCTCATTGCGGTAGTTTCTCTTGTTGCGGAGCACAGGCTCAGTAGTTGTGGCTCATGGGCTTAGTTGCTCCACGGCATGTGGGATCTTCCCAGACCAGGGCTCAAACCCGTGTCCCCTGCGTTGGCAGGTGGATTCCTAACCACTGCGCCACCAGCAAAGTCCCTGGGGACCACACTTTGAAAACCGCTGTTTGATCCAAATAAAAACAGAAAATTCATTTTGGGGGGCAATGAAATAATCATCACAGGATTAAATAATTAACAGTGAGATAATAAAGCCAAAAGTGAAAGCAAATACTCTCTTTTCTTTACAAGGAATTGTACCTTCAAGAAAAAGCAGAACACGTGAAAATGTTCACAAGCTTGGGGCTGTCAGCAGCACAAGACTTACAGACAATCACCGGCTTTTTCTACTAATTACTACATCCACCACCCACTTAACTCCTTGGACCCAGATATCAAGGGAAGTTTGTTATCTGTAGGTTTTAAAATAAAATCACAGAATACCTTAGGCAAATTTCAGCTATACTAATATCTTCTTCAAATCTCCAGGTCATTGGAAAAATGACACTCCTTTAAACACCTATTAAGATGCCCACTGCGTTTCTTCTAACAGTTCCCTTCAATGGTCCCGGATCGACATCAATCACTCCCGACAGACCCTGGCCACTTCCGGGCTGCCCATCAGGTGTGAAAACCACACAGACTGGGTCTCTTATTTGACCGGAGACACATGGGATCATTAAAAGATACAGAAAGATGACAAAACACACAGAATTCAAGGTATTTCAATGATATGGTGTCCACAAGAGTAGCTGACAGAATACTTAAAAAGTGATAGAAATTATTATTCTGGTGGTGACATCACACCTCAGAAGAGTGAGACAGCATACAGACAGGTTAGAACCCAAAGTGTAAAACCTGAAGCGGTCTGGGTTGCCACTGAAGCTTGAACCCCGGGTGACCCAGCCCTTCAGCTCCTTCTCTGACCTCGTCCCCCAGCACCCTTACCCTCACTTCCCCACACCGCGACCATGCTGGGTCTAATGCTTGTCCTACAACAATGGCAAGCATGCCCTGGCCTCCTGGTCTTTCCCTCTTTCTTGTATAGTTCCCTCTGCCAGGAATAAATACCCTTTCCATAGCTACAGATGACAAAGGATCACTTCCTATGGGTCCCTGCTTCAATGCCAGGACACCAGGGAGAAGTCCCCCCATCCGATACAGAATGCCCCCAGCCCTCCCCATGCCCACGCCCCCCCCAACACACACACACACAGAGGCTGACCCCGTGCATGGCCATCTACTCTGCACACTCCATTTCCCGGCTCAGCCCATGGCACAAGATACTGGTTCTAAGACACAGAAGTTCACAGAGAAGAGAGGTAAACAAAGCCCCTTTATGGGTGAGGATGGCCCACAAGTCAGTTCCTTCCTGCCATTAGGATCATCACTTACATTTAAGGAAGGACCGCTTGAAGTTGGGGGGAGGGATAAATTAGGAGTTTGGGATTAACACATATATACTACCATATATAAAATAATCAACAAGGTCCTACTGTATAGCACAGGGAACAACACAATATTTTGTAATAACCTAAAAGGGAGAAGAATCTAAAAAATTATTTATATATATAAAACTGAATATATATATTATTTATATATATAACTAAAAATTATTTATATATATATATAAAAAATTGAATCGCTTATGCTGTACACCTGAAACTAACACAACATTGTAAATCAACTATACTTCAGTTAAAAAAAAAAAGGAAGGAAGGACGGCTTATACCCAAGTGACCAACACCTGCCTCGTCATTCACCCAATCAGGGGGACCATCTTTCAACCCCATCTGGGTCAGCACCAACCCAGCCTCCTGCAACAAACCAGCACGTGAGGATGGAGGGGCAGAAAAAACAGGAAGGAGAAATCAGGAGAGCTGTCCCTGTCCCAAGAGTGACATGCGACGCTCAACCTCGGGCAAACTCATCCCTGCCAAGCTTGCTCTACCACCCTATGTAGGTTTGCTCTTAAAAACAGCACAGACTCAAACAGGATTTGAAAGCATTTTAAAAGTGTAAGTGCTCAACCAAAGTAAGGGTTTTTGAGAAAATTATTTTCCTTTGAGTAAAACCGCCAACAGTAGAGCAGGAATAAGACAGCGCTGCTGACACAGTTGGGGATTTTATCAAGGCCTATGAAATCAGTTCTTAGGCAAGAGGGGTTACAGAAGAACCCTAGCAGCTTTTTCAAAGCACACGTAACATCACTGAGGGGCACATCGGACGCTGGTCACCAAAGGACAGGCAGGAATTGTTTGTAAATTCCCAGGGTGACTTTGACAGCCAGTTACCCTCTCTCTTCCCCTCTCCCACCAATCCCATTCCCTCTTCAGATTCATGAGCCTAAGAGAAAAAGATGAATTAAATAGTCTGAGTTCCCAATCAGCCCCTTAACTAACTTGCTGTGTGATTTTCAGAAAAGTACTCAACCTCTCCGTGATTCAAGTGCCTCCTAAGAAAATGACAGTACACCACCCCATGTTTCTACTGGATAGTTTCTCTTTCCTAAGAATGTTGGCAGGTGTTGTTTCAGTGCTGTCTTCCTGAATACTTTATAAGAAAAGTCTTATGGAGGGTATGTGCTTAGGGGCAGAGCTTTCCTAAAGGTATTTGTTATCAGTTCTCTATCTGCTTCTTCGGAAAGACATTTCCTTGGTGGGTGCAATGTTGCGGGTATTTTTACCACTTACCCCCCAATCAGTCTGTGGATCTACCCCGAACCCATATTTCTTAACCTTGCTGCACAATGAAATCACCTGGGAGCTTGCACTGCTGTGGGATTTGCGTCACCCTGTCACTGCCCTCACCCTCAGTTTCCTCACCTGAAAGGTGGAGATAAAAACAGTTTCACCTCCTCAGGTTGTTGTGAAGATTAAAAATGAACGTGCCATACACACAAAGCACTTAGCACAGCCCTCAGCATCCTGTAAGTGCTAAATAAATATTACTTGCTATTGTTACAATCACCTTCGATTGAATCTTTAGAAGAGACAAGGGCCCTAGTCCCTGACCCCTGGAAGGCACAGGAGGGCGCTCTGCCCCAGGAACCTGGCGACCCGGAGGGTCTGGCCCGCCTGGGCTGCTCACCAGCACAGAGCAGCAGGGAGACCTCATGCTTATTTGAGGGCAGATGTGGACCCATTAATGCCTCATGATGGGCAGCTCCCCTTCACCACCACCCACCTGCACACTCACAAGTTCTCAGGTGCTTCCAGTAGAATCTCAGTTCTCACTTGACCATATAATAAATGCCAAGTATTCTCCCAAGAGCTTTAACATCTCAGTGAGGTTTCCCATCACTCTGTGATGCAGGTTCTTTTGTTACTTTCATTTTACACGTGAGAAAACTGAGGCTCAGAACAGATAAGCCACAAATTAGCCCTAGGCACAATGCTAATTAGTATCACAGAGCAGTCCAGCAGCCGAAGCAGCAGCTCCGGCTAAGATTACTCCGCCTTCCAGGAAGGGGTTTTAAGTGGTTCTTCCTGTACATTTTCTCCCAATCACATGGAAATCGTCTGGTCATCACCACCACGAAGCTCTCCCTGGATAACACCTGGAAATGGCAATATTACCTATATACTTCTGGATTTGATGAATACAAGAAAATAAAAAAGGGGCCGGGGGGTAGGCAAAAATGACGTGATCCTGAGGAACAGAAGAGGCACTGTCCAGCAAGGTCGTAAAGTGGGAAGCTCAGTTTTCTCATTAAGTATGTTGGAGGTTCTCATCAATACAACCGGTGTAAATGTGCGCTGCCTAGTAGTTATGCAGAATATGACTGGATCCTCTGAGCCAGGGAAGTTGGGCCGAAGTCCATGCCTAGCTCCTGTCTCCTCCCCCGCGGCCCCAGCTCCAGCTGAGAGAAGAATCACAACCTTAATTCTTTTCGGGAGCCTGTGGCTGGCAGCCGGTCCCATGCGACCACGTGAGCAAAACAACCAGCTGGACGGGAGCCTGAAGGCACTGGCGGCAAGCTCCCCAGTGGGCCAGCCAGGGCCCGGGCTGGCATAAGCCTGGCCGGGCAATGGGAGATCACATTGTTAGAAATCACAGGCATGCCACCAAAATTAAAATTCATCTACCAAGTAATCACTCGGGAGCAAGTCGCTATAATTGACCAAAGTAGCAAACTGCAATTATTGCTCAAAATGACATCCCTTCCTGTAATGACATTTAATACTCTCTAAAAAAAAAAACTCCTTAATTGCATGCATAATTTTAAATTACCGTAATTTGTTCATGATTCTGTGAAC
>NW_020185336.1:7177174-7189592 GCF_003031525.2 Neophocaena asiaeorientalis asiaeorientalis
CTGTGTACCCCCCCCCCCCCCCCCCCCCGCTTTTCTTTTTCTTGAAAGATAAAAGAAACAGGATAATGAATGCCTTAAAACTCGGTAACCAAGTTATACAATTTGGGGGATAGCGTAGAGGTAGGTGACACTGGAGTTCTATAAAACAAAGTAAAGATGAATAACTCTTAAAATTGCAAATATGTTAAAGAGGAAAGTTTATAATCCCAGGGGGGTCGGGCTCATTTCATTACTACACTGTACCTTTTAATTTACTGCCTTAAAAACTCGTATTCAACAGAGTGGGATGTTTCCCATCTACTTTTCATCCACATTAAAATAACTTTTGGGCCCATAATTCATTCAAATGGTGGCAACACATTCTGCCATTTTAATTTTTCTTTCTTTCTTTCTTCCTTGCCATCATTACAGAATTTTATTAATTATGGAGAAGCCAGAAGATATAATTTTAACTGAAGTGAAAGATGAAACAGTGTCATTACAGTAAACTCAATTCCAATTTCTATAAAAAGTAAAACAGGGCTTCCCTGGTGGCACAGTGGTTGAGAGTCCGCCTGCCGATGCAGGGGACACGGGTTCGTGCCCCGGTCCGGGAGGATCCCACATGCCGCGGAGCGGCTGGGCCCGTGAGCCATGGCCGCTGAGCCTGCGCGTCCGGAGCCTGTGCTCCGCAACGGGAGAGGCCACAACAGTGAGAGGCCCGCGTACCGCAAAAAAAAAAAAAAAAAAAAAAAAAAAAAAAAAAAAAAAAAAAAAAAAAAAGTAAAGCAAAAAAACAAAAATTCTAAACACAATTCCTTCATCACGTAAAGTCTACGCTCGGCGTGTTCTCCACCTTCTGCAGAGTTACGCTATCTAAAAAGGAAGCGCTCACTTTGACCCCGAGCAACAGCTTAGAGCTCATGCTCCCTAACTATAAAAGCGGCTTCCCTGTCCTCACCCCATGAAACTTGCACGTAGCTTCAGTCGGGACACAAGCCCTCAAGCCTAGCGGTCTGCAGAGTGAGTAGAAATGTCCAAAGGAGCAGGGCTGAGCACAAGCTTCTCAGGAGCGGCTCCCTGGGGCTGCTCTACTCCCAGGCACCCCACCAAGGGGTGAGCCAGGCTGAAATCCAATGTGGCCTCTGCCCATCAAGCCTGGAACCCCAACAGTGCTGAGCCCACCTGCACTTTTCTATTTGCAAAAGACCTTGTCCGAACCCACCAGGGGGTGGTGGCCTTTCTCTAACCAACACCCAAGCTCTTCACTGGGCAGCAGGGCTGTGGGTGAGCTGTCCCAGGGTCAGAGCACCACTAGGTCCTTCCTGACACCCAGGCTCCTCCCTTCTATACACCAGCAGGCGGAGATGTAATGTCCACCACAGGGACTACAGTTAATAACACTATTATATATTTCAAAGTTGCTAAGAGAGCAGATCTTAAGTTTTCATCGCAAGAAAAAATTTATAACCATATGTGGTGATAGCTGTTAACTAGACCTTTTGTGGTAGTCATTTCACAATCCAAAGAAATAACACATCGCTAGGTTGTACATCTGAGATGTAATGTTATCTGTCAATTATATTTCAGTTGAAAAAAAAAAAGCAAAAGAAAATAAATACAGCCTGCCCTCTGTATCAGTAGGTTCTGCATCTGTGGACTCAACCAACAGCAGACTGAAAATATTCAAAAACAAAAATTTCCACAAAGCTCCAAAAAGCGAAACTTGAATTTTCTGTGTGCCAGCAACTATTTACATAGCCTTTACATTGTGTTAGGTATTATAAGTACTCCAGAGATGATTTAAAGTATACTGGCGGGGGGGAAAAAATGGGACTTTCCCAGCAGTCCAGTGGTTAACACTCTGCGCTTCCACCGCAGGGGGCACGGGTTCAATCTCTGGTCTAGTAACTAAGATCCCACATGTCGCAAGGCGTGGCCAAAAAGAATAAAGTATACGGGAGGATGTGCGCAGGTTATATTCAAATACTGCACCATTTTATATATGGGACTTGAGCATCCTTGGATTTTGGTATCTGTGGGAGGTCCTGGAACTGATCCGAGGGACCACTATACACCAGGAAGGCAAGGAAGGGAGAAGAGGGAGGAGAGTTCACATCACCAGACACAGGAAATGCTCTGTAAGGCCCTGATCCCCAGACACACACCCACGGTGTAGGTGCTGAGGGTGGGACGTACTGACAGCAGGGGAGGAGAGGCACAGAAGTCCCCAGGGAGTGGCCCCCAAGTGTCCTCCACGGCACCATCTCTGGGGCACGTGGCCCCCTTCCCAGGTGGATTTGATAAACCAAAGTGAGGAGAAGTAGAAGACAGATTCCTGGAAACTTCCAGGGCTTCCCTTGACCACACTGCGACCATGTCACGGCACCTTTGTGCTACTAAGGAGAGAACAGGTATGACTGTTCTCATGGAGGTGACTGAAGGGGAGAACATGACTCCTTGGGAAACGATGTCAGAGCTTTTGAAGGCAGCCGGACACGTCAGGGCCTGGGGCTGAAAGGCCTGGAGTCTAGCAGGTGTGTCAAACAGGTGAGAAATCTAAAATGTGAAGACACTTACGATCTCATCTTACTTTGCTCTGGGAAAGATGGTGGTAAAGTGATATGAGACAGTAATTTCCGCGTTCTGTGGGGGTTAACTCCTCTTTGTTGCCTTAACAGATACTCGGCCTCTGTGTGCTGCAGACTCTTAGACTGCACTAAACGAGGGGGGAAAATCTATCCTAAAAAGCTCAGCAGAACGTTGTGCCATGATAGCCACTGACCAAGAGTGAGGAAGCTCTTGGTTCAGCAGCGGGCAGACCCTGCTACGCTTTCCGTGGTCATCAATACACATGAGCACAAAACCTTTAGAAAGAGTTTCCCTCTGTGTGCCCACCACTTTGTGTTACTCATCAGTGCTTAATTTCCTACGAACCATAAAGAGATAGCCCAGATTTGAAGCCAGGACGTCCTAAAAGTCCATTTTCCCTGGATATCTGACCAGGGTTTCCTCTGACCTTTGGTTTCCTTTGTGAATTGCTTCCCTTATCTCATCCACTCTGAAACAGTCACCTCGTGCTCACACAGCAGCCCCTGACCACCCACCTCTTCCTGCCCCAGTGAAAGCTAAACTTGTAGAGGAGGACCGGCAATAGAGCGTTCGGGTCTGTGTGCCTTCCGTCGGGAAACAGCATCTTTAGTAGTAGCTTCCCAGCCTTCTCTGGCCACCAGCCAGTGTTGGGGAGAGCAGGACTGTTGGAGCAACAGTGGCCAGGGGGGCAGGGGGCTCTGGCCCTCCCAGCAGAGGGTCACTTACCTTCACATTGGGAGTGTAGAGATTCCTGAGGGAGGCCAGGGCGGCAGACAGCCCCTCGGTGCTGTACCCAATCCACAGGGCTTGCAGATGGCTTGAAGAGATTCCAGTCTTCTTACTGAGGCCCTGGAAGCAAGAGCGACAAATCAGCTTCAAGGTCTCCTTTCCCACCTGCAGTGTGAGTCTGAAAGCGGGTGTGCCCGGGAGGGCGCAGGTCCCCGCTGAACGCGGGGCAAAAGCTGTGCACACAGAAAAGGCCTGAACCTGTGAGCCTTCCCGCCCTAAAGGCAAGGGTTGAGGAACTAGCCTACATCGACTGTACGCCTGGGGAAACGGGGGCGGGGGGGGGGACAGATGAGGAGAAAGTTTCTCTTTACAGAGGTTCTCCAATCAATTAAAGGAAGAATAAATGTTAGAATATCGCCATCTGGAAGCCCTAATGAAGGAAGAGACCAATCGTGGCCCATGGCATCACACCAAGCACACATGCTACGCATCCTGACACTAGAAACCTTATACAGACTTCCAGAGCATTTTAACGCTAACAGGCAGACCTCGAAGATACTGTGGGTCTGGTTCCAGACCACAGCAATAAACCGAGCCATGCAATTTCTTTGGTTTCCTGGTGCACATGCAAGTTATGTTCACACGATACCGTAGTCTATTCAGTGTGCAACAGCATCGTCCAAAACAATGTGCACACCTTAATTTAAAAAGACTTTATTGGGCTTCCCTGGTGGCGCAGTGGTTGAGAGGCCGCCTGCCGATGCAGGGGACGCGGTTCGTGCCCTCGTCCGGGAAGATCCCACATGCCGCGGAGCGGCTGGGCCCGTGAGCCATGGCCGCTGAGCCTGCGTGTCCAGAGCCTGTGCTCCGCAATGGGAGAGGCCACAACAGTGAGAGGCCCGCGTACCGCAAAAAAAAAAAAATACTTTATTGCCAGAAAACGCTAACCGTCACTGAGACTTCGGTAAGTCATCGTAGTAACATCAAAGACCACTGATCACATATCACCACCACAAGTGATAACGAAAAAGTGTGAAATATTGCAAGAATTTCCAAAATGTGACACAGAGACATGAAGTAAGCAAATGCTGTTGGAAAAATGGTTCCGAAAGTCTAGCTCAACGCAGGGTTGCCACAGACCTTCAATTTGTTAAAAAAAAAAAAAAAAATTGCAAAGCACAATAAAGCAAAGTGCACTAAAACAAGGTTTACCTGTATAAAGTAATTGTGACACCCGGTGGGGCAGAGGGGGTGGGGATCAAACCTGAACCTGATTAAGCCGCTCGATATAAACACCAAATGATAAAAAAAATCCAGAGGAAAGAGGAACACGTTAACGTAGGCCACAAGAAATAAGGACACGATCAGAAGATCCAGGGGGTATGAAACTACACAGGTCACGAAATCTGGTTCAACAACTAAATAAGGAAACAAAGGGAATGAATGAAGTGGAAGTTTTAAGTGAAAAGAAAAGATTTAGAGAGGGAAAAAGTAAAATCTAATCATTGCGGTAGATACACACTTGAGCGAGAACAATTACTTTTAGGGAGGAGGCTGTGCTGGGAGTGAGGTTCATGGAGGGCTACTCCCTGCAGCGGTGTGGGTCTCACCTTGAAAATGTGTGCCTTCAGGATGTGATGGCCGAGCTCCATGGTCTGCTGGCGGTTCAGCTTGCCCTCCTGTCTCGAGAACATGAATGCCAGGAGAGCATGCCCGTTCCTAGGACGAGAAACACACAGGTTGGTAACCAAAGACCCGAGTTCATCTCTCTGCAGGCCCTCGGGGCAAACATCGCCCCTCGACCCCTGAACTGTTCTCCTGGTGCTTCAGCATCACCAAACAAAACGGGTGGAAGGCTGCTTCTTCACAGAAGATGGTCAATGCTGTTTATTCCTCGAGTCATTTTAAGGGCTTTCTCAGGCTTCCTCTGTCTCTGCGGAGTGACTTAGAGAGAAGCCTCTGGACAGGGCAGGTCTTTGAAGATGGAACCACCCGCCCCCTGTTCATCCTCCATCACTCTCTCATCAGTCTATTTGTTGATTTAGCTCTGTCACAAAAACGTAAACTCCATGTGACTAAGGGTCTCGTCTAAGTCACAGCTATAGCCACAAAACCTAGCAAATGCCCAAGACTCAGTAAGAACGCAAATACGCATTTCTTGGATGGATGGACGGACGGACGGACGAAGGACAGATGCGCAAGTGGACAAATGGAGCAGAACCGTCACTGGACCTGACGTTCAGGCCTCCCCTCAGTACAACCACCACTGGGGACAGACCTGGGCCAAAGGACAAGGCCTTACAATGGAAGGGAAAGAAAAACCAGGCCATATACAGCAACAGCTCATGATCAGAAACACCTAGAATTCTAGGCTTGAATGGAACACAGATCCTTCCTTGTAGGGGTAAAAAAGCTAAGCTGTATGAGTAGGTTTGCTGCATCTGGGCACAGGGTAGACATTCAACTGACACCACCAATTAATCCCCCAACTAACCCTCTCATGAAGGAGCCATCCTACCCATTTTCCCCCTCTACATCTGTAGGACTCATTCTGTCTCCTGTGGACTCCATGCCTTTGTCTGAGCCAATCTGTTTGGAAAAGATGCTAAGGGCTGCTTATTCCAAGGTCACAGCAGTGACCTCTGTGCAGGGTGAATTATTTTCATTTCTATTAACCTGACAAACTTTGACGTGCTGTTTTGCTGAGGAAAAGCAGCTAGTTGTGGAGGAAAAGATAAACGGTGAAAAAGAAAAGCATTCTTCTAAATGTGTTTTCTAGTAGTTGCTGATCTAGAGGATTAAAAGCATTCATCATTTAAATCATATTCATCTATCCAGATGCTTGCCTGTTTCCCATATCACGTATAAATCATGTTACAGACGAGGAAATCAGGGCAGGTGGAAACCACGAGATTGCTTTTTATCCTGCAGGGGAAGGCATGACATTTAAGACCACACTGCCACTGAGTGTCCTGCCTCGCGTCCTGTCAGGGTCTAGAGCACATATCCTGTGCTCCCCCCTCACACACACCACCTCCCAGACCTCAGGCTTCGGTTTCCCCTCTCAGATGAGAGCCTCCCTTGCTCCCGTGGAAAACACTCCCTGCCACCTTCCAGCGCTCCATGCCCTACCTGGTCCCTATCCATGGGCTAGTCCCACATCACTCTAGTCAGGGCCACTCTCCCACCCACGGGCTCAGCTATCCTCAGTCTCCCAGTCTGCCGGCTCTGTGGCCATGCCATCTGCGTCCAACACAAGGACATGCCAAGGACTGTGGCTGGCCGGCCCTTGCGGGTGACGATCACGCAGCCCTCAGTGGCTGGGCCAAAGGTGTCCGGTGCTCTGAGCTAAGCACGTGGCTTCCCACCTCCCCAAGGAGACAATTCACCATGCAGTCACTGGGCACCTGCACTCCTCTACATCCCATCTACCTTGACGTCCTTCTTTCCCGGCCCTGGGATCATGTGCCCCCTTCTAAGTCTACCTGCACTTACGAGTCTGTTCATTTTCTGAAGCTTATACATATCAAGCTTTTACTACGTGCCAGATGCAGAAAGTTAACTAAATTATTTCATTAACTTGTTCGACCCTGTGAATCACTATGTCTTATGATCCCCAATTTTTTTGCATGGGGAAACAGAGGCCTGGACAGGTAAATGATGCGCCCAAGATCAAACAGGTGGTAACGACTGTGCAGAATTTGACCACAGTCTATGCAACGTGAATGCCTTCTATGCTCTTCATCAGCGTAACCCGATTTCTCATTCATTCATTTGTGCGTTAACATCCCCCTATAACCAGCATCATGGCTTAATGATGGGGATCCCACGGGGAACAACGCGAGGTCCTTGCCCTGAGGAGGTCTCAGCAACTGGACTGGAGACACGTAAACAAGACAAAATCCAGCTGGAACGGCACTGTGAACGGACTCAATGGGAGCACAGAGGAGGCTAGCTGACCCCGTTCCCTTGTGTTTCCAATTTCTCCCTCTTCACTGATTGTGCTTCCCCATGCTGTCTCAATGATGCTTCCAACAACGTCCCAATCCCCTGCATTGTTAAAAACATAAACCAATACCCTTCCCCACCCTCAAACTACCCGAAACCTCTCAACCCTTCCACTTTCCATGCCAGGACATTAGCTCTCTCCTCTTTCACGCCTCACAACCCAATGGAAGGAACCTCCTAAGGATGTAGGACCCTCCTCCCACAATGAAAAGCCAATGGCTTCCCCTTCATCCTCACCTTCCTTCACTTCTTGGCAGCACATACTCCCCCCACCTCCTTCCGTGCAAGCCTTGTCCTTGTCCCAGAAGTCCAGAGCTCCCTTTCCTCTCACTGCACTTCCTCACTACATCCCACCATTGCCTCTCCATCAATGATGCCAGATCTTCAACGCCAACCTCTCCTCCAACCGTTTAGACCCCACCTGCCTCAGAACCTCACCACCAACCCCATAAACTCAAACTGCTAAAATCCAAAGCCGCCCATGCCTTTCTTACCCACTCTAAGAGCAACGCCATTCCTAGTTTCTGAAGCTTAACGCCTCAGTGTGACCTACATACAACACCTCCTTCTGCTCGACTATGCCCACAGGCCAAGCCAGGCCCATCTATCTTATGTCAGCAAGGCTGGCCTCCAACTCACTATCCTCCTAGAAAATGATCTGATTTGGCTAAACATGTCACAGCACACATTTCACCTAGTTATTACGGTCTGGCTAAATAACCTGGAACTTACAGTTTATAGCCCCAAAGCAGGTTCAAAAGATAATAAACTCTTAGCCCAGTGTTGCCTAAGAAAACACCTTATCCACAACATGAAAAGAGCTGCTAGACCTAGTGTGTCAATGTTAAGTCAACAGTCATGGAAGGAAGGGAGTGTGCAGCTCACGAGTGCATATTCATTTCATCTCTGGCCCCAGCATCTGATGCAAGGTCCAGTCCAGCCCAAAGCAGACGCTTTAGCAGCTTGTCAGACCTCTTACACGAGGCTGGGAGCAATTCTGACTCACAGAGGGCAGAAGCCATTCAAGACAGAAATGATGGACTTCCCTGGTGACACAGTGGTTAAGAATCCACCTGCCAACGCAGGGAACATAGGTTCGAGCACTGGTCTGGGAAGATCCCACACGCCGTGGAGCAACTAAGTCCGTGCGCCACAACTACTGAGCCTGCGCTCTAGAGCCTGCAAGCCACAACTACTGAGCCCACGTGCCACAACTACTGAAGCCCACGCACCTAGAGCCCGTGCTCCCCAACAAGAGAAGCCACCGCAATGAGACACCCACACACGGCAACGAAGAGTAGCCCGCGCTCAGCAATGAAGACCCAATGCAGCCAAAAAACATAAAAAAGAAAGACAGCAATGATGTCGGCCAAGGCCAGGGCCAGGCAGAGGTGACGGACATGAACGCACCCTTACTGAGAGCGTTTGCACCTTGAAGCGCCCAGTCTTTCACCCTGACTGGCACTATATGCCACAGGGCAGGCAGGCTTCCCACCCGTCTCCTCCCCTGGGCGGTGAGGAGACCTGCATCCTGGCCCGGCCCTGCTGCAAAGCCTCAGTGGAACCTCTGACTCCCCGGATGCAGGTGCCCCATCGCCATCTTGTAAGTGGGGCATCTGAGCTCCGAACCTGAATCCTCCCGACCCCAAATCCCAGTCTGTTACATAGTGCAGAACACAAATGCAAAATGAGGAGGCCAGACGTGATGGCTGTGCTGCCCTCTGGGCCCACAGACACATCAGATCTCTGGGACAAGATGCCACAAGCGCAAGGGGTGGTGGAGAGTGGCAGCACCGAGGATGCGAGACAGTCCACAGACCCTCCGGTGAAGAAACTGAGCCGTGAACAGGCTCGAAGGAAGCCGGCTGTTCCCTGCAGCTAATGCCACACTCTCCCACGGGTGACCCATGTGCAAGGGGGCAGGGATCTAGAAGAGAATCACCAGAGAAATATGGCCCGGGCACTGCCGAGCTTCTCTTTCGTCTGAACGTACTGAGGAGTCCTAAAATTCCGGCAATTAAAGGAAGGAAGCTTTTGTTGTAGCAGCAGAGAGAATTTTCCATCACCCTTCCTGAATTATTCATGCTGTACTGTCTTTCTGTTAAAGAACACAACTAGCGTTTGGAATCCCTTCCCCAGTCACACATCAGACTCCCTGCACAGAGCTGCCCGTCATACCTGGGTTCACACAGGAAGGCCGTGTTTTCACCATCTGCTCTCCACACGAGCCACTCCCTGAAGGACGGATGGCAGAACATGCGGGTTTTGTCTCGCCTCTTAATGAGGAAGCAGGAGAGGGCATCCATCCTCTGCTGAAAGTCCTCCCAGCCCTGCTCCCCTTGGATGTGGCCGGCATTAATCGCCTGGAAGATCTGTTCATCTGTCATGGGGTGGAGGGATGCGAGGGCCACGTTTAAAATGGGCAGCGCTCTCTCAAAGGCGGACTGGGTCATGAACTTCATGTTGCACTGCAGCAGGTAGAGCTCAGACAGCGACACGGGTACCACCTTGTAGCTGGCGCTCTTGATGACCAGGTGTCCCCTCTGGAAGAGGTCCAAGGTGAGTTTGAGGTACAGGTAGGAGCCGAGGCTCCGCAGCACCAGGTGGCTGCTCACTTTCCCGATGAGGGCGGCGTCGGCCTTGCCATTCAGAGAGATGTTGCTGAGGATGTCCTGGCTGCTGTGGACCCTGTGCTGGACGTAGGCGTGCAGGTCGCTGTGGATGTCCTTGTTGTCTGGGAAGTCATCTAAGGACAGCTTGATGAATGGCAGCTTGCTGACGATTTCCTGCAAAAGAATGAGACGCCCAGTGCCACTCCACAGAGCTTTCTTTTTCACGTCAGCTGCATTTCAAACCAGATCCACTGGTTTCCTTTCAAGAAGGATTTTCACGGATTACAGGGACTCATTGTTTTGTATTAAAACATGTAATAGGATAAACTGAAGATAAAAGGCTTATGTGAAAGAAATTCCTGATGCGAGATCAAATCAGAAAAGGCTTTCCTGAGGTCCTCATCCGAGGACGCAGAGCCAAGAGAGATGGAAGAGCCTCAAGCAGATGGCGGCGGCCTGGCTGCACCAGCAAAGGGGCAGTGAGACCCCCAGGTGACTTGATACCCATAATCTACACTGTGCAACTGCTTATAATAACAAGGACAGACACAAACCAACGCCGTACGTCTAAGGCCATGGCCAGACGAGAGGCATCTTTCACTGTGCATTAGATACCGGGGCTGCATAACCCAACTGGAACATCTGAAACTGCCCCCAGGCTGGGCTCCAGTGACAGCCTGCCGCAACCAAGCTGCTGGACATTCGTAGAGCCCACTGTCATTTTGGTTTTTTGTAGTTGCTGTTTTTTGGTAAACTTAAATTGAAGTGTGATACACAGAGGTGCACAAATCCTAACTGACAGTGTCAGTCACTTCCACAAAGTCAAATATACCTGTGGGACCAGCAGGTAGACAAAGAACATTGCCAGCTCCCAGAAGCCCCGTGGCCCTTTGCCATCCCACAGATAAGCATTGTCCTGACACCTAACAGCAGAGATGAGTTTTTTTTTTTTAATCCCTCTATCATTTGTGAAGTAGCTAAGTACATGTCCGCATTGAACGTAACAGTCGTAGGAGACAGGCTGAGGACAATTACCGCACCCCTCCCCCATTTTACACAGATGCTAACGGAGCCTCTGAAAACTTACACAGCTCGCATGTAAAACACAGGACTCCTGGCTTCTGTGCTGCTGACTGCCAGATCCTGCTCGCTGTGTGAAAAATGACTGAAAAGTGTATGGATCAAACGTCCAGAAAAACAAACACCAAGTTCGAATGAGGTCTAATTCTACTTTTAAGGAAGAAAAGAAAGAACCCAAATGCTATTTTAAAATAAATATCATCCTAAAAGGGAAAAGATCAGGATCTAATGTCTCGTGTCTTTACTAAAAATGGATAGGAGGGAAGGAGTCAATGGCTGTTAAGATAGAATTTTAGGGTTTAAATGAGGGGACAGATGAGGAAGAGAATTAAAAAAAAAAAAACACTTCATCTCGCTGCAAGCATTACCTCATGTCTAAGTTTTATGAAAAACTAGGCTTTTATTCAGAATAGGCCTTAAAAATCTTTCTCCTTCATCCCTCCCTTTTCCCTTCATTAAAACAAACAAACAAACAAAAAAACCCAAAAAACAAAGTCCCACTACAAACCCATACAAATAACTACAAGCAGGAATAACTTTAAACTCTGGTAGACCTGTTAGCCAGGCGCCTCAAAGAGCCCCCCAAACTGAGTTATGGTGAACCAGGGCGAGACACTTCTATTTTAGAAGCACAAGTACAGCTTGATGATAATAAGAAACTCACTTGACATCTTGATAAATGTGCCTTGGGGGTAAAAAGGTCAGAGTTTTCCTGTTTAGAGCTCTGTACACTAATATTTCAAAGCTTTAATACGGTTTTCAATTCAGCAGCTAAACGGTTTACAATAGTTTAAGCTGTTAGTATTCATCTAAAATTGTAATTGTAAAAACTGTAAAATTGGGGTTTGGGGTCTTGGAAAGACATTTGAGAACTCTTTTTTACCTGAAAATTTGCTCTTACAGTCACAATCAACTTCAACCATGCAGGGAATTTAGAAATAATCTTGGTAATAAATGAAGAAAGTGTATCTCCATAATCAGGTTTATGAAACTCAGCTTCGTTTAAACCGTCTATCAAAATAATGTATTCTTCTTCAGGAATTTTCTGCTCTAAAGGAGAAAATAATTTTTTTAATTAGGAAATTATACATTTCTATAAGATAGCACCACCCAGGGTATTTTAATGCACAATTTAAAGTGTAAGGGAAAACGAAAAAGGTTTACACGTGGCAGAAGAAATGGTTTTTACAGAAGCATACTTTCTATTAGATTTGTAATGAAAACCAGAGCGCAGAGCCTAAAGAAAACCAATTCTCACCAAACAGTTTTCAGAAACGTACTGTATTACACACATCAGCAGAATCTCACCCATGTATATGACACACTTAGCTCTTCAAAAACTCCTGTCACCGGGGAGAGCTACAGCAAAGATAACCAACACGGACCGAGATGAAACCTGCCAAAGACTCTAGGTTTCT
>NW_020185336.1:7189637-7191226 GCF_003031525.2 Neophocaena asiaeorientalis asiaeorientalis
CCTGGTTGGATCCTGGTGAGGAAATCTGACCCTCAAAGGGCAAAGCATCCCGTCCGAGGCACACAGCCAATGGAGGCGAGAACTCTACTGCAGGGACTCCTCCAAGCCCGAATCTAGTTTTCTATTCATTAGTGCCAACTTTCTGCCCAGGGATGAGGTGCAATGATGACAGATCTGTTTCAATTCCCTCTCTCTGGTACCATCTGGCAGAAGTGCTACGTAGGCAGGTAAACTAGCTCAAAAGGTGAAGAGCAAAAGGGGGGAGGGAAGATGGAAAGTCAAAGGCCCATAATAGCACTAACGCCCCTACTGTGGAGAAGATTCAAGGGCAAAAAAACCAAACGGACACTTCTATAAACAGCTTCAGGTTCACCTGAGCAGAGGCCCCTGGAAAAACATGCCGGCAAGTTCCCCAAACAATCAACGTACACCCCTGCGCCTTAGGAGTGCAAAATATGCAGCCAGCAGTTCCTAGACAGCAAGTCATCTGAGTAACCTATGGTTACAAATTAGCTACTTCGGAAATGTTCAACCGCGGAGTGAAGTCTCACGAGAGATGTAAAATTTAAAACAAGGCCATCTGGAGTGGAGCCAGGAGGAGCCCTGGGGAGACGGTTCTGAGGAAGGGGAGGAGAGATGTACTCACATCCTCCCTGGGCCCACTTCACTCGTACCCCAGAGTCAAGTGGACCCCCACCCCGCTTCTGAGGACTGTCCCAGGGAGAGGGAGGACACGGGTGGCTGCTGGGAGGTACCATCTCTCAGGCTTGTGAGCGGCTCCAGCACACCCCTCTTGAAAGCGGCCACCGGGTCCTGCACACAGGACCTGAGGCTCAGCATGCCCTGGAGCTGGGGCTCCCTTATCAGCAGGTCTCGGTAGGCGGCCAGCTGATGGGACCGGCAGAGCAGAGCAGCGATGCTGTGCACGAACTCGGGCACCAGGCACGTGTAGGTGTTGTCGGCCTGGCAGTAGTGGTAGGCCACGACCTGCAGAAGAAGCAGAGTGGTCAGCATCGCCTCGTCCTCCTCACCCGGCACCTTGCAGGCTCTCCATCACAGATGCAATTTTCCCGTTCTCTGGGATAACAAGAAACGTTGCTTCTATTCCCCGAGACTGAGTCATTATTTGGCTTAATTGATTCAGTTATCCCTTTACTTTGGGAAGGAATTCTGAAGTTTGGCAAATTTCAGGCCGACTTTTACTTGCAGCCACAAGTCCGTCTTGCCTGGCAGTAAGATCAGCACAAGTTACTCTGTATTGAATATAAACTCATAAAAGTCATTCACAAAACTTAAAGCCTACCCTGGCTTGAAACAATTCCGAGCAATCCCGAAATTCTCGACATCCACAAGTACCATACTCACTACATTTCTGTTTTCAAAAACAGCAGCATCTCCTTGGGGAACTCATGTGCGGCCCCCAAAAAGCAGATAAAATTGGTGGCAATGAAAGCCAGGCTCTCAAGTCACAGCTGCTTCCTCTCCCTGGCAGGAGGGCCGCCGCCAGCGACACCATGGAGAACTTCAACAGCAACACTGTCTGAAGGATCAACATCAGACACTACCAAATTCCTTCCTTTCTTGTGAAG
>NW_020185336.1:7191255-7378934 GCF_003031525.2 Neophocaena asiaeorientalis asiaeorientalis
GTCAGAGGATCCTTTTTGTTGGGATGGATTTGAAGTGGCAACAGGCTATTCATGAGAGAGACCCCCAGGGAAGTGCCAAATGCGGCACTGTCTTGAGAGGAGAGGCACACTGCCGATCAATGAAGAATCTGAGACTTTCCCAAATGAGGATGAATGGAGGCATATACGTACAAGGTAAGGGGGGTGAAAAGGGTCAAAACACACTCATGTAAAGTGCTTTATGTTTTTCAGAAAGGTTTGCGACACTGCAGTCCCACTCAGCCCTACAACCCCTACATAAGTAGGACAAGAACCACTAGCTACGGTTCAGAGGTGAGGGCAGCAGACAGACAGGTTGAATGACTCGCCAGGGTGAGAGACAGTTAATGGGAATATCTAGGATTCGTTTCCTGGTCTGTAGACTCTTAAAAAGCAAGTGGCAAGAGTAGATGTGGCCAATTTGGAACTGCCCTGTGACTTCTCGTTTTGATTAAATTTACCATCGACACTCAGAGGAAAGCTGACAGCTCTTCGCCTCTCCCCTGGAAAGAGATTAGCTGCAACGCAAGAGGACCTGTGAGCTTGTACGAACCACCAATGAGCTAGTACCACAGTCCACCTAGCATAGTGTTTGGCAATCCAACAGTGGGTGATGAAACCAATTTGGAGCCATAAGAGTTTTTCTTTTTTTAATTTAATACAGTGAATTTTATAGGATGTAAGAATAAGTGTAGTCTTACAATGCTTTTTCTTCAGTTGGGTGTGTGATGCTGTGTGTGAGTATCAGGTGTTTAGTGTAACATGTATTTCACATCATAGGTCACCAAGTGGTTTGAAAAATCACTGTCACGGGGTGGCTTTGAAGTCTGCACTACATCCCTCATCTCAGATCACCCACTCATGACCAGAGGACTGCCCCGAATCAGTGGTCAGGGCATCAGGGCTGCCCATGCCGGGTGAGGAACGGCCCTCATCCGGGAAGCACAAACGAGGAGAAGGGATCTGGGGCAGAGGAGCTTTCCTTTCAGTTCCCCTGGACCAACCTCACCCCAGGGGCTTTCCTCGCTAGATGCTTCTCACCGCTGTCCACCCCTGGTGGTTCTCCAGCTCCACCAACTCACGCCACTGCTGCCCCAGGAGACCCAAGTGGCTCACCAGGAATGAGAGGTGTAACCGCTTCAATGCAGGAGGGCAGCTTATGAACCTCTGCCAGATGTCAAGCAGACAGAAAATTTCAGAAGGATCATGACTGACCATGAATCTAGGAAGGGAAAGTTGGCCAAGTCTCTTACAACATCACAAAACACCTCTGACAGAAAGACACTTGGATCCAAGGGCTCTAGGCAACAGAGTGCAGGGCGGGCAGAGCCCTGGGTCACTGGGTTAAAGGCTCCCAATCTCCTGCTCTCATACAAAATGAAGGAGGACACATGCTTATCAGGATGGATTTGTGGCAAGTGCAATGATACCTCTGGCTGCTTTGAGGAACTCTTTCAATCCACTGTTTAGGAGGAATAAAAGTCTACTGCCAGTGTCCTAAGATACTAATTTTCATTAATGTCTTTTAACTGGCGTACTCTACCACAATTTTATCAAAAGCTACACTTTCGCATTAAGCAACTCTTGTCTCTGTTTTAAGATCCCTTTTTAAAATTCATTTCTCAAAAGGCAAACTAGCAAACCTCTCTCTTTGGAAGGCTCCCATAGATCAGGAGCAGATTACCTTAGAAGCGAGGTATTTCACTGCATCCTCTCTTGGTCTCTGGTTCTCTGGAGTATCAGACCCAGACCCAGGGGGGGATTTAGCTGCATTGATACCACTTGTAGAAGAACTTGGTGAAAGCAATGGAGTGAAAGGAAGATCCTGGGAGGAATCTGAAGCTGCGGCAGAGAGACTAGTTTCATTATTTACAACAAGGATAGGGTGGAATATTGAACATACTTCTTGGTCGGACCCAGAAAGTATTTTAACGGGTAATGAGTGAACATGGTCACAAATGCAAAAGCCCAAATGGGGATACAAGGCTCCCTCTCAGCCCTGTCTTCCACCATCCAGGTGCCCTCCCAGGAGAACTGCTGTTTCTGGTTTCCTTTATTACATTCCTTTTGGTTTAAAAAAACAAAAAAACCTTTCCTGGCTCACTTGTCCCTGTTTACCATGTCAGAGACACTTTCTTTTTTTACATATAAAGTAAGCTAAGAATAGTCAACTATTTGGCTACTCCTTCTGATTTTAGGTCAGTTTTTATACTTTTGGTAAATCTGGCATAGAAGACAAAGGCTGTGGAAAACAGGGTGTGAACGAATTCTGCGCAGACTCCTGGCTTGCTGTGCCAGAAGTCTAACCCACTCAGTTTTAGGACCCTGAATTCCCCAGAGCATCTGATCAGGCCTCACTGCCCACATCAAGATGGGGACAGGCCTGACAGTTGGGAGAACACCAGGGAGGGCTGGCCTCAAGCCAGGTTATAGCTGCAGAGGACCATGAGAGAGAAATATCGATAGTTCTCCAGCATACAGTCGCAAACCTGATACAGCAGCTGGGACAACTTGAGGAAAATGGGGAATTTATGTCTATCCAAACAGCAATTTCCTCCAACTATCTTACAGTAATATAATAAACTAGACAAGCAGTTAAACAGGGACATACTTTTCGGTGATGAACTGGGGCTGTTGGAAGCAATCTGCCTCATGCGGCTTCCGTGGCAGCTCAGTGCCACCAACTTAGAAATGATCGCCGTCTTCCCAAAGCCCACGTTTCCAACAACCACTGCTCCTCTGTTTTCTGTCAGTTCTGTGTTCCTCAAGTTTTCTTCTATCTGGTGAAAGAGCCAATCCCTTCCCACAAACACAGAGTCTGTAGTTATGCTCGGTACTTCGAACAACAGGGGTTTCAACAAAATGTCTTGCGGCTTGTAGGGAGCAAATCGTGCTTAGAAAAAAAAAAAAAGATCATTATTTTAGAAGAATGACATAATTTTATACACTAAAAAACTCAGTTTATCATTGCTTGTATGTTACTTTTAGCACAGACTTTAGTTTTACAACACAAGAGATCTGGAAGTATTAATATTACCAGTTTGGTTCTAGTAATACTTCCTAATACCTCATTTATCGTACCCTATTGGCCTTACAAAGGGTCCTATTAAAATGACTTTCTGGTCCTTTCATGTTTCTAAGTTATTTTCATGACTCAAGAGAGACACACAGAGGATTAGAGAAAGTGGTGAAGGGACCAAACCATGTCTCATCAGTTTATCTGAAACAGTACGTAAGACATGTTGCTTCCACTCTTATAGGAATAAAATGGAAATGCATTTTCCCTGGAGACAGGGTCCCAGCTCTTATCAGGGTGTGGTGGTGCTTTGCGCCCCTTATGGTGAGATTATTGGCCACCCAACTGTACACTACAGGTAGAAGAAGCAGGAGGTGGCCCATACAGCCCAAGGAACTGTAACAAAGCCGATTCTTTGTTGATGACCAAAAAACTCTAGTGAGTGTTAAAGGACTCCTCACTTCAAAACAACGTATTGCAGAATAGTTTTTCAACTCCAGAAGCAAGTTAATCACATAGTATAAGGAAGAAGCCCCAAAACTGTTAAGGACGGCCTCCTAGCACACCTTACTAAAAGATAAACTTTTCGCATACACACTTCATAGCATGTTTTTAAAACAGCTGGCTTGAACGCTGGTTACCACAGGCTTTCCGTGTTTAGTGAATGAGCTCATCATAGCCATGATCGCAGCGGATGCAAAGATAAATACCTTTAACTTCCTGTGCCCTGCCTCTGGCCGTATTGTGCCACGGTAACCTAATTGATGTCCGAAGGGGAGCATTTCTCTGTCCGTCTAAATAACTCAGATCTTCCAATTTGGTTGAGCTTGTCGCTGTAATATTAAACTGAAGTTTAGTCTCTTCAAAGTTGAGTTTAATATCATACCCAAACTACTATAAATTATAAATTACTAAGCAATTCATTTCAGGCTTTCAACAAAACTTACTTCAGGGTGATTTTGGTTTTGTTTGCCCACCCCAGTTAATTTTTCCGGCAATGTCGTTAACTGAAAAGTGGACAAAACTAAGTGCTCCTCATTCTTGAGTCAAAGTCACGTTGATATGGTTGCCAGGAGTCTCCATTACTCCTGGAAAGAGACAGACCTCACCAAAAAATCGTATGAAGAAAACTGACAATCGAGGGTCACTCAGTAAAGCTTCAGTACTGACTGCAAACACGCAGCACGGTGACCTGTCTTCTCTGCAGCTCCAGGGAGCCTTCTGCTGTTGCTGGAATTCCAACCTTGTTAACTAAGTGAGCAGATTCTGCACGGACAATTCCACAGTGCTCAGAACCCTAAAAGGCAGCTTTTGGCAGTAAAAGTAGCCAAGTGGACTTTATCAGAAAGCTTCAAATTTTTATGTATACATTATAGATTATATTATTATACTATATTACATCTATGTATGCATTTTTTAATTCTAAAAATAAGTAATCACATTTACCTCTGACCAAATCAATAAGACTCATAGCACATAGCTACCCGTTAAAAAGCATTAAGGATCGTTAACTGAAGCATACATCAGTTCAATTATAAAAATAATCAGTACAAAATAATTTTGTTAATTCTTAGCAAATCTTTAAAGCAAATATACAGTAGGTGTTTTTGCCTTAAAAAAAAAAAGGAACCTCCTCTTATTTACATACACATCCTAGGTCACAATAAGAAAAATCTAAATAAAATTAAACCTTATTTAGTTTGTGGGTTAAGTAGTCCAATTATAAAATACCGACATTCCTAGACATATGTTTATCTTACAGGATGATAAAATACAGATTATCATTTGAGGGTAAATGACAGGGGAGAGGGACTCATACTCCCAGGGCTAAGGCTTCTAAGGACTGGTGAAATCATTAGTGCAACAAACTTTGGAGGGACAGAAGTCAAGTTGGGCCATCTGCCTGCTGAAAACCCTCTAGCTACCCCACGGGCTCTGACACAGCTGCCGACCACCGATCAGGACCATCTGCCCGACCTAGGCCCTTCCTCACTTCCCCTCCTAAGGCCTCGGTCCTTTTCTTCCTCACTGTTAGCACCACCTCCTCTCATTCCTTCAACAGGCACCTGCGTGGCTCCATGGCCTGCCTCTGTGATGATGTGTCCCCTCTTGCTGCAGTCTCCAAAGGGCAATCAACCATGT
This sequence comes from Neophocaena asiaeorientalis asiaeorientalis, assembly GCF_003031525.2. NCBI lineage: Eukaryota > Metazoa > Chordata > Mammalia > Artiodactyla > Phocoenidae > Neophocaena > Neophocaena asiaeorientalis. Next base: position 7,196,432 of record NW_020185336.1, read on the forward strand.
GCCCTACTCACCTTCCCAGGCCATGGAGAAAGATCAGACACCTTGACTCTAAAAAATCACACACTGATGCTTCTTCAGTGCATCTCCACAGCCTGTTCACACACCCCGTACACATTATGTCAATATGCAACACAAAACTTTCCTGTTAGAAAGATTCAGCTAACTCCTTATGCAGGACGTCCAAATGGGCCTAAATTATGGGAATCCAATGGCAACCTCTAGCTTCTCTCCAGGTCCTTCACAACCAGGGAATGTGAAACTTCTCAGAGGGCCGCAAGGACCACAACCATCACCCTGGCTCCCTATAATAATATAGCTTGGAACGTATTTCCAGGTTCCCACCTGGGACCTGGGACTCTGACTCGGGCCTCTGCAAATGCCCCCCTCCTCAGCACACCTCACTGTGAATAAACGCACATGTTGAAGGCTGAGGTAGAACAATCCACAAGCTGGTTCAGTTTAGAGCTGGAAGAGCCACGACTGCCTGACCGGCTGCTGCTTCAGCCCCGGAGAGCACAAAGACGCCTGCAGCCTCCAAAGGTTTCCCATTTGCCTTTCCACCCTAACCCGTCAAAACATGACATTCAGTTCATAACCTTGTAACAATGGACAGGTTTAAGAAGAAGAGACTATGAAGGGCATGCCAAAGAAAGGGTTGCAAAAAAGCCCTAGTTTGACAAAGAGGCAGAAGACAGTGAGGTTTTGAATGCCTCTTTTCAGATATCCAGTCACCACAGCTTCAGCTCCGAAGCAAGCAACAGAGCGGTCCCAGCAACTCCAGAGCTCTATTTAAAACATGAATATGCTGCTTTGAAATGGACCACTGCTCAGCAGGGCTGCAAGCCCCCAGCTGCCAGCTCCCTCTGCTTTCTAAGGTATCATCACAGCCACTGAGATGGATGAAAAAGGAGCAGCAGTGACGCTGCAGCCGCTTAGCACCGCACCCAGGAGACGCCCACCCAGCTGATCAGGTGACTAGGCTGACATGCAGTCCTCTCAACACGTGCCTACGGATGCTCAGACACTACAAAAATTAGTTCGCTTCTGGTACTTAACAATAAGTGCTTTCAAAAGCCTGAACACTACACAGGGCCCAGAAAAATCAGAGAGGAAACAATAATTTCATGCTGCAATAAACCTACTGCTAGTATCTCTACAGTTAAATTAATTATAATTAATTTATACTCACTGCATACATACATTGTGTCTAACATCTGGGTGAGAGGTACATTTTAAGACGCTGCAGGAAAGAGGGTTTTTTGGGGGGAAAAGGGGGTGGGGTGGAGTAGGTGGAGTGAGAAGCACAGGGAGACTTCTCTAAGCTGAGCAAAGGGAAACATCTGTTGAAACACCACGGATTAACCTATCAAAGGTAAATACCATTAAGTCCAGGGCAATCACCAGTTAAAGTTTCAAGAAAATTGGCTGGTAATTTTGCTTGTTGATTTCCTACACTAAACACAGTGTTCTGTGATTCACTTAGAATTTCAAAAGACAAAAACAGGTAGTCCAAAAGGTAGAACCCAGGGACCTCCCTGGTGGGCCAATGGGTAAGACTCCATGCTCCCAATGCAGGTGGGGCCCGGGTTTGATCCCTGGTGGGGGAACCAGATCCCGCATGCCGCAACTAAGAAGCCTACATGCCGCAACTAAGAAGCCCATATGCCGCAACTAAGAATGGGAGAAAATATTTGCAAATGAAGCAACAGACAAAGGATTAATCCCCCAAATATACAAACAGTTCATGGAGCTCAATATCAAAAAAAAAACAAACAACCCAATCAAAAAATGGGCAGAAGACCTAAACAGACATCTCTCCAAGGAGGACATACAGATGGCCAAGGGGCACATGAAAGGATGCTCAACATCACTATTAGAGAAATGCAAATCAAAACTGCAATGAGGTATCACCTCACACCACTCAGAATGGCCATCATCAAAAAATCTTCAAACAATAAATGCAATAAACGCTAAAGAGGGTGTGGAGAAAAGGGAACCCTCTTGCACTGTCGGTAGGAATGTAAATTGATAGAGCCACTGTGGAGAACAGTATGAGGTTCCTTAAAAAACTAAAAATAGAACTACCATATGACCCAGCAATCCCACTACTGGGCATACACCCTGAGAAAACCATAATTTAAAAAGACACATGCACCCCAATGTTCACTGCAGCAGTATTTTCAATAGCCAGGACACGGAAACAACCTAGATGTCCGAAGACGGATGAATGCATAAAGATATGGTACATATATACAATGGAATATTACTCAGCCATAAAAAGGAATGAAATTGGGTCATTTGTAGAGATGTGGATGGATCTAGAGAGTGTCATACAGAGTGAAGTAAGCCAGAAAGAGAAAAACAAATATCGTATATTAATGCATATATGTGGAATCTAGAAAACTGGTACAGATGAACCGATTTGTAGGGCAGGAATAGAGACAGAGATATAGAGAACGGACATGTGGACACAGAGGGGGAAGGGGAGGGTTGGACGAATTGGGAGATTAGGTTAAAAAAAAGTAATATTCAAATATCTTTTTAAAAAAGAGTCCGCATGCCACAACAAAAGATGCCACAACGAAGATCTCACGTGCCACAACTAAGACCCAGCGCAGCCAAAATAAATAAATATTTTTAAAAATAGGTAGAACCCAATTACCCAACTTCTGGATTATCCAAGATATCATTTTAAAGGCTTCTCACTCTGCTTTTTAATGAAGGAATAAGGTGTCTGTTTCATACATTTTGATGTGGCATATACAGTAATAACCTGACTGCAGCTTTCTAAATCAATTCCACTTCAACAAATGCTTTTACAAAGAAAAATCTCTGCAGAGCAAAACAATCACCACAGCTGGCCAACTTACTTTCATAATCTTTGACCAAAAAATTTCACTGTACGAGACAGTTAACACTGAAGCGACAACTCCAGTTCTTTGTGACAGGCTCAGTGACAGTACAGGCAGGCAGCCTTAGGAACTTGTTTCCATATCCTCACCCCCCAGGGGAACCATGTCCCTTGGGGAAGCTGGCATCACCCTTCCTTCACCTGCTAGTCCTTTACTCGGCCCTCATGTACCAAAATACCTTTCCTATCAAATGGCAATTTCTCTGTGTTTACGTGGACCTTGACATGCAAACACTTCCAAGAGATTTCAGTATACGGTCCTTCCCATTTTACTTCAATCCTTCGAACACTGAGCGTTGCCTACTGCCCTGTTTGTAGCAGCCTGCCTTCTAATCCCTAGATAAACAGCTCTGCATATAGTCTATAACCTGAGTCTTTTATTCTTTTCAATGATACTTGAAAAATCTTGGCATTCCCTCTTAACTGAGGTTCAGCTTTAGGGGTAAGAGGGTGGGCAATGAAGAATCTACCAGACTCCCAGCTTGTTAGCAGAATTGATACTATGATGTAAGGCACTTGCCTATTTCCTTCCAAAATACGTTTTTAGTTTATAAAATATGCAACACAGAGAAATGAGCTAACCCATTCAGAGGTAAAACCCTCCCAATTTCACAGGAGGTCCAGTTCAAGTGCATCCATAGATGCTAATGAATGAGCACAGCAGAAATCAGAAAGGCCTGCTCTATAATCACTGCAGTCTCCTGGAAACGCTCAGCTCATACCCACTGTCACTTCACGTGGCAGGAAACCACATAAAAGAACATCAAGCAGAAAACATAACCCGAAAGGGGGTCCTTTTACCACTGTTAAGGTAATTTATTAATGTGTTTTCCTAATTTTGAAATAGCTTCATTAAATTGAATGTGAGTTTGCTATTTTGTTGAAGTCAATAAAGCTACGAAGTCCTGAGATAATACAAATGAACCATTCATCACATCCAGGTAAAAATGGTCTAAAATGCCTTGGGTGCAACATATTATGCCGTAGATAGTGGGAGGGTGGTGGGAGGACACAAAAGCTTCTGGAAGAATCATCACTCAATACGCAGAGAGCTCTCAGTACTTCCCTCTGGCAGGCACGCCAGATCCCTTTGAAAGTGAATTAAGAGTTGTGTCTCTGAACTTTTCCATTAGGGCCATTTATTTATCAGCTGCTTCAGAGTTCCATTGTAAAACACACCCAATAACAACCAGAGCGGCCTGGCACATCCCAAAGGAGCAATATAAAATCACAGAGAAATCCTTTGATGTAGGAAGAAAGATCCTGGGTCCAGGCCTTGGCAGAGGAGAAATTTAAAGGCCTCATTGGTAACAAAGATGATCAAAACAAGTTCCTCTTCTAAATTCAACAGAAGAGCACTGAGTTTAGAAACTTGGGAGCTTAAAGCAGGCACGACAGCTCAGAGGCAGAGTTCCCTTCCCCACCCACTGAGAACTAGTCTCCTTGCCTCACAACCACTCACTGACCAGTCAACCAGCACCAGTCACCACTTCTGCATTCTCTTCTCAGCTCTGGCTGCCACATCTTGCTGAAGGGCACGTCTGTCTCACCTATTTTCATTTCCTTGATGGAGAGCTCTCTTTCCTGCTGCTTATGTTTTAAACTATGAGCTCCCTTGAAACTGAATTACACAAAAATTGGACCTCGTATCTGTGTGATGGGCCTCAATTACAAAAAATTAGTTTGAAAGTTGGATTAGAAATTCTTTGAGCTAATATTAACAAACTCATTCTAAACAACAATTCCCATTGACCAAGCTGTAAATCCTCAATTAACTCCGACTCAAAATAACAAAAAACAAGGACAGAGCTTTTGGTGCTTTCTTCCCTCAAACACAAAGAGCCATACAGTCTAAATATTAGATTTAAAGAATTCCAGAGGGGGAGGGTCACTTAAAGACCATTAAGTGCAGCCTTATGTTTACCCTCATGTTTACAGATGGGTAACCTAAGGCCTACAAAAGGCAAGGGCCTGACCCATGATCACAAGTTTGGCCTGTGTCTGGATTAGATTCCCAAGTGAAGAGAGTGAGCAGGGGGCACCTCAGAGCCAGTGAGATCACCCTTCCAGGGAGAGGCGTGGCCTTACCTGCAACTGAGTTGGGCCGTGGCATTATTAGCGAGCTGGAGCTCTGAGAATAAGGGACCGGACCATCTCCAACTGAGGCTTCGGCTTTGGGCAGCACACTCTCCGCTGGCCCAGGGGGCTCCTCTTCTGCCACTGGGGAGCAATTATCTGCCCTGCGGTCATGAAGCACTCCCTTCTGTACCCCTAACCTTAGGCTTCCGTCCTTATTCCATTCCAAACTGGAGCCACTCCGGTCATCATTTTCGGATGAACTTGTAATTGTGGCTGAAATGAGAGACCAAAATACTTTGAAGGAAGCCAGGAATTGCTGGTGCCGTTGACAGCACACACACACACACACACACACACACACACACACACACACACGCACACACCCTTCCCCATGATCAATGGAAAGCTTTCTGGCCCGCAAAGATTTTTATCAAAGTATGTTTCATACAGTGTATTTTAGTAAATTAGAAGAATGTTGCTTATCAGGGGAAATAAACTGCTAAATCATTCTACAGGGGAGGAAAAAGAAAACTCTGAGAAGAAGATAATGAAAAAGCTGTCTAAAAGTACCTGAGAGCTAACAGTAAATCTATGTAATTTGGAAATGATATAGCCTGTCTTTTAACAAAGATGAATCGCCTCACAAAAGAATTCAAATCTCATTAAATTCCCTTGAACCTTTAAGTATTTTTCCCAAATTAATAACATTTGTGGATAAAGAGAGGGGGCAGGGCAGCACAATAGTTAGTACAGAAAAGATGCAGGAGAAAAATCTATAAAACAAAAACACAACTATTAAGTCAAGCAGAAATTTGATCCTTAGAATTAAACTTTATAACATCTGTTCAAGACGATCCAGAGAGGCTGACGTGACTATTCCTTTAGCAGCTCAGAATGGAAACCTCTACGTAACCAGCGCCGGGAATACGCAAGCATGGGAAGGGACACTTGACGGCAGAATTAAAATTTAACCTCTTCTAAGAAAAACAGGATGGAAAAACATCTTGGCAAAAGAGGACGAATATGGTGAAGGAAAGCAGCAGCATTCACTCCACACATCTACAAACAGCCACTTCTGAAGACGCTGAGCCATATGTGATCCGCTTGCAAGCAACACTGGCTTGAGTCCTTGAGAATAGAGGCCAGGTCCTCTGATCTTTATTTGGATCCCAGCAGCTCAGGCCCTTAACTACAAGACTTAAATGGGAGTGCACAGGGTCAGAGGGCATTCAGGACCCAGCTGCCTGGATGAAGCTGCTTCTTCAACATACCCCGATGATACACACTTTACCAGCAGGCTGGTGAATTAGCTCCAACAGAGTCTGTCATCTAGGATCAAAGGGTCTGAAGGGGTTTTGTTTTGTTTATTTTTACAATGCTCTTTATGGTTTAGAAGTAAGGACAAAACAATTTCCTCCCGTGACGCGACCGACCGCAGGGTATCCTGTCACAATTCTCAAACTATCTTTGCTCCTGCTGGACTTAGCACTCACTGCTTATCTCCCTGCTTAAAACTCCCTTCTACATGCTGAAGCCTCCTTAGAGGATGCACCACGAGCTGATCCCTTCCTTTTCTGAGCACATACTCAGTGCTCAGTAAATGTTTGCTTATTCAACGAATGAGCAAATGAACAAACTACATTTAATCTGTTATTGGTTCAGGATTGTTGACATTATGTCTCTAACCGAAGCGTAAGCTGATTTGAGAGGGGCCTGTCACATCTTCAGGGTACCTGTCATTACTCCCAGCCATTTCCAAGTTTTCTAGCAGGCGTACTAATACTAATCTCTCTCTCTATTTGGAATCGATCACAGTCTTCATTGTGTGTTTTTTAAATGGACCATTCATATTAGCATACGTATATTAAGTATGACTCTTTCCATCCTAAAAATGCAGGTGGTGGTAGTAACAGCAGCAGTTGTTATTTATTGAAGGTTAATGTATATATCTCTCTCTATTTGGAATCGATCACAGTCTTCATTGTGTGTTTTTTAAATGGACCATTCATATTAGCATACGTATATTAAGTATGACTCTTTCCATCCTAAAAATGCAGGTGGTGGTAGTAACAGCAGCAGTTGTTATTTATTGAAGGTTACTGTATATATCACGGATTGTGCAAAGGGCATCACAGGAATACTCTACTTTATTAATGAGATTATTGCCTCAATGGTAATTAGTTACTAATGATAACCCTATTAATAAGCTGTGACTGTGTTCCAAATTTTCATTTAAAAGTCCAGTGCTCAGGACTCAGAAAGCTTTTCCTGCAGGCATGTTGTAATTAGGTTCCCAGGCTACCCCAACACCTAAGTTACAGAAAGCGGGTGGGGCGACTGGTCTGGTTTTTATGTTGTGGCTGTTTTATCTGGGGTCACATGTTCTTAAGGTGAAAAACAAACAATGTCAGAGTGATGTTCTTTCTCCTTTGCTCTCCCGAAGTGCCATGCACTTCAGAATCAAACCCCGAAGGATCTGATCCTAACTCAGACCTCAAGCAGTGGGAACAGAAACTGGGACTTCCCTACTCCCTGTTACCAGGGACAGCACCAGAAGCAGGGCTTCCGGAACCCAAGCAGCAGCTAGGCAGGGACATTCTGGTCAGGGCTCGTGGGATGCAGGGACAGGCTGAATGCCCAGTTCTGTCAGCACAGCCACAGGTGCCCAGGCCCTGATGAGTGGCACCATTCAGGTCGTGGCAGTGAGCAGAAGGGAAGCAGGTAGAGGAAGAAGGCCCCCAGGCAGCTGGGAAGAGAAGTCCCAGATGGGGCCACGATTTCAAAAGGAGGATATTACGAGTTTACAGTATGTTTGTAAGGAGGAGACTCTCCCCCTGTCCTCAAGAAGTTCAACTAAGGGATGCGTTCCAGAGTCCACACTGAGCAGGGCCCTCTCAGAGGCAGGCAGGTGAGGAGCTCTGAAGCCAGGGCCCTCCCCCAAAGATGCTCCACTAAGATTGCCCCATTCACAACATTCCTCCCTGGGATCCAGTACCAGACCCAGGCTGACGGCTGGAAGCCCCAGCAGTGAACTTTCACCTCAGGCACAATGCAGCTCTGAAGCAGATCCAGTGGGGCAGATGAAGGCCCCAGTTCTCCCACACGACCCAGGAAGCACACCAAAGAGGGAAGCTCCGCAGTCTCCAAGAAGGGGAAAGTATTTCTTATAACAAATGACAAGCTACTCAAAAAATACCTATTCTTCTTCCAAGCTAACAGAAATAAATTCCTAATTAAGTTAGCCCAGTCACCTTCAAGTTTTAACACACACAGGGCAACATCCTAACTATGATGTTTCTTTTTAAAAAAAAAAAAAAAAAACTCTAAAAAAATCAGTGCCATTTGACATTTTCCAGAGACTGGATAATCTTGAAAAGTTCCCTAACAACTCAACTCAAAAATTCTAACATCTTATGACTTCAACTATTATAGACGCCAGTGTTCATCAATTAAGACTTGCCATCATCACTCAGGCTGGGTCTCAGTCACTCTGCAAACACACAGGATTCTGTAAAATGAGCAACTTATCAGGCCTTAAGTTTTACCAAGCTACGAGGTTAGGCTGTGCCTTACAAGTCAGTATTAAATTAGGTTTGGTACTGCTCATTGAGTCTCATGTGCTACTACTTCCGACTCGCCATGTAACTTGAAAATTCCTTTTAGCCAAGGACAGGGGGTTATCTTCCTCTGTAGACACAGCACATTTAACCAGACCTACTAGTGCACTGGGCTATACCACCTCCAAAGCACTTTCTAATTATGTTAAGACATATACATGATCACCACAACACGAGAGAAGAGGTGGAAAGGCTGAGAGCCATCAATCCCCCTTTATAGATATGGAAACACACTGGGGAGAAACTGATCTCTCTCTGTCTCTGTCTCTCTCTCTCACACACACACACACACACAGTTAGTGGTACGTCCAATACCAGTCCTTTTGACTGCACATGCAGTGTGTATTAAAACTCCCTTTGCCTTGTACAATTCTCAACATGTAAAAGGAGTTCTGTAAAGTATCTGTGGCTAAAAAGTATTTTGCAGTTCATGAAATCTGCCTTGTTAAAAACAGCAGTCCCTGGGCAGGGGCTAGTGGAGAGAGGCCAATCATGGGCTCACAGGAGCCAGGAGGGAGTCTGACTGGGAGGTGGGGGAAGCAGAGAGAGAGACCCACTCAGTCATTAAACGTTTTGCTACATATGGCACTGCAATAAAATGATTCCTTATCCTTCCCAACTTTCCCGCATCCCCTCTTTGCTTATTGAAGGTTCTTTCATATGTTGAATGTTCACTTGAAACAGAATTTTAAAAAAAACAGTAAAGTCCAGGGCCCAGTAAGTAGTTTGGTGGGATCTAAATCAAGTTGTAGGTTTAAAAGAACATCAGGAAATAAATTAAGGGACTTCCCTGGTGGCGCAGTGGTTAAGAATCCGCCTGCCAGTGCAGGGGACATGGGTTCAATCCCTGGTCCAGGAAGATCCCACATGCCATGAAGCAACAAAGCCTGTGCGCCACAACTACTGAAGCCCGCGCACCTAGAGCCTGTGCTCCACAAGAGAAGCCACCACAATGAGAAGCCCGTGCACTGCAACGAAGAGTAGCCCCTGCTCACCGCAACTAGAGAAAGCCCACATACAGCAAAGACACAATGCAGCCAAAAATAATAAATAGATAGAAATACATTAAATTGACTATTTAATGTATTACTCCAGAATTATAGATGGACTAATAGAATTACAGATGGACTAATTATAGATGGACTAATAATTATAGACTAATGCATTAGTCTAGAACTGTTTAGAAACTAAGGGCCACTGATATCAAACATATACACAGAGCCAAATTCTTCTCTCTCTTAGCTCTGGAAAAGACAAGAGGTGAAAAGTGCAAGGGGCTTGGTTCAAACTTTGGCTTTTCTTCTTTTGAGGACCCACAAGGGGGTATGTCTCTCTGGGCCCACTACTAGGAATGGGCACATTTTTGTCTTACCTTACTGACATCATCTTGTGTGTTTGATTGTGCTTCTCCCGCTACACAGGTTACTAGGAATCTTAAGACTTTCTGCCCACTTATAAGCAAAATTAATAAAATCTTATGAACCTGACTGCTGACTTCATCTTTTCTCTCACTCTTTCCCAACTCATACCTTCCCTGAAAAAGAAAATTCTTGTTTTAGTAAATGCCTATGAGCATTTCAAATCCACTAGGAAGGGATGAAATATAAATAAATAGTATCCCTAGGAAATAAGAACAACAATAGTGGCTAACATGAATATTATAATAGTGTTAATCATGCCCAGGTCCTGTCCCAAACTCTCCCTGGGAGAGAAAATTAGATAGAAGGGCATATGTAAAGTGCTTCGTATATCATAAGGACCCAAGAATGCTTTCCTCCCCATACAACTGAAGAAAAATAAAGTAGCACTAATAAAACCCAAACAAACATCTTTCAGCTTCTATATCCAGTTTAATGGTTGAGGGGAAGAGTCTAAAAGTTAAAACACGGGACCAAAGAATTAGAGACCAAACAAGAAAGAAGTAGACCGGTTGCTTATGAAAGTGGAGGAAGGGAAGGAGTGAGTAAAAAAAGGAAAATCCAACTAGTGCAGACACTGTCTCTTTGACCCGACTTTATAAAGATCATCAGCAACTCTAGAAAGCGAAGAACGTCCCACCGAGGCTGGGGCAAGATCAAAGTGACAGGTGCAGGAAGCCACGGGCCCACTACCTGGTCCTCTGGACCCGACAGCACTCGGTGCACTCCTCTGCTGTGTACTCACGCCTCACACGGTTCAGGCTGCCGTGCCACACTCTGGACTTCCCTGAGTGACAAAGGGGGAAGACTGCAAGGATGAAACCAGCCTGCTGGGAACCTTCTGACCAGAAATGCCAGACTGTGCTTCTCCCTCTGCCCCACCCACATACTAACAAACCGCAGGGAACAAAGTCTGAGGCTCGCTGCTCTCACCTCCGGCAGCCCAGGAAGGCGAGCGAAGGCACTCACGTCTGGCAGGATGGGGGCAGGTGGCCTGAGTCACCTCTGGCTCTTCCTCTCACCTCTCTGCGTGGACAGCGGCGCGTGGCTCCTCTGGCCAGCCCTGGGGAGCCGCCGAGGGCCCTGCACTTTGGCTCGTGACAGACAGATCTCTGTCCCAAATCTCTGGCTCAGTGCTCACGGCTGTGCACAAGGTGCACTCTGCTGTGACAGGCAGCGAGGCCAGGGGCCCGAGCCACAGCCACGCAGCCCTCTGTGGGCAGCTGGGGCGGGGCAGTGGGGGAGGGGAGGACAGGTCCCCTCACTCGGCCGCACCATTCCAACCTCAGCCCCACCCCACATGGCCCAGACTCAGTGGGACAGGGCAGGCAGCGGCCTCCGGAGAACAGCCTGCGGACCTGAACAACAGGAAGTTTTCTAGCAATAGCACGTGACACGGTGTCCTGGTAAGGCTTCGCATAACCCGAACACCAAAGGCCTAGACGCTGGCACTTCTGACTTAGTCCAAGGACTCCACAGAATTCTGGATTCTTCCAGAAAAAAGCAGAAGGCACTATTAATGGCTGGTATTATTATGCACCTACGGCATACACCTTCCATCAGAGGGCACTGCCATGTTTTAAACCCTTTTCAGCTAGTGACAACTTGCCCAAGTTTCAAAGGGCAGGAGACCATTCTTTGGTTCCACAGGTAAACAAGTTTTAAAGTAGATACTGTGCCTATCTCTGCTGTCCCAGTACTGAAAGAAACGTGCTCCTGGTGTGCAGTCGGTGCCAGTAAATGCTTCCGACAAAACAGCCCAGAGAATCCAACCACGGTCTGAATACAAGTATAGCAAGCGCTTTGCTAACTCGCATCACCGCCAAGGACTTCTTTCCCATGTTAAGTACGTTACCAAATTATATATGTAAAAGCAAATTTTCCTCCTTCACCCAAGAGATTAAAAAGCTTCTATAATTAAGGATGATTTTTTAAATTGCAGGCAGTGTAGCAAAATGAATAGTAACACAGATTTGAAACACTCTAAATAGTTATTACCAAATCAATTTCAAAGCATTTCAATTTAGTAGCAAGCAGGGCAAGACAGGTGGCAACAAAGCAGTATTAGCATAAAATCAAAAGGACAGGAGTTACAAGTTAAAAATGAAAATAAAGTACAATTAATTCCTCTTTGTGTGCCTCTCTCTGCATCTGATCATCTCCCTTGGGACACAAAGTCCAGGAAATAAAAGGTCTAAAGCTACCTCTAGAATCACTTTCATTTTACAAGCCTAGGAAGGCAGAGAAGAGACATGCAGGAAGATAAAAGTCAGCCCAGGGTAACTTTTCTTTATGTCCTAAGCAACTGGGCAGAAGAACAAATATTATCAAACTCCAGCAAGGATGCTAATCAAGTGTCCGGTATTTCACTGCAAGCCACTTTTGCAGGAGCAATATTCCTGTGAAGGTAATTCCCCTGCCTAAATATACACCAACACAGCCAAAAATAAAACAAATAAATTCATTAATTAAAGAAAACGTATACCTGCCTCCCAGCTTCAAAGTGGGCAGGGGGAGAGCAAATGTAAGCTCCCTCCCCGATGAGTTCTGGCTTTACCCTCTTAAAATTCTGAGCACTTAATCATCCTGAAAGCTACCTGGCCTGGTGGAATGTGGGTGGCTCAGGTGTGGGGCAGCAGGGCAGGTGGAGACACACCTGATCTGCTGAGAAGACACACCCAGTGCGGACGATGGTCGGGTGAGAGGTGAGATGTGGCTGTCCTCCACTCAGAACCCCCTCCCCTCCCTTCGTGGGGCTGTCCTAACACCAACCCTCAAAAGGAAACCCATCCAACAGGCTATGAAAGCCACTGGGAGATTATAAATGTCAGCAGGTACAAGCAGGTGGCAAAGAAAGGAAATGGAAGGGGTGACTGACTTTTAATGGCCTCTCTCTCTGCCAGAATTTTTTAAATTGCTACCTGGAAATCCTTCTCCTGGGCACCTCTATCATTAATGGATAGGAAGAATTTATTATTGTTTTAAATCTTGATAGGAAAGCTGATTTTTGTTTGTTTCTCCTCATCCAACATCCATCCTCTTTCTCCCTAAATAAGTAGCCCATTTCTCTGAATACACACACACATAAAATATTGAACATGATATGGACATAAACAAAAACTACACAGTATCTTTAAATCAAAAGTGCTTTAAAGCCTGCTATTCTCAGTGATGTTTTCTTTTTTTTAATCAGATTGGTTTTCACACAGATTCCAGTGAATACACATACAGGCATACTATGTTTTACTGCACTTCACAGAAATTGGGTTTTATTCAAATTGAAGGTTTGTGGCAAGTCGGCATTGAACGAGTCTAAGGGCGCCATTTTTCCAACAGCATTTGCTCACTTCATGTCTATGTGTCACATTTTGGTCATTCTCGAAATATTTCAAATCCTCTACAAACAAAAAGATTACAGCTCGCTGAAGGCACCGATGATGGTCAGCATTTTTTAGCAATAAAGTGTTTTTTAATTAAGGTAAGTACACTGCTTTTTTCTTTAGACATAATACTGTTGCACACTTAACAGACTACAGTACAACTTTTATACACATTAAGAAACAAAAAAATTTGTGTGACTCGCTTTACTGCGATATTTGCTCTGTTATGGCGGTCTGGAATCAAGCCTGCAATATCCCTGAGGTCTGCCCATACTTAATTTTTTTCTAAGCCAGGATTAATAGTCTACAATTTCCATTTGTAACAGATGGAAGCAAGTTATATTCAAGGGAGTGTCACTAAGAAAAAATGTTCTTTCCACCATGGAGGAAATACCTTTAAATGCTACTTCTTTATAAAGTCTTCCTTTTCAAAGCAAATAATTAAAAAGCTGCTTCATGGTGACTGAGTACAGCTGCTGTCACATTTAGAAGGTTTTCACATTGCAGCTTTGTGAAATCAGACACTAACTTCTAGGTAATGCCAATGATTTTATTATGTAAAGAGTAAGGAATTTTACTTTAAATTTTACTAAATTTTTACTAAAATTTTACTAAAAAAAAAAAAAAGGAGGGCTTCCCTGGTGGCGCAGTGGTTGAGAAAAAAAAAGACATTTGTAGGGAATGTAGTTAATCCCATCCAGCTCAGACAGTATTTCTACATGACAGAATTATTAAACTTCTGAAGACATTTATGATGGAAGAACTTGGAGCTCCTGAAATAGGATGCAGCGGGACTCCCCTCTGCATTACACCGTGAACATGGGGCAAGGGGTGGAGAGGGGCCTGCTAGGCCTTGGCCTCCACAGAGAAGGACTGGAAGGGGCCCAAATAAATTCCTCTCATGGTCATTAGCCTGCCCTTTCTCCTACTAAGCAATTCCAAAAGGAAATTCTCTTCACCTGCACATGTATCAAAACCAGTAGAAACAGAACCCAGGCAGGGCACCCTGTGGCAGCCTGAGAAGGCTGTCTGGGCACGTGGGAACACGAACTTCCCTTCATGGCATCTGTTGGGCAAAAATATTTAGACTGAATAGAATCATCACGAAGGAAGTCACCTTGAATAGTAAGCGGGAGGCCCAGGAATTGTTAAGGATGGGTTAGCATTGTTAGAAATTTCCCCTAAATAAACTGTGCTAATACTGTACGTGGAGCTCTGGTCTGAACCCCGGATGGGAGCCTACAGCTTCCCCAAAGCTTGCTATGTCATGGCAGCTGCGTGCTCTTTACGTCAGCCCACCCCCAAACCTTTGCCACTCCAACCTGAGCTCCATGGGTTGATAAATCTCAAACAACTTCAAATGGAAAATTAAATGGAAAGCCTCTTCCTCCCTTCTCCAGGCCCTGTGTAATCCGGAACATGAATCTTAACCAGCCTGTTTTACAAGCAGCTGCAGGGCCTCCCAAAGCAGGAAGCCAAGATATCTCGCCTTCATCGGTGCCCACTGGGTTCACTGTGTTCTTGAATATTTTACTCTGTGGAACAGTTAAGATGCCCAAAGGCTACACCTTATAAAAACAGACATGTTCGTCACTGCCCACCCCCCAGCAATCACAGAAGCACAACTGAGTCACAGATCCCTGCTCCTTGAAGAGGCAACGGAATCTGCGTACCCTGTACTGATTCGGGAGGAAGCTCGTCCCTCCTCTGGCCCTGCCACGCCCACCTCTTCACAGAGAGCTGTGGGTTAAGTCTGCCTGGAGATGAAATGCTTGTTTTTCCTTCTCCTCCCTACCACACCTCCAATGCATCCCCTGGCAACAGGTTCTAATTCTGCAGGTCACTGAAGGAGAGAGAACAGAGAAACACTGTCACCAGCACAGGGTTTCCCTCTCGGCCACCTATGGTCCTCGCTCCCTGCAGGAGATCAGGTGACCGGGCACGAAGCACATGCCCCCGCATGAAGCAGGGGGTCTTTGCTGAAAGAGGGACTTAGGAACCTCTTCCCGGTTCCTCCCACTTTCATCTCAATCGTTGCCATTTTTCCTGTTCAGCCGAGTTAAGGGAACATGTTGACTGAGTCAAGGAAGGAAGGACAGCCTCAATGACATGAAATGGGTCATTTAACTTTAACGACAGGACACAACTTAAAATACAGACGACATGAAAAGACTGGACAATGCCAACTTGGAATGGGAATCCCACATAGCTTCCTTAGAAACCAACTAAACCATTGCCTCCTGCAATGCAACCTGCTAAGTAGCCACAATTCTCTTTCCTTAATTTCTCATGCCCAACACCATGCTAGGAGCCCAGCAGATAGCCAGAATAAGATAAATGAGACCCCCTAACTATGTGGAGACAAAAGTAAATAACAAAACAAAAATAAGTAAACCGAGGGGCTTCCCTGGTGGCGGAATGGTTGAGAATCTGCCTGCCAATGCAGGGGACACGGGTTCGAGCCCTGGTCTGGGAAGATCCCACATGGCGCGGAGCAACTAGGCCCATGAGCCATAACTACTGAGCCTGCGCGTCTGGAGCCTGTGCTCCGCAACAAGAGAGGCCGTGACAGTGAGAGGCCCGCACACCGCGATGAAGAGCGGCCCCCACTAGCTCCAACTAGAGAAAGCCCTCGCACAGAAACGAAGACCCAACACAGCCAAAAATAAAATTAAATAAACAAAAAAAAAATTAAAAAGAAAAAAATAAGTAACTTGAAAATACTGAGATGCTATGGAGAGCATGTAATAGGGGGACTAACTGGTCTGGGCTCAGCAGGGACTGTATTAAATCAAGTACTAATTAAGAGCCTCAATACTCCTGCAGTTCAGTCGTTCATTGACAATGCAGAAAACCAACCGGCAACTTTTCTTTTCCCTCTTTAGAACACCTTTAAAATAGCAGCAATCTCTCAATGAGAGAAAGAGACAGAGTGAGAATGAATGACCGAATGAATGAGGGTAGTTTTCTGTCATTGAAAAGGTTTCTGTCAAAACAAGAAATTGGCTTGGCCATAATCAGAGGCATGAGACGTCAGTGCCAGAACACAGAATAAGAAGTAAAAGGCTGTCAAAAAAAAAAAAATCTGTAGCACTAGCCAATTTCTTGAAGGAAGACAAACTCTGAGGAGGAGAGGACATTGCAGAAGAGCCAAGAATGCTGTAAAGAAAGTCATCTGGAACAGCTAAAGCCACCACAGCGCAAAGTCCGCGCACCGCAACAAAAAGTAGCCCCGGCTCTTTACAACAGCGCAAGTCCGCGCGCAGCAGCGGAGACCCCAAGCAGCCAAAATAAATAAATAAATAATTTGTAAAAAGAAAAAAAAAAAAAAAGAAAGTCATCTGGCTAAAGTCATCAGAATTAATACCAGAGATCCTTCAGTGGTGGGCAGCTCAGAGAGACGGGGCATGAAAACAGAGGTAACACTGGGAAAAATTTGTTAGACAAAACAGCAGGTGGGGAAGCAGAGTGAGATGAGAAAGGGGAATTAGCAGAATAAGCTCACTGGAAGGGCTTGAAGCTGAGTGAAAAGAATTCAAACCTGCTACAAAAACCACAACCCACCATTCACATGAAATGTCCAGGATGAGCTAGCCAGTCTGTAGAGACAGAAAGTCGATTACCAGTTGAGTAGGGCTGGGGTATGCGGGGAAACGAGGTGTGACTTCTAAGGGTCCAGGGTTTCTTTTTGAAGTGGTAAAAATATTCTGAAATCAGATTGTGGCGACGGCTGCACAGTACTGAATAAACACAGTCCACTCAATGGTTTAAATGAGTGAATATTATGGTATGCAAATTATATCTCAATGAGACAATTCAAACAAAAAGGAAACAAAAACCCACGGAAGATCCTGATCCAAGTGAAAACTGAGGGAAGAGACTGCCTTCCTCGTGCTGACCGGCCCCTCACAGAGCCCACACCCCAGTCCTAGGCATCTCACAGATCTTCTGGGGCAATCGCCAAAGGAAAACTGGATGAACCTGCAGAGCTTGGTTTTTCGAACTACACTTGAAAGAAATTGCAGGCGACTGGAGAAAACAAAGCTCAAATGTCACTGCATTTGGTGACATACATAAAACATAAAATATCCCTCAAAGATATGTGCATCACTTGGGCAACAGGGAGGGGCTGAGCTGTGCAGGAGAGCACTGGTGTCAGACAGCAGCATGGCCTCAGCACACAAGAGACCTGAACAGCTCACCCGAAAGACACCAGGCTGCAGACTGGGACACACAGGTGCCCAGGCCCTCCTGCAGAAATGCGAACGCACTCTGTCTGGGATGGTATGTAAAAACAAGGGCTCTTAAATTCCCTGGTTGATTCTATTGTGAACATGGGACTAGAAACTACTGACCTAATCAGAAGCCTTACTTTTGATTTCCTTTGAGATGGAAAGAAGTGTGCAAAGAATTCAATTAAATGTTGCTCAAGTCACCTAGTCAAGCAGCCTAAGGGTCAGGACTACACTCTGTGTCTCCAGACTCCCAGCTCAGCACAAGCACACCTACTTTGTGGGTATGGGAATGGGTGTGTGTGGGCAGTTAGGTTTCCTTAGAAACTCCTGGCCTCCAAACAGTGGTCAGATGCCATTATAAGAAACTAAAGAACAAACACCCAGAAATACGTGGGAGATCAGTGACCTTGAGACTGAGCTGGGAAGACTTCTCAACATGCGGGGATTTCCTTGCCCTATGGTGTGTCCTATCCAGACCCGATCCCCATCAAGTAGAATTACTCAGTGAGGAGGCAAGATTTTTGTAACTTCACAGGCCAGACCTGATCTGGAAAATTTTTTACCAAATGAGCCCAGGGTTATAAAATAAACACCAAGGAATGTAAAAGCCAATGTTTCATCCTCTCAGCTGTCCATGGAGCCGGTGCTATCTGCAAAGGACAGGGCAGGCCCCGGAGGGCCGACCTTCACAAACCACGCATGCTAAAACCCTCTTAAGAAGTGCCTGGTGAACGCTCTGGCTGAAATGCATGGAGCCAGCACATGACCGAGGAGTGAGCTTCTTACCTATAATTCCACTGTCCTTGCTTTCCAGGGTGGAACTAGGGCTGCTAATGGTCTCACAGGGACTCTTGTTGGCTGCCGTCTTGCTGACACAGCTATTCAAGGTTGAGCAGGGGCTATCGGTGCTAGGAGACGCGGTACTGCTTGTAAGCGTGGAGCAAGGGCTGATGCCTTGGCTCAGAGCTGTGCACTGTGAGATGAAGGGAAGGAGGAGTTAGCGCAGCTACACATCCCTTTGTTTTTGATGCTAAAACAATGAAACTACAAACCGGAAAATGGAAAACAGTTTTGCTTTGTTTTGTTCTTCAAATCTAGGGATCTTAATATATACGGTCTTCCAACATTTAAAAGAGAAATCTCCTAGTTCTGTTCCCCCGACTTTGCCATCTTCTTTTTTCTTAAAAGGGCAGTCTTAGAAATAATTTAGTGGGAATGCGCATTTAGTAAAGCAGAAATAGCAAACAGGCAGACTTCCTTTCATTTAACGTCTGCAGAAGACAAATGGGTTCTCTGACCTCTGTGCGTTAAATCTGGGAATTCTGTTTTTGTAATGTTTCACAAGCACTGCAACCTGGTTCAATTCCTTAAGATTTACGGGCTCTGCGATCAGGGGAAGGAGACGGGCGGCCACTGCGATCTTAATCAATGCATGACACCCTCCCTGAGACCCTCGCAGGGGGCAGAGGCTCTGGCCCCTCGTTGCAATTCAGACGTACACTTCTCCTCTCAGATGTGGCAGGCTGCTGTTCGCTAGGAAGGGGAGTGCTCCTCCGTAGATGGACCATTTGATCTCATTTTATTTTGTCTCTCTATATAATCGCCTATAAATCTTTTCCTCACCCCACTGACCCTCCAAAATTTCAACGGATAAAAATGCACAGGAAAGCGTATACCAAAGCAGCCAGATGAGAAGAACGGTGCTATAAAGATAAAAGTAGTGTCATTACTAAGGAATTCTCTTGGCCGCTTTAATTCATTCCGCTACTCTTCTCCGGGTGGTGATCAGGTTAATGTGGACATTTTCGTAAATTCTACACCCTTCTGCTTCTCCTCACCGCCCCAACCTCAACTACAAAGATTCACAAACACACTGTTGAAATGAATTTCAACACGCAGCAGCCCAGACTCATTTGGCCCGAACAATGACCTCCCCACTCAGGGAGGGGGGAAGACGGTCATGCCTTCATTCATCCTCTGAGCAGGTATGACATGCAGTGTCTTCCTCGGGCATTACCATGGTTTCGTTTTTTTCTTCAATGGTGATGTGTGTGGAGCTTGGAATCCCTTCTCCCAGTAAAAATCCCAGCCTTGTCAACAGTTCTTGAGCTGCTGGCGAACAGCTCGGTTCGTTATCAGCCTTTGCTTCTGGAACAAAGAAAGAAAACAATGAAAGACACCCCTCTCTGGAATGTCAGTATCGCATCTGGAGGAGCTGGCATTACAGCTGCCTGTCTGGTGCTTCTGCGTATTTTTATAAAACGCACAAAGTTTGACAATGCTGCCTGTCCGCCAGCAATACATTCTAATTATGAGACTGTGACAGGTTAAGCAAACAGTAAAAGAGAAACACCAAGTGCAAAGGGTGAAATTGTTGACCTGAATCAGAAGACACGGTGTCATTTTCTGATGGCAATTCCTATTTCCATGTCATGAAAAATGGGTACTTCAGACACCAAAGGCAGAAAAAGGCCTACTCCTCTTACTCTTGAAGAGCACAGTGTGTCCAATGCCAACAGGAGGCTGAAATAAAGTAAAATCCAAGTGGCATGCTGCCAGAGCTATTAGATGCAGGGGCGGAGGGGGACTGAAATGCAAGCTCTCATTTAACAAGAAAGAGGCATGACCACTTCAGTGGAAACTTCCTGTGCACACCTCCTAGGAGAGAAAGTCAAAACCAGGATTCCAACCCAAGGGTCAATCATCAGGGATCCATGTTGAAACAAAGATCTTAAGTCCCAGTGAACTGTGTCCCAAGAGACAGGACCCAGTAGTACACCCTGCTGTCCATGGGGAGATGCAGAAAAATGGGTTGTCTTCTCAGCACACTCCACAGTTAAGGTTGGAAGCACGTTCCACCTGAAGGTCACAGGGCATGTTTGGATGCCCTAAGCCTGGTCATCCTGCTTGGTGCACTCAAGATAATTTTATTGTTGGACTTGACTTAAATGTTGAGCTGTAGATTAACCTTGTATCCAAAGCCTAAGGGAACTTAATTTTGGTGGACAAAATGATATTCACATCATTCTAACAGCTCTCTTACAGTTTTAAGTCAGCATCCATCAGGGAATGAAATAATGTATAAAGTTAACTGTGCCTACAAAAGTTAGAACTTAAGAACAACATACAACCCGGAATAGTCGTTCATCTTAATGTTTTGTTGTTTTTTGTTAATTGTCTAGGTACCTAGATCCATACATTCATGAACAATTTTCCCTGGATGTGGAAATCTACAGATAATAGGTCACAGAAAAATAAAATGAGGAAAGAACAAATTCGATATTACTTTTGAGCTACAACATCAACACCAAAGTTCAATGCTAACTTTGCCTTTTGTAAGGAACTACAGAAATCAACATAAGCAGAGCTGAGAAGACCATCTGTATTATACTTACCCACATTATCAGTTTTGCTAAGTCATGCTCCCAGGATGGCAGCTATAAGAGGAACTAGGCTGACTGTATCCTCAAGGAAGGAAAAGTACCCCACCCCTTGGCTTGCTCTCAAAAGCTCCCAATGTTTAGGGTGAGAAGAAGAGCTGTTTCCGAGCTTGAACAGTTTTCAGTTGCTCTAGAATACTGCAGAGATAAAATAACCAAGGCTTGATCGTTGTGGGTTAAAAGAGCCCTGATGTTTCTGGATCATTTGAGATAAACCCGTAACACGAAGGAGCAGTGGCCCCAAACCAATGACAGGGGTAAGGGAGCCACCCCAGGGCAGGTCAACCACACCCTCAAAGCCACTCTACAGAAGGTCCCTTCCCACCAGAGATCTCCAACCACATTTTGACTCTTAAGGTACGTGGGCACTGGGGAAAGGAAACCAGGAACCAAACCAAATCAGCATGACCCAGGCACACCCAAGGGCTGGACTACTTCAGGACAGGATCAGTGCCACCCTCCCTTGCCCCAAGGCTCAGGCAGGGCAGCTACTTTATCTTAGGTGTGGCAGCTGGACCAGAGGGAGAGAAGAACAGGATGCAGCTGGAAAGGGGAAGAAGTGGGTGAGGGGCCAGTACTCAGCACTTTCTCTACTCCACACCCCACTTTCTTTTCAAAACAATCTCTACACTGCTTCCCAATTGTGACCTGCCCCAGAATGTCTAGCTTCTGGTTCAACCTGAAACACTCTGGGGAGAGAGCCAAAAACTACTCCCAGTTGGCAGTTGCTGTCATGAAATTTACCCTGACTACAAACGGGGCCACAGCCAATGGCTCACTCTGAGACCCGCATCCTGTGTAGGTCCTGGGTGGGAGGGGGGCCGGAGGCAGCAGATTCACCCCAGATTGTCAAGGTTCTCATTAATAATAATTTTATATACGCATATCATTGTATATATATATATATATACACACACACACATACACATATGTGTGTGTGTGTATAAATTCAAAGACAACTAGTCATCTAAACTTCCCCCCTTCAGACAAGTTGGGGAGCAGTGGCCATTCCAGTCTCCTGAAGAGACAAGAGATGCCCAAATTCATCACTAACTTGTTCTCTTAACTGTTCAATCTGGTCTTTGTCGCTACCAACGTTCCACAAATCTACCCAGGTTTGGGAGGAATGAACAGACGTTCTTTATTGCAGTCTTGGCATCCATTAAGCCACTACAATTTTCTTTCTTCCAGAAGCTTCCCAACTGTCTTTTCATATTACTCTTTCTACTAAAATGTCATCCTAGTGACCTTCCCCTCAGAAGTCGCCTTTGGTCTGAATTCCTTAATCCACGTCAAGCTGTCTGCATCTTTCCTTCCCTAATGCACAGAGTGTGTCTCGCTGAACTTTTCATTCTGGCAGAAGGACCCCTGGGTGAAGTGTGACAGTGCCATTTTGGGGGAGATGAGTTGCCTGGGAACACACACGGATACACTCGACTGTGAAATGGAAATGTATTTGTCCTTCCATAGTCAATTACCAAATACTGAGATTTGAACAGTCAGATAGGATTTTCTTTGAGCTAATGATTCCAGAACGACTCCCAAACCAAAATTCAATGGGATACTCTAGACAGTCTATTTTCATTTGTGTAGTTAATATTAAATCACTCGTCAATAATGGGTGTACCTTACCCCACAGCAGCGGGATAAGGGCTGGAGAGAAAGACCTCATCTCTCAGCAATGCTTTAACATCTCATAGATTTAAATATCCAAAGAACTTATGATGACTGTAGCTGGAGGTGAGAGAGTATCTGGCCTCACACTCCCTAGGAATCCGTTAGGTAAGTAGAGAGCGATATTCCTCCCAATAATGTTCTCATGAAATCCTCGCTATTACGCCACTGTGGAATAATCACATGGAGAAAGGCAAAGGGAATTTCTTTGATCACTCCCTGCCTGGCTCTTTTTACCTATTCACACCTGTTAGATCACATCTGGGGTGCCAACATCCAGGTACGGTCCACAAGGTGACTGGCTCCATCCTAACTTCAAACCTATTTGTCCCCTTAATAACCATCCCCTCACCCTCCCCCGCTACAGGCTCAGAGGAAAAGACTTCCCCACACTAAAGCTATTCTGGATCTCTTACAGTGTGAGCCTCTCTAAACCTCAATTTCCTCATCAGGGAAGTGGCCATCACCTACTTCTTAAAGGTTGTGAAGCTCAGAACAAATGTGAGAAACATCTTATGAGCCGAATATCTTTGAGATAAAACACTGTACCAAAGTTGGTCATTATTTCTACCAATTTTAACACCAAGAGCCCACTTTCTCACTATTACTTCGTTTTCTGTTTTCATGGCTTCCTTTCTACATTTAATGTGCATATATTTCTCTTTCCGGAAAAAAAAAATAGTTTTCTGTTTAGAATTTTTCTGCCTTAATTTAACTTTGTCTGAACTCACTATTCCTTCAAGACAACAAATAATTTTCTGTTTTCATGGCTTCCTTTCTATATTTAATGTGCATATATTTCTCTTTCTGGAAAAATAATAGTTTTCTGTTTAGAATTTTTCTGCCTTAATTTAACTTTGTCTGAACTCACTATTCCTTCAAGACAACAAATCCCCTCCTGCTATCAAACTGTTCCAACTTGGCCCACACTTAACTGCTTTCATTTCCCATATAATCATTCTGCCTTCTTTAAAGCCAGACGCTATTAGAACCTTGGAAGTGCCTGGGGATTACCAGTAATAATGCCATCGAGAGAAGTCTTTTCTCCACTCTCAGTCTCCTCAGACTCAACAGAGCGCTGGGCACTGTTGATGACGCTTGGCTATTCACTAGCATGTAACCGTGAACCACTGACTTAATATCAGCTTCCGAGACAGTACTTCTGAATCAAGTCTGTTAAGTGAGACACAGCCTTGATTGATGTTAAATCCCTTCCTCTGCCTCTACCTGTCTAGGACCTGCTTCTTGCTAAACCTCTTGCCTTCCTTGCCTTCTACTCCACAAACATTTTCCTGTTTCTTTCTGCTTACTCCTTTCTCCTAAGGCATCGCCATTCCCTCCTCCTTCAATTTCCAAAAATACTATTTACGGAGGAGCATCGATCCATGAACCTGATCTGGTTCTGTCAATAACTGGTTTCTAGTCTGGAATACCAAAACGTAGTTATCATATAAGTTATCTTTAGGCTTTATCATCTCATGCATCCCATACTGAAATTGTTACCAAATCTTACCATTCCCTGTTTCAAAATGTTTCCTGAGTTCGCCTTTTTCTCTTCACTCACACTGACACTTTAAGTCCTCATCCTCTCCAGTCTAGATAACAGTCTGTGAATCAATCTTCTCACCTATTTTTATTTTCTCCCTCTCTTTTCCTTCCTCTAAGCCAGGGGTTCTCAAATTTTTTAGTATCAGAGGTCACCGTTAAAAATTAAGAACTCCAAAGAGCTTGGGCTTATATGGGTTATGTCTATTGATATTTAGCATGTTTGAAATTAAAACTAAGAATGTTAAAATCTATGTTAATCCATTTTAGGTTAATAAAAATTACACTAACAAATAATATTTTTAATAATAACCGTAATTTAAAAAGTTAAGAATGGCATTGTTTTACATTTTTGCAAATTCTTTTTAATGTCTGATTTAATAGAAGACAGTTGGATTCTAATGTCTACTTCTGCATTCAATCTGTTGTGATAGGTTCTATGGGTTGAAGCATGTGAAGAATTGTGGCTTTAGAGAGCAATGTATTGAATAGTTGGGAAAGGGAGGAACCTTTCCAGTTAATTACATATATTCTTCTTTGACACCTCCCCGATCTGACAAGTAGCAATTTCTTAAAGGTTAGTTCCAATGTTGATCTGAATCTGAATCAGTGAACTTTCTGTACTCTGTTACAGTAAAATCCAATGGTCTGTTTTATGCTTCAAATGGATTTTACCCATGCAAGATTTTGTAACATCAGCACTGGGTCATTTGGAAAATACTGGTTTTGCAGATCTTGCAAGTGTTGACACATTTTATTATACAACACCAAAATATCACATTCATTAACATCACCACAGATCTCAACAGAAAAGTCTTGGGAAGCCATCAAGCTCTTTGTGACAGATGCAAATTCCCCAAAACCTAATTTTCATTCGAAAGGTCAAATTGTATCATTGGCAACTAATCCCTGTCAGGATTTTTTGTTTGTTTGTTTGTTTTAATTGAAGTGAGGTGTTCATTTTGTTCCTTTTCGAGGAAACATATGTCAAATACCCAATTCTGAATAACCCTGATTTGTCAGTTGTACTTTCAAGTAAAAATGATGTTCTTTTTTCTTTTTTAAAGAAAGGCTAGTTCAGCTTGCAATTCAAACAATTACACAGGTGCTTTTCCTTGAGACAACCATCATACTTCAGCACACAGTGGACGTTGCTTCCTGTGGACTTACCATTTCATCACACAGAATATTAAAAAGATGGGTATTCAAGGGCCAAGACTTAAAATTCATTATTTTTAGGGCTTCATCAAGGACATTTTTCAGTGAATTATTATTTCTGCTGCAAGTGGGTGTTGGTAAAAAAAAAAAAAAAAAAAACAAAAACCCGCATGTAGCCCTAGAATAGCAGGAGCCCCTACTTTGACATGTATTAAGGCATCAGAAGTCTTACCAACAATTGCCCTTGCACCATCACTGCAATTGTCAATGCAAAAGAAATGGAAATATCTTAGTGTTATTATGCAAAGAGCTGTGACTTCACAGACCCTCTGCAAGGGTCTTAGGGATGCCTAGAAGTCCATGTCCCACTCCTGTAGAACCTTTAAGTCTTCAATTGTACTAAATTCTCCCTTCTCATAAAAATAATAAATAAAACCATAGTCGCAGACTCCCTGCACCCTACTAACTGATCTCTCATCTTCCCTTACTTGCTCAGCTTCTTAGGTGTAAAAGAGAGGTGGTTTATCCTCACCAATTCCATTTCCTTATCACATACCTACCACTTAAACTCATTCACCTTCACAAGTCTCCTAAAACAGCCCTATTAGGCACAGTAACTTTCTTTTCGTGCCCCATCTCCTCTTTTGATTTTCCTGTAAATTTTTGACCTTGGCAGACACTCTGCTCTGCAAGGAAGAAAGTGGCAACTGTCACATCAGACACTCAGAGGTTCCCCTGGATACTGTGTGGTCTTGTGGGTTCTTCTACCCTTTTGCTGGTGCTTCTTCCACCTTATTCACAGCTCAAGAATAAAATTCTAAAGGTTTTCAGGTCTCTTCTCTCAATGACCTTTTCCCTAGTGTAATGCGCCTAACCTCATCACGTTCCCTCTAAGTAAAAGGCTGCTCAATTTACCTCCTGAGCTCTTTCTTAAGCCCCAGTCTGATTTTTCCAATTGTTCATTGGACACTTTTGCCTAGATGTGCCCAGACCTCAAACTCAACATGCCTGAAACTGAACTCAAACCAAAATGGACAGGTCCCTCTCTCCTAGTGTCTGGTTAATGTAGTCTCAAAACCCTGATGTCATCATCTTTGTCTCTTACGGCTTCCAGATCCTTGCAATTCCTCAGGAATCTTCCTGTATCACTTTTTTCCTGATCCTGTTCTTTTTTTTTTTTTGCGGTACCCGGGCCTCTCACTACTGTGGCCTCTCCCGTTGCAGAGCACAGGCTCCGGACGCACAGGCTCAGCGGCCATGGCTCACGGGCCCAGCCGCTCCGCGGCATGTGGGATCTTCCCGGACCGGGGCACGAACCCGTGTCCCCTGCATCGGCAGGCGGACTCTCAACCACTGCGCCACCAGGGAAGCCCCTGTTCTAATTTGAGATCTTATTCTCTCACTTAACTACTGAAACCATTTTCTAACCATTCTCCCTGACTCTAGTCCCTTTCCTGCCCCCACTCCATCCTATACATTGCCGACAAGTGAATCAAGGCATAGTACTCCAAGCAAGTCTTTCCCGGCACAGCACTTCCATCTGCACCCGACTGGTCACACAGCTTGGATTAGTCAACACTACTCCCCCACCCCTGTACTACAGTTACTCTGTATATATAGGTCTTTAATCCCTGACCAGACTCTAAGGCTCCAAGAAAAAAGGACCTATGCTTGATAACCCATCTCAAATAGCATCCAACATAGTACTTTTCACAGCATAAGAATTTAATATTTATTCAAGGGAATGCAGAACGAATGGCTACTCTACCTCTAGTCTCTCCTCCACTACACACATACCAGGGATGTCCCCCTTCTGTACTTCCATCTAACTAAAACCTTATCCAACCATCGGTCAAGTGGTGCATCACCATGCCGAGAAGCTGAAAATTCAATTAGCAGGAGCGAGGTTACCTCTTGGGAAAGGAAGAGAAATGTGATCAGGAGGAAACACAGTCATGTTTTATTTCTTAAACTGAGTAGTGGGTACACAGGTGCCATATTCTTTACGCCTGTTTCATTCTCTACATCTTTTTGAGTGTTTAAAATAGTAATCAAAAACATAAGGCATCAATATTTACTTAAACATATATCTAAAAAAGATTCACTCCTCCCAGTAACGTAGTTCTGCATTTAATTATTCTGCTGTTTCATATGTGTTAGTTTTACTTGCTAACCACACTGCTAGAAAAAAATGTTTCGTCGTATTTTGAGACTTCACCAAGCAATGACTCATAAGACTAAAACTTTCTCACCCCTCCCCATCAAAGCTTGCTCAAGTAGCTAATGATAGACTGAAGCAAACCTAAACGGATTATGGTTGTCCCTAATTCCAAGAAACATAGCTGTGAATCCTATTATAATCTAATAACCCTCCCTAATTTATCTAGTTTTCTATTTTCCCTTAAGGCAGAGGTATTGTTTTGTGGGTGACATTTTCCCCTTAAACAATATGTTGGTTTAGCAATAGGAAGCTTATTTGTGAAGAACTTACTCTGTATGACACATAGCTTATGAGGATCATTTGACAGGAAAAGGGGGATTGTATTTTGTTTGAGGACCTCACTAAGTCACTCTTTTTGTCAGAGTAGAAAGTGCTGGTTTTTCCAAAATATTTTAAAATACTGAATAAAGTAGAATCTCTTTCCATAAAGATGTTTCCAGGTTAATGTAAACTTTAATAAACAGGTTCTTTGCTTATAATAAAAATGTTCACCTGCCCGTATCATATATCCCACGACCCAGATGGCTAAAATCAGCCGATTACACATAAATACAACTGCTTATAAGTTAATGGATAAATTCAAAGTGCTCATTGGTTTTGTTTTACTTTGATTTAAATTTCAGAGAGCTAAGAGTCAAGAATTTATGGAGCAACACAACCATAAAGTGAGGCAGCTTAGTCTGGAAAGGGTATTTCAGATATCTAGGAATAACTTGATATTTCACGAGTCTATGGGAAATTTCAAAAGCATTTCATGAGGGGCTGTCGTCAATAGTTTGTTGGTCTGGGGATTACTGAAATGCTATTATTGACAGAATCCAGAAAAGTGTCTTAGAGACTTTTTAAAAATGCCCAAAGGAAATATGGAAAGTATAAACCCAAATTTTAAATTAAAACTTAAGTAATGCTGCTACTATGAAACCCTAGAAATTAGGATTTAGTCCATCATGCATGCATCTGTACACGCTTGGGTTAATACTCAAACTCAATTCGTTTTTAGTTTGCTCCAGCCTCGCCTTTAGATTCAGTGACCTGGACATAAAATTCGTACTTTAATATGGCAAACTTAATTAACCCCATTGAAATGTAAAGGATGCCGTGGGGATTACAAAACACACCATCGTTTACTAATCATCAAGTTAAATTTTGTTAGGCAACCACCTCTTCATCAACCAACAGATAACTCTCCTGGGGCTTCCACCGGCTTCGTGGCTAGCCACAAAAGACCATGTGCCCAACAAAAACAAAACAACAACAACAAAAAAAAGACCATGTGCCCGCAAGCATGAACTACGCCCCTTTCCCGACGCCCAAGAAAGGGGAAATGTATCCTGCTTCTCAATTCCAGGTGAAACTTCTGGAAACTCCTGGTGTGTATTTGCAGCCCGGGTATGTCATAATTTCAGTCCCCATGGAGACTGATGATGCTGAATCCAGGAGTTAGGGTCTCGAGAGTAAGCCCCTCTGTAAGCAGACTGCAGGCTACACAACAATATCAATCACGCTGCTTGAATTTAGCTCAGCTGGCAGCCAAGCATAAGAATACCTCCTCCCCAAGAAAGCCAATCCTGCCTTGGGCAAGGGCAGAAAAGTTGACAGTGGGAACTCTTTTCTAACCTCTTTTCTTTGCCCAATAAAAATCCCAAATTTGTCCTCATTCTCACCCCAGGGGGAGCCCTAAACTCTAGACAGGATGTCAACAAGACTCCTGGCCACCGAGGAAGGCGTCACATAATGGAGTTCACACCAGCCAAATGGCAGGGGCGTAACCAACCAGGACTCCAAAGGCAGGTGGGGATGAGGGCAAGGGGGGGCAGGCTTATTCTGAAATGGGCAGACAGCTCAGTAAATTCAGACTATCGATACTCACTTCAGAGGAACAGGTTTTCACTTTCTTTCTGACACCCAGAATAGAAATGAGCGAGAAGATTGACCCACAGACACCTTGCACACGTGAATTCACAACTAGGAGGGTCCTCATGTCTGCAGGGTTTCCGGCTATCCTGACCAGACAGCACTGTGGACCCTCGCCCCTCTACACCACCACACACCTGGTGCCCTGCCCCTCCTCAGCACAGATCCTAGTGGGAACCTCTTACCTAAACCAAACGGCTGGGTGCCTGGACAGAAGGAAAAAGGGTGGCACTTCTCATGCCAAGATGCAGGCAACAGCATCTCCTCCCCGCGCAGAATGCTCAGCTCCTGGTCCCATCTCGACCCCCGCCCACCCCAAACTCCTCTTCTTGATTTTCATCTCCTACCAACCCCTCACACTCGGCTCATTTTTAGCTTTATTTTCACCACCACCACTGCCACCCCACTCCACGTTCCTACCATGCCCTACACTTCGTACCCACTCCCTCCTATGCCTCAGCAGAAACATGAAATGCACATACAGTGGTAGAACATAAAGAAGCTATACCCGTCTCCACCCACAATTAGGGAGAGGAGGATGCCACGTCTTCCAAGGTGGAAATATGGGTGAGTTTTCTCTTTCAGCATTACTACATAAACCTGTGTCCATATTGGGGGTACAACAGGCTTCTCTACATATGCCAGGATTCTTAACCATGTGTTTCTGCAGGAAAACAGGATGTATGTTCAAAACACATAAATTAAAGACCTTAGAGTTGTGAGTTGTGGACACAACCCCCCACCCCAGAGAAAGAAACAAACAGGTACATTCTGGAATCGATTAAAAAAAATAAAGAACTATTAATACATCTACGAAATGCTAGAGTATGTAACGTCTGTTACACGTATTTCCAGATACAGGGAAAAAAGCAAAATATAAAGTGTCTTCATGAAAAGTTTCAATCAATTTGGATATTTTTTTTTGCCTCTACTTCAACATTTTCTGAAGAAAAACTTTTGATGTTTAAAAAAAAATAAGCAGCTTTCAAAAGCTACCAAATGCTTTTAAGAAAGCTAGTTATTATAAGCTTTGTCTAGCTACAGTTTCAGCTTTTCAGCCAAAGCCTGCTGTTGAATATTCTAAAACGATGGAGCACTAAAAAACAAAACAAAACAAAATCTTGGAAGCAGTCTACTGGTTCGCTTTTCATGTCCCCCCCGAACCAGGAAGGTCAAAATTGACAGGAAGTTAAGTCTCAACCTGTAAACAACGCATATGCACCCACTCAACTATTCCTACACTGTGTACATAATCCCAAGAATTTATATTAACTAAACAGATCTCTGTAACTGCCCAAGGAAAACCACCTCCCAGATACATTCAGTTCAGCAAAGCATTCCTGCAAGAGGCACTCAAGTTTTCATTCAGAAGTGGAGTGTCATGGTGTAAAATCTTTAGGGGGGAAAATCATTGAAAACATATTCTTACCATTTCCACTGGGCTCTGTTGGCTTGGGCACGTCTCGGAACGGGATTATGACTGTATCTCCAGGCACTCTGGGGCTTTCCACATACTTGGGCTTCCTGACGGGACCTGCAGTGAGAAAGATCTGAGTGTGGCTAATTTTTTCCAGCTGCAAACAAAGCTTCAGAATGTACAGTGTGTGTCCTCACCAGGACCCAGATAGGCCTAAAGGAAGAGCCAGCCCCTTCCCCTCCCTTGAACACACACACAGTCATTTCAGTACAGATGTAAGAACGGCCAGTCTGGGCTGCCAAAGAAAGGGCTGTAAGCCCAGCTTGGAGAACATAAACTCTGACAAAAACAAAAGCTGCTCTTTTGCTGTGCAGTCTCTACAGCCGTCTTTGGTGTATGTCACGTAAGTGATTTTGACATGTCGAGACCTGGATGGCTCATGGCGAAGGGTTTTTTATTTGGAATTTTTCTCTAACTGGGACCAAGACGATCAGGTTGCTGGTATCTCCAAAGTCAGGAGGCAAGGATTACAAACAGCCAGGCTATAACATCAATATGCTCTGCGTGGCCACAGACCGCAGGCATTTTATCAGCCTGGTGACGCAAAGCAATTGTGTGGGGCAGGGAAGCCGGCTGGTTTCTTGGTAGCTGACACGGCTACCTTCGGAAAGGCAGAACAGGCAGTCCGGCATACGATTCGGGGACACAAGAGAGCCTGAGAATCATCTCTCTCACTTCCCCTTCATCCCCAACTTATCATCAGAAAATCTGGAATTCTGAATTAGAACGAATGGAAACCTCACACGTTGCTGGTGGCAAAGCACACACGCAGCCGCTTTGGAAAACAGCTGGGTGGTTCCCCAGAAGTCTACACATACAGAGTTATCATACGGCCCAACAAATCCACTTCTATGTAAATGTATGTTCAGACAAAAATCTGTACATGAATGCTTGTAGCAGCATTATTCATAACAGCCAAACGTCCATCAACTGACAACAAAATGTGATATATTCATACAATGTAACATTACTGGGCAATAAAAAGAAATGAAGTACTTATTCATGCTATAACATGGACAAAGCCTGAAAATATTTTGATAAGTAACAGAAGCCAGGGACTTCCCTGGCGGTCCAGTAGCTAAGACTCCGTGCTTCCAATGCAGGGGACGCGGGTTCGATCACTGGTCAGGAGGGAACTGAGATCCCACGTGCCACGCGTTGCAGCCAAAAAAAAAAAATAAAGTAAAAAATTAAGTAAAAGGAGCCAGTCCCCAAAGACCACATGTTATAAGACTCCATTCATATGGAATGTCCAGAACAGGCAAATTTATGGAAACAAGTATGAATGGTCGCCAGGGACTGGAGGATGTGCGGGCTTGTGGGGTGATGATGGCTAAGGGGTCTGCGGTGATAAAAATGGTCTAAAATTAGGTTGTGGTGACGGGTGCAAAAACTTGTGAATATACTAAAAACTGCTGTAGTGGTACACTTCAAATGAGTGAACTGTACGGTATGTGAATCACATCTAAATAAAGCTGCTTAAAAAAAAAAAAAAGACTGCCTATTCTGTCTGGTCCTTTCAAACATCCCATTACATTTTGGTCCAGAATCATCCACTTGACTCTTATTTTCCTTGGCTGTCTTATACTTAAAGTGTGATTTTAACAATGCCACAGAGACAGGCAACATTTCACATCAGTAAGAGAAAGGGTGGAGGCAGAGTGCCAGACAGTGGTTCACAGATCTCCCTCCTGCTCAACCCTGAGCCACAGCCCTGCCCCTCCCAGGTCCTCAGCTCCACCACTGCACACTGAAGGGGTAAGTCAGGTGGATTCTGATTATCCTTCTGTGTCAAACATGTTATGCATCCGAGAAATTCTATTCAGAATGTGGTTTACGGTGACAGTGCTGCCACCTAAAGGTTCACTGCAAAAGCATCTACACTACTATAAAAACGCTGTAATAATTCCCAGCCAGTTATAATGCACCACACCTGAAAACAGGCTGCCTTATCAAAGAAGCTTATAGGGCTTGACAGATAGGGGTATTATTTCAGACTTCAGAAATCATGGTTCTAAAATGGTTAATGTAGTATTTAACCATATGGCTGTCTTCATAATTGATTTAACCCTGTCAGAAAGGGAATGTTTTGAAAGGTTAAAGTGGAATGGGGTGGGGGGGGGGGGGGGGGAGAGAAGGAAAAAAAATGGTTTGGGGGGGGGGGCGGGGAGAGAAGGAAAATTAAGTGGAAAATGTAAGCTATACAACAGTACACAAAATACACTTCAGATTTCATCAAAAATACACACTTATCCATATATAAATATGCATGAAGGGAAAGACTGGGGGGGCGAGGGGAAACAAAGATATTTGCTGTGAAGGAGACAGCAACTTGGAAGAAGAGCCTGAACAGGGCAGGCAGAAATGGACAAATACGAGAACCGTTCCACACTCTTGGTTCCCAACCTACTCCCTATGGTAAAAGAGATCAAGGGCACCTTTTTCTCATCATCTGCTCTCCTCCATTTAAAGAACTCAAGGGAGCTAATAAAGCCTTTTATTACTATCGTCCAGTGATTCACATTGCCCCAACCAGCAACCATGCACCACTCATGAAGTACCTGTAAGATTCTGTTCACCTTAACTCCTCAGGGTAGAGTAATAACCCATCTAAATAGATCTACTTCCAGCCAATCTACCTACACCACACATCCTTCAAAGATGTTCTCTAACGATAAGCACTCTCTTCAAATGTGGGCTATTTCACATGGATGTACAGCTGTTGTTAGGAATGGTTAGAATGTGAACCTCAACGTCACCCAGAGCCTTCAGAGAGCATCTATGCCCATCTGTTTGTCTGTAACTGTGTTCTACTGAGGCCAACCCCTCACTGTAAACAAAATACTCAACACTAAGGAGACGGTGTTAAGAGCAGAGCCTCTAGAATGGATAAAGAAGATGTGGTACATACACACAATGGAATATTACTCAGCCATAAAAAAGAACAAACTAATGCCATTTGCATACATGGATGCCCTGGATGCCATGTATTACATGGTCCACATGGATGGACCTAGAGATTGTCATACTGAGTGAAGTCAGACAGAAAAAGACAAATATCACAATATTGCTTATATGTGGAATCTAAAAAATGGTACAAATGAACTTATTTACAAAACAGAAATAGAGTCACAGATGTAGAAAACAAACTTGTGGTTACCAAGAGGTAAGGGGGCGAGGGATAAATTGGGAGATTGGGATTGACATACACACACTACTATACATAAAACAGATAATAAGAACCTACAGTATAGCACAGGGAACTCCACTCAGTGCTCTGTAATGACCCATATGGGAAAAGAATCTAAGAAAGAGTGGATATATGTGTATGTATAACTGACTCACTTTGCTGCACATACAGAAGAAACTAACACAACATTGTAACTATACAATGTTGTATACAACTATACTCCAATAAAAATTAATTTAAAAACAAAAAGAGTGGAGCCTCTAGACCTGGGCAGACCTAGGTTCAAATACGGTCTCCCTCCCTCTCCAGTTCGGACCTCAGTACATCCCAGAGCTAAATGATGAATGAGGGAGAGTTCAGCTCTAAGGGGAAAATCCTGAAAGCAGAGGGCAGGTCTCTCAGGTTCCCATACTTGGCACAGTGCCTGGCATAGCGACCTGTGAGGCTGGAGACAAAAGGAGACCTAGAATGTAACAAAGTAAATACAACTGTATTCACTGACCACACAAGGCTAAGCACTTACATATATTAAGTCATTCGATCCTAATAACTTTGGGAGAGAAGCACTATCTCCCCCATTTTTAGGTCAGGAAGCTGAGGCTCAAATCAGTGCAACAATTTGCTCATGGCCCACACATGGCAAAGCAGGAATTCAAATGGTTTCGTGGTCTGTGCAGGTTTGAAGCCCATGTACTGAATCACCATTCAGCACTTATCCAACTAGGAAATCTACATTAAACAGGCAATCCTAGAAAAGGCCAGGGCAGTGGAACCTTCCAACACCAAATCCACAGGTCTTGGCTATACATTCAGCAAATCTTTTATTCATGCCCACTTGTCTCTGATCTCCCCTTTTACTAAGAGTTGAAATATTATGAAGTGAATATAAACCACTGCTCTCCAACATGATCCTTTTATTTAAATTGCTTTTCACAAACAGCTGAACCTCAAATGCTATAAAACCAGATAAATTTGTAACTACAGAGGTTTTCTTCTTTCCCCCTCAATCGCTCGTTAGAGACTCTTTGGGCACTTTCCATTAAACACAGCAGATGAACGCTCATTTGCCCTCACTCCCTTTCAAAACACCATTAAAGCTGCAGTAAAGGGATTTAGGAGAGACCAGTGGGAAAAGAAGACAACCACAGGCAAGAAACCAAACTTCTGAAAGTGGAAACAGACTGCCGAGGAGCATGGATGAAACACAGCAGAAGAGGTTAGGGCTGGGGGTCGGGGGAGGAAGGGCTCAGCCTCCCAGACAGCAGACACCTCTGAAGGCAGGGGTGTGGCAGGGCTGAACGCAGGACCATGGGTTGGAAATCTATTGAAGGGAGAGTAAGACCCATAGAACCCCTTCCCAAACCAGGAAGCATTCCCTCCTTCATCCTGGAAGCAGAGCTTTTCCCCTGGAAAGGCTGAATTCCAAGACCGTGGAGATTCAACAGCTAAATTCTTGAGTGCTACACTATAACACTGGGCTTAAGAAAAATTCTCCATGTGGACTGGTGGGCCCCAGATGCATCTCTCCACACCCCCTGCCCCAGCTGTGAGAATGCATACAGCAAGCCTGCACACCAAGCAGGAAGAGATTAGAGGATTCCTCCCTGGGACGAGAAACAGTTGGGGACAAGCCCTCAAAGAAATGGTGGATCCCTGACCAATCACGCTACCGTAAAGCCTGCCCTACACACACACACACACACACACCCCAACCCTACCTTTCAATCAGCTTTTTAGTACCTTGTACTCACTTACAAACTAAAATTATCACTCAAGGAAAGACCCTACCCTAAAAGAAAACAACAATAACAGGTTAAAACGGAAACCCTGAGGAATCAGGGTTAATAGGAGGTACACCCTCCAGAAAGAGAAGAGCTACTGTTTCTACTACATAGGGGGCCCTATAACAAGGGCCTTCAGGGTCTAGTGAGGTGATCAGCTGACCAGACAACCGAGGCCACACCACTTAAGACCCATTGTAATCACTGATCTTACACTAAACTATTAAACCACAATGACACTGAGTTCTGTGCCACTGAAATGAAAAACTCCTTCTAAATGCAGTGGCCAAATTCTTTATCAACAGAGATCAAAACTGAAAAATCCATCCCCCTAACACCACCCTTACTCAGGGGAAACTACTGCCCAGCACCTTTCTACACACAGCTTTTTGTTTACAATGAAATGCTCAACATTCCCAAGAATAAATTACCTCAAATAACTTCCCCTCTTTATGTAAACCAAGCACCCTCAGGTTAATCCCCCCAAATTAACCAGAATCCAATACTACAATAATAATTACCCAGAAAGCAGGGTATGCGGGCTCCTAACTGTTTAAGGCAAGAGGCTCTTAAAACCAAGACTGTCAGGTATTAGCTTGAAAACGCGCTCATCCAGAAGCCAATATGCTTCCTTGTCCCACCGGCCTTGCCACCCAGTCACTCCTGGGGACCCAAGACACTGGTATAAAGCACTTTTCAAGCTTAACTGGGCATGAGGATGCCATGGGGGCCTTGTCAAGATGCAGACTTTGATGCACTTATCAGGTATAGTCAGGACCATGGGCCATACTTTGGTAGCAAAGGTATCAAGTATGCAGAGCACAGGTCACCACAGGCGGGACCTCTAAGGAAGACCACCCTTCCGGCAGGGTCTGAGCAGGGTCTAGGGCTGTGGATGGGGCACCAACTTGCCCAGTTTACAAGGTTTAAGATAAACGGGGATTGTTCTTGACCATAAATTACACTCAGTTCATACTCTGGATCCCTTTCTTCATCCCGATTCCCCACCTCCTCTGCCCACCATTCTCTACTCTGTGATACAGGGGAAGGGGGCTCTCAAGATGAAGAGAAACATACAGTGTGCCCCCAAAGAGGTTACAGAGGTACCCAGTAGGCAGCCGGCACAGAAGAGCTCCTGCAAGCTCCTTGCACTGTACAGAAGGGCTTGTGTCAGCTGGAGGTGGGGGAGGGGCAATCTCCATCAATCAAATCGGTCTCCAACCTGGAGCTCAGCCTTCTCCCTGGTGCCTTTCCTGCCTTTATGTAAATCTCCAAATACGCTTTTCCCAGTGGCCAGCTTTCCTACTCCTTTTGACATTTTAATCACACAGCTGACTATTTTGCTGCTTAGAAACGACCATATAAGGAATATTTTTTTAAAAAGGAATGGCAGAAATAAACCAAACTGGGCTTTATCTCTAGGCAGTGAGAGAGAGAGAAGGGCAGGGGTTACTTTTCATTTCTGAGTGTTTCAGTTAAAAATAATTATATATATATATATATATATATGAAAGCAAAATTTGGGACACAGAACACCTGAGGCTACTTACTGCATTTAAGGCAGATGTTACATTTTTCACATCTGAAGACTATGAAAAGTGACCCTCCTGTGTTATCAATCATTTTAGAGATTTTTTTTTTTTTACCATCTTGAACTTTCACAGTAAAGGTTCCTGTTGATTGTATCTGGTCTGAGTTTTCATCTCACACTGGGAAATGTTCACAACAAGATGAGAAAAATAAAAAGGATGAGGAAGAGGATTCCTTTGCGGGGGCGGGGAGGGCGGGGGTACCTTTATCACTAGGGCAAACGTCATTAAATAGTCAGTAAGAAATGGTAAAACTATCAGATCAAAGTCTTGGATTTTT
Source organism: Neophocaena asiaeorientalis asiaeorientalis (assembly GCF_003031525.2). NCBI lineage: Eukaryota > Metazoa > Chordata > Mammalia > Artiodactyla > Phocoenidae > Neophocaena > Neophocaena asiaeorientalis. The sequence continues at coordinate 7,234,341 of NW_020185336.1, forward strand.
AAAGAGCACAATACCTGCACAGAGCTCCCAAAGTCTGGCCCTTCTCTCTCCCCTACACCCAAAAGCAAGCATTGTTGGGGGAGGGAGAGACACGCACTTTGGGACTGAGAAAGGGGAAGACTTAGCCTAAGTTTATGGGATGGAGGGAACCTAGCCTTGCCTCTGACCACTTTGTCCCACGCCGTGGTGAGGCTGGGCAGGTGAACTGCCAGGACTGCCCACAAGCCTATCTATGGGGGGTGAGAGCCTCTTGGGAAGATTCACTTTGAGGAAGAAGAAGCCAAATGATGAACTGACTCAGTCAGAAAGCCTCAGCCCAAGGGGAGGGCAATTTCAAGCACAGTGTGCCATCCATCACTTGGATTTCTCCTACAAGAAGCAGCAGAGAGGCTGTAAACAAAACCCCGAAATGCTACTTGACTCAGCTCCAGGGAATGACACCTGGGTACCGGGAGCTGATGCGGGGCAGGGCTCTGGGAGAGAAGCACCAGCTGCCCCAGCGGCCAGAGCATCCCTGGTCGTGAACACATGACGTGCCCCTGGGGAGCTTCCCAAAACTTCCAGAAACACGTTTACAAGGGCCTGGGACCTTGTGTGAAGAGAGGTGGGCAACAAGTCAGTGTAATCTGAGTTATTACTCCTGGAACCTCATTACCCAAAGACAGGTGAGGTCTGGGGAAATTCAGACTGTTAATTCTAGGGAAGAAAAAAAGCAGAAGGCAAGAGGGAAAAAATGGGTAACGAAATACGAAAGTTACCTGACATTACTCTCATTAAGGCTTCTTATTTTGAATACCTTATTTTTGCTAAGAGTGCATTGAGAAGGGTGGACAGCCTTTATTTACTCATGTGATGCACAGGCGCCATGCGATGTAAACGTGCACTGCCATTGAGGCACTTAAATCTAGTAGGAAAATAGTCTATCAAAACGGAGCCATCCCCCTTTCAATAAAGCATCATTAAAATAAATGTCGGCAAAGTTTTGCAAGTCTCAGCTTGCAGTGTGCATGTTTACAGCACCATGAATACAATAAATTCTCAGTTCAAAGTACCCTGAGCAATGTTTCCACTTTCTCCCAATGCACTCTGTCTGCCATGCTGTTCCTATACTTTATCTAAGTTTTCATGTATTACAGCATGGAAATGCATTCATTCACCTTATTTACTCAACAAGTATCTGTTGCACATCCATTGAGTGCCAGGCACAGGGTGACAACAAGAATGTGACGGCACTTCCCTGAAGCTCGCAGTTGAGGGGACAAGAGTCTTTATCACATCGTCTGAATTTTATTTCAAAACACTTCAACATAAACAGTGCGATATAAATGTGTGTCTGTCCAGTTGCCTTTAATCTCCTGCCTGAGGGCAATTACTTGTCTTAATCTGGAATACAGGCTCCTGAAATAGTTAACTAGCCTTTAATCAGAAGGCCACACACAACAGCTAAGGCCACCACAAGTCCAAGTTGGTCAGCTAGCCATCCTTATCAGCAACCAGCACCACCGTCTCGCTAATTAGCACCCTGGAGGTTAGAAATGGAATATCACACAGGTTAAATTACTGACTTGTTATTTAGTATTATGGTTGCTGGAAATCTCTTTTCAGCGGTGAATTCATGGTATTTGAGGAAAGAGGACAGACTAGAAATATCACAGAAGCACCCTGGCCCAGGTATGACCCAGGCAGATAAAAATCTAGCTGGCCCTCACAGATGTGCCCTAGGCTTGATAAGTAAGTGGCTGGAGGTCCAGCTGCTGATTCCAGGGAATTATTTGGCCTCTGATTCAAAAATGTCAGGATAACTGAAGTTCTGTCTGTGGTAGGGAGAACTCCAAAGATGTCACTCCAAGATTCCCAGGCCCTGATTATTGAATCAAACACAATCCAGGTACTACTGTGAAGGGGATCTGCAGGTGGGATTAAGAATTAAGGTTACTGGGCTTCCCTCATGGCGCAGTGGTTAAGAATCCGCCTGTCAATGCAGGGGACACGGGTTCGAGCCCTGGTCCGGGAGATCCCACATGCCGCGGAGCAAGTAAACCTGTCCGCCACAACTACTGAGCCTGCGCTCCAGGGCTTGCAAGTCACAACTACTGAGCCCAAAGTGCTGCAACTACTGAAGCCCGCACACCTAGAGCCCGTGCCCCACAAGAGAAGCCACCACAATGAGCCTGCGCACCGCAACGAAGAGTAGCCCCCGCTCACTGCAACTAGAGAAAGCCTGTGCGCAGCAACGAAGACCCAACACGGCCAAAAATAAAAATAAATAAAATAAATTAAAAAAAAAAAAAGAATTAAGGTTACTAACCAGCTGACCTTCAACTAGAGCGATCATTCTGGATTACTGAGTGGGCCCCATGTAATCACATGAAGCCCTAAAAGCAGAAGAGGAAGACTGAAGTCAGTCTTCATCTCATGAATGCATGTGATGTGTCCCCTGGGGGGCTTTCAGAACTTCCAGAAACCTTTTTACAAGGGCCTGGGGCCTTGTGTAAGGAGAGAAGGGTAGCAAGTCAGTGCAATCTGAGTTAAGAGTATGAGGTGAAATGAGACAGAAGGCAGTGGGACCCAAAGCCTGAGAAGGATTCAGCCCTTCTGGACTTGGCATGTTGCTCGTTTTGAAGACGGGAGGAAGGGGGCCACATGCAAAGGAATGCAGCCAGCCTCTAGAAGTTGAGAAAGACACCTAGCCAAGAGCCAGCAAGGAAATGAGGACCTCAGTCCTACAGTCATGTGGCACTGAACTCAGCCAGCCCAAATGAGTTGGGGAATATTTCATCCCCTGAGCCCCAGAAAGGAATGCAGTCCCAGCAACATCATAAGCTGGGCCTCGTGAAACCCAGAGCAGAGAACCCACTGTGCCAGGACTTCCAACCCACAAAACTCTAATATAATCAAGTTGTTTTAAGCTGATATATTTGTAGTAATTTCTTAGGGCAACAGTAGAAAACTAACATGTTGTCCACGAAATGCTGCCATACTTGCTACAGGTAAACACTGAGTGCGAGGTGCCATCAGGGCAGCGACCCTTCTGAAAGGACAGAGCTGGAACTTTACCAGGCATATGAAACAGGCGATATGACTGCATTGCGCCAGCCTGCTAATAAACCTCTATATGGGCAGAATGCCATCTGACCCTTGTTTTCATTCATACCTGAGTGAGTTTACAGGGAGGAAAACTCTAGCCCTCACGTCTTGTAACTACTGGTAGTAGTTATAATTTACCATAAAGAATCTAATACCTGAAGTTGGTTTTGTTTTGCAAGTAAGAAGCACTAACCAAATCATCACAAATAAATGCATAACCACAAACTTTGGTTCTAAGATGTCCCTGGAAGAAAGATCGGAGTCCTTCCTGGAATCATTTCAGTTTCTCTAAGGAACTAGGGAAGGAGCCCATAAGGGGGAAGGAGTTCTCCTGATATTTAGCAGGAGATGAGCCCTGTGCTGCCTGATAAAGTAAAGACCCCAGAAACAGGGAGGCAGGGCCCTGGAGAACTTTCTTTCCCTGAGGGTTCAAAGTGTGATCCCTGGACCGGCAGCAACAGCATCACCTGGGATCTTGTTAGAAATGCAAATTCTCAGCCCCACCCCAGAGCACCGGGATGATTCTGACACTCATGCTTGAAATCCACCACAGGGGTTAGCAATACAGGACCGTGTCTATGCCCTGAGGCAGCTTCCAATCGAATTAGAAGATCAGACAGAAAGAGCTGCCTAGCGGACAGTGTTAAGTGACTGGGGAAAACAGCAGAGGGAAGAGGCGGGACCTGAACTGGGCCTGAGGATGAAGCAGCTGAAGGAAGAAAGCCACGCCTCTTCTGTTGGCTTCCACAAAGTGCCACAAAGGTTAATTTTGACAAGAAAAAGTTCCTTTCTGCTTTTTGAATAAATTATACGTATTTGCTATAAACTAATAACTTTTATGATTCGGGGTTATTTTTTCAAATATTCATTCAGTACAGTGGCTACTGCGGAATCCTGTTCTAACCCTCATTCATTCTTTTTGCCAAGGGCAGGAGATCTGTGGGGGAAGGGACGGGGTGGGAGGAAAGAGCATGAGTTCCAGTCTATCCAGAGGTCTCACCTTTTGGCAGGTGCTCCATGACGCTCCTAAACCACCCTGGAGAGGGCAGGAGAAGAGCAGTCGTGTCTCACGCAGCAGCAATCCATCCTCCTCAGGGCCCAGGTCCAGACTTGCCCATCCTCTTCAAACAAAGCTCTGGTGCACACATACACCCCACCCTTCCCGCTCTGCAGGAACCCTCGGGTCCTATGTCACAAAGATAACGGCAACAGAAGGAAACACCTGAAACTCTCCTCAGCTCCTTCCTCACACACACTTGCAAAGGCAGTCATCCTGTGTAAAGTTAATCCTTCTACCTATGCTCAGGGTGCCAAGATCAAGGGCAAGGAAAGGTGAGAGAGATGCAGGATCCAACAGTTTATACAGAGAAATATCTCTAATGGTTACCCTGGATAGGAGGAGACTTTATGAGCTTAATTAGATTAGGTTAAAAGATTATCCTTGGATGTTAGTTACAACCTGACTAGCTTGCACTGAGACCATTAAGATCCAGTTAGGACAATGAGCTACCACTACACACCTAGTAGAATGGCTAAAATTTAAAAAAAAATTTTTTTTGATGATTAAAAACTGCTTGTGATGGGCTTCCCTGGTGGTGCAGTGGTTGAGAGTCCGCCTGCTGATGCAGGGGACACAGGTTCGTGCCCCGGTCCAGGAGGATCCCACATGCCGCGGAGTGGCTGGGCCCGTGAGCCATGGCCACTGAGCCTGTGTGTTCGGAGCCTGTGCTCCGCAACGGGAGAGGCCACAACGGTGAGAGGCCCGCGTACCGCAAAAAAAAAAAAAACTGCTCGTGAGGATGCAGATCAATAGGAACTCTCCTACACTGCTGGTGGGAATGCAAAATGGTACAACCACTTTGGAAAACAGTTGGCATTTTCATATAAAATTAAATTAATACATTTAACATATCACCAAGCAATTCCACAACTACGCATTGACTCAAGAGAAATGAAAATATAAATTTACTCAAAAACCTGTATGAACGTATTTATAGCAATACATGCATACACATTTACTCATAATCACCAAAAAAAACCCTGAAAGCTATTCAAATGTCCTTCAACTAGTGAATGGATAAACGACAGTATGTCCACACAATAAATACTACTCAGCAATAAAAAGTAAAGCGGTAAGACACAACGTTGTAAATCAACTATACTTCGATAAGAAAAATATGTTGGGGAAAAAAAAAGAGGTATCGACAGCCGCTACGACATGGATGAATTTCAAATGTATTATGCTTAGTGAAAGAAGCCACATTCAAAAGGCTGTATAATGTATGCTTCTATTTAGATGACATTCTGGAAAAGGCAAACTACAGTCTTGGAGAACGTATCAGTGGTTGCCAGGGAGTAGGGGTTGACTACAAAGGGGCAGGAGAGGGAACGGTTCTGTGCTCGATCGTGGTGGTGCTTACACAACTCCATGTATTTGCCAAAGCTCATAGAGCAAAAATAATTCTGTTCTATGTAAATCGAAAAAAATTAAAAAAGAGTGGGCCTGACTGAGGGTGTCTTTCTGTGCTGTGGAGTGACTCTAACTGCACGCAACTTCTATCCCGGGTAAACATCTCTGACCCACCGAGACGCAGAACCAACCAGAGGCCAGCCCCAGCATCTGTCATCCCCTTGCACCTTGATAAGACAGCCCTGGTTTTTAACTGGTCACTGTTTTAAAAGTACCCAATACCTGGAAAGAAATGAGAGATCACAGGATATCCCTTCAGTGGGGTGCTGGGGGTTGTTTATGTAAAGCAGACTCTCCAGGGCTCTCTCATTCCATAGGTGTGGACTCTTCTTGATTGACTTCCTATCAACTGAACTACTTTACAGCTCTGCGAATTGCAAAAAAAACTGATAGCAATGCATATGCATTTTGTCTGGCAGAGACTATAAATCCCTGTAATCCAAATTCTCATTTAAACTGGTCTTAATGTCTTGCTTGTTCCTGCCTTAATGAATGAGCTAAATAAAACTGTTGACACAGGACCTTTTTATATTTACATGTCATACTTTTGCTTTTTTGAAAAATCATACTTTAGCAGCACAGCACATTAAATGAATAAAAGGCTGCATTTTCTAGCCTTCTCGGCAACCACTGAGAGGAAAGTGAGTGTTGGGTGGGATTTCAAGAAGGACTGTCTAAAGGGAGCCAACCCAGCTGGGAGAGGCCCCTTTCTGGCAGAAACGCTGACATACCAGGTGCTACTCAACACTCCTACCGGACACTGAGGTGACCTTGTGGTGAGAGGGAATGTAAGCTGATAACAGCTCCCAAAGGTATGTCCAGGACCCAATCCCTAGAACCTGTACACATTACTTCATTTGGAAAAGTGGTCCATGTGGCTGCGGTTAAGGATTTCTGAGATGAAAGCATCATTCTGGGTTATCCAGGTAGGCCCCAAATGCCATCACAATAATCATCACAAGTCTCCTTATAAAAGAAAGGCAGGGCTTCCCTGGTGGCGCAGTGGTTGAGAGTCCGCCTGCCGATGCAGGGGACACGGGTTCGTGCCCCGGTCCGGGAGGATCCCACATGCCGCGGAGAGGCTGGGCCCGTGAGCCATGGCCGCTGAGCCTGCGCGTCCGGAGCCTGTGCTCTGCAGCAGGAGAGGCCACAACAGTGAGAGGCCCATGTACCACAAAAAAAAAAAAAAAGAAAGAAAGGCAGAGGGGGATCAGACCATCACACACAGAGAAGGCCATGTGAGACAGAGAATGGAATGATGCAGCCACAAACCAAGGAATACTTAGAGCCATCAGAAGCTAGAAGAGGCAAGGAACCGCTTCTCCCTAGTCTCCACAGGGGATGCAATTCTGCTGATACCTTGATTTCTGACTTTCGGCCTCCAGAAGTGTGAGAGAATAAATTTCTGTTGTTTTAAGCCACCAAGTTTGTGGTAGCCCCAGGAAACTAACACCAATGATGAGCACCAAGCTAGGTTCCCTGACGACACCTTGAACTCACCAAGGCTCCGAGCCACATACCTCTGGACCATTAACTAGAGAGAGAGAGACACATTTTTATCTTGTTTAAGCGATTACGTATTTGAGTTTTTTTTTCTTGAAGCTAAACTTAACCCTAATACTGTGGCATACTGAGATCATGAGTTCCTGGCCCCAACCTCACCTTGCCTCCGTTGATCAATATTGGTGGTCCTGCAATCTGAGCAAGGTTGAGAATTAAACGAAGAGCTGAAGAAAAAAGAAGTCAAACCCAAAGTATAAAAACAACTGTGTTACGGTTAAGATTAAGTTTGCACCACTGGGCATAATCAGGGAGTATGTGTAGTAAAGAATTTTTAGCGTTTTTAAAATGTGGCATATCAGAGTATCTAACTGATTAACTTTATGATTCCTATTTGAAATGGGTAATTTTCAGCTTTAAGTAAAATTTACTTCAATATATTTCTTATTTTTATTACTTTTAAATTGAAGTATTTATACTTCAATTTATAATATTGTGCTAGTTTCAGGTGTACAGCACAGTAATTCAGGTTTTTTGCAGATTATATTCCATTACAGGTTATTACAAGATATTGAATATAGTTCCCTGTGCTATACAGTAAATCCTTCTTGCTTATCTATGTATCTCACATCTTCTTAAGCCAATTGTCTCTTAATGGACACCTGGGTTGTTTCCATGTCTTGGCTATTGTAAATAGTTCTGCTATGAACGTTAGGGTGCATGCATCTTTTCAAATTGGAGTTTTTGCTTTTTCCAGATATATATGCCCAAGAGTGGAACTGCCGGACCATATGGTTCTAAGCTTTTTAAGGAACCTTCGTACTGTTCTCCATAGTGGCTGCACCAATTTACATTCCCACCAACAGTTTACGAGGGTTCCCTTTCCTCCACAACTTCTCCAGCATTTATTATTTGTAGACTTTTTGACCGTAGCCATTCCGACAGGTGTGAGATGATACCTCATTGTAGTTTTGATTGGCATTTCTCTAATAATTAGCGACGTTGAGCATCTTTTCATGTGCCTGTTGGCCATCAGTGTGTCTTCTTTGGAAAAATATCTATTCAGGTCTTCTGCCCATTTTCTTGGGTTGATTGTTTTTTTGATATTGAGTTATATGAGCTGTTTTAAATGTATGGTTTTAAATTAGACTATAAACATAAGGTTTGTAACGTTGAATTTAAAGGCCATGGAAAGCCACGTTTAAAATTAACTATGATACAATGAACAGTAATTTGAAACTTATCATCTGTACACAAAATGCTGCTCTCAGACATCGAAAGCCTCGTTTTATACACTGGAGAGACCATTGTTAAAGTCAGTCTCTCACTTTCAAAATGCTCACTGGAAGGAATTCAAGACGGAAGGAAAGAAGGAGGGAGGGAGGGAGAAAGGAGAAAAAAAAAATCCCTTAACTCCAAGTCAACCACAAGTCACCTACAGCCCCCAGCTGGCCAACAAAGCTAGCCATCATTCATTTCTGGCCCCCCAGCCACATTCTAGAACCTTCCATGTGCTACTGCAGTCCTCACTGTCATCGCTGTGTACTTGTCAGCAACCCCAACGAACTCCTCCACATTCCTGGCATCTGTACAGAGGAGGCACTCTGCTCTGAGACGCTCTCAGGTCAGGGGCAGCCTGCAATCTCGCTATGCACAGTCAGAGGCTGGTGTGTCGGGCCACACACGAGTGGCCTCTAATAGTCCCAGAGAGCCATGACAGGCCGGGTGTGTGAGCTTGAGGCAAACGTCCTTCTCTGACCTCTGTGGTGAGGAGCTCACACTTGAACGCATGTGGTTTCCATTATCTGAAATACCTCTTGAAAACATCGGGAACCTAAGAGGGCAGCAGCTAAGTGATATTTGGGGGCTTAGCTGTTATCTCTTTTGAGGTTGAACAGGACAAATTGCACTCACAGATGACATAGGTAACCCATGACATCACTGACAAGGAGACAGATGACGAGCCACAGGCAGAGCTCATCTCCTCCCGACACAGCTGCCACCCCCTGTAATGACTGAGACAGTTACAGCCCTCTCAGCTCCAATGTTCAGCTTTCTACTAGTGTCTTGGGTTTAGGACACAGCAGAGGGAAGGGCTGCCACATTAACTGAGTTGCAGTTCAAGTTCTTTATGAACTTTTCTTATCCATCAAAGCAAAAACAATTTTTTTTAGCTAAATAATGGATGTTAATACACTTTATTTATTAAAACACACAGATCGTAAATGTCCAGCTCGATAAATGTTTACGTATGTATATATCTATGTAAAGCAATCTAGATCAAGTTTTAAAATATTACAATTTTTTTTAAGAAAGTTCTCTCATGGTCTTTCCAGTGAATAGCCATCCCTCTCCTCAAAAGCAACAATTTTACCTCACTCTCAAAAGCTGATCAAGATTAACATTAAATTTGGAATTCCTGGGCTTCCCTGGTGGCGCAGTGGTTAAGAATCCACCTGCCAATGCAAGGGACCGGGTTCGAGCCCTGGCCGGGGAAGATCCCACATGCTGCGGAGCAAATGAGCCCGTGCGCCACAACTGCTGAGCCTGCGCTCTAGAGCCCGCGAGTCACAACTAATGAAGGCTGCACGCTTAGAGCCCGTGCTCCACAGCAAGAGAGGCCATGGCAATGAGAAGCCCGTGCACCACAATGAAGAGTAGCCCCCGCTCGCTGCAACTAGAGAAAGCCCATGCACAATAACTCTGCCAAAAATAAAGAAAATAAATTAAAATTTTTTTTTAAATTTGGAATTCCTGATGACACACTGATTTATTACAACAAAAAGAGTGACTGCTTCTTGATTTTCTTTAGAACCAACTCTAACGGGCTGTCACACTAGTCTCCAGCTTAGCACTCCCTAACCCCCCCACCCAGGTCAACCGCAGGCCATATTAAACTATCCCACCAACTTCCCCACCTCTCCCGCTCTGAAAACTCCTCCTATGGATGTAAGCATTGCAGGAGGCAGAGGGCTGCTAATCCCCACCCAGCCCCCCGTTCCCACACATCATGGTGGGCACTTGCAGGTTCCCTGGCCAATGTCCACACAGCCTTAAACTTCTTAAAACATCTGGCCAAAGAAGAATGAAACAAAATAAGTCCCCAACCTGCGTACACCCAAAGATAAAAGCTCCAGAAGTTCAGAGTTTCAACCTGTTGCACTTTTATACCTCAGCTATTAAACAATTCTGAATAATCAGAAAAAAAGCTTACCTTAAGATACGCATTACAAGTTAATGGGGACTTCCCTGGTGGTCCAGCAGTAAAGAACCTGCCTTCCAATGGAGGGGACGCGGGTTCGATCCCTGCTGGGGGAACGGAGATCCCACACGCCCTGGGGCAACTAAGTCCCTGTGCCACAACTACTGAGCCCGTGCACCTCAATGAGAGAGCCGGCATGCTGCAAACTACAGAGCCCACGTGCTCTGGAGCCCACGCGCCACAACTAGAGAGGCAAAACCCACAGGCCACAACTAGAGAGAAGCCAGTGCGCCGCAACGAAGATCCCTCGTGACGCAACTAAGACCCAAAGCAGCCATAAATAAAGTAAAAAAAATTTTAAGTTAAGTTAATGTGCCAAAAATAATAATAACTACTGGGAATTTTAACTTTAAAGCGTTCACTTTCTATGTAAACCCAATCATGTATAAAGGCAAAGTCGGAAATCAGCCTCTCTTTTAAGAACTCAAAACATTTTTTTCTTCAAGTACTTTAGCTACTAGATATCCACGACGGTCAGGAAAAAGACACGGGTCTCTAGAACACGGCAACCCTTCTGCATTTACCACACGGTGGCGCTGCTTCAACACTAATGCCAGACAAAATCCAGAAGTGTGTTTCTTCACGACCAAGACAATAACGCTTGCAACCCGTTAGGAGTTAGGAGCATGACGTCCAGAAAAATTTTTGGTTGTTTTTTTAAGGTTTTAGGCAATATACATATGGTTAACAGTCTATATGGATAAATTAAAACTGCTCAAGCAGCAACTCTGCCCTCGTTTTAGGCTGGACTTAACAGAATTCTGACATATTTGCCAGGGGAAGGCTGATAGCCTGACAGCCAGCAATGCAATGTGCTGGGCAGAAGGGCCGAGTGCCTGAGTGAGACGTCTCACAGCGCAAGACTGACATGTCACCTACCTGTGAATCTATACTGATATAAATAGATAAGTGAGGAAGAAGACACGAATCGCTCAGGCAGAAAAATTCCAAATAATTTATGTACATACTCCACTCACAAGGTGGGGAGCCCAAGTCCCCACCCTGCATGGGGGGCTGTGCATAGTAACTTCCCTCCAGAGAGTAGAGGATGGAGAGGGATGTAAGAAAAAGAGTAACTTCACCCTGGAGAAACCTGGCAACCTCTACCTGGGCCAGGTGAACAAAGTGAACGAAAACCGTAAGTCATGTTGAAGCGTCAACATGATGTGATGAGAAGGGCACTTTACGTCTGTGGTCCGCCTCCTCAAAGCTGAAGTGTAATCGTGAGAAGCATGAGACAAACCCCTCAAAGAGGGGCATCCTACAAACCATGGGAACAGTAGCCTCAGAAGTGCCAAGGTCATCAAAACCAAGGGAAGTCTGAGAAACTAAACTGTCAGAGCCAAGTGGAGCCCAAGGAAACATGACAAATAAATGTCACAGGGTATCCTTGACTAAGATCCTGGATATTAGGTATCAACTAAAGAAACAGGAAGTACAGACTTCGGTTAATAATAATGTATCAGTATGAGATCATTAGTTGTGACAATGTATCATACTAATATACTATGTTAATGATAAAAGAAAGTGGCTATGTGGTGATATATGGGAACTCCAAACTATCTTTGAACTATTCCAAAATAAACTTTTTATCTAAGGCTCAAATGGTAACTAAGAGAAACCTTCACATACAGGAGAATTCCTTCAGCTTCTGTATTAAGGGACTTAGGCTGTCTTCCCAACAATCCCCTGACATCCACCATAGAGGAGGAAGGTTGTTACAGGCTGAAGGATGTGCCCCCAAATTTCATATGCTGAAGTCCTACATCCTAGTACCTCAGCATGTGACTATATTTGCAGACTAGGTCTTTAAGAGGTGACTGAGTTAAAATGAGGCCACTGAGGTGGGCCCTAATCCAATCTGAGTGCTGTCCTTACAAGAGGAAATGTGGACAAAGGGACACCAGGGATGCACAGACACAGAGGAAAGACCGCGTGAGGACATAGGGAGAAGGTGGCCATCTGGAAGCCAAGGATAGAGGCTGCAGGAGAAACCAAACGTGCCAGGACTTTGATCTTGGACTTCCAGCCTCCAGACCTATGACAAAATTAATTTCTGTTGTTTAAGCTACCCATCTTGTGGTACTTTGTCATGGCAGCCCTAGCAAACTAATACAGAGGTGAAGCAGAACAACAGTGCTTCACTGAATGTTATGTGAAGGACAGCAGTGGGAATGCAGAGCTTGATGGCTTATGTGCCATGTGTACCTTTTGAGAGGGATCTGACCTAAGGCTGCTGTTCTGGGTGGCAACTAAGTGATGTGGAGATGACCCGGGCTTTGGACTCAGGCAGACTGAAGTCCAAATCCCAGCCAGTCCCTAAGTAGCTGTATAACCTTCAGGCAAGTTATCTCAACGCTTGGGTTTTTCCAGCAACTGTAAATGGGATTGGTGCCTACATCTCAGGGTTAAAAATGTTTACAAAGGGTCTAGTACATGGTAAGCACTGAAAAAATACTAAGTTTCCATTCTCCCCTTCCTTTCCTCTAAGGCAAAAGTCAGGTTGGCAAACTATGGTCTAGGGGCCAAGTCTGACCCACTGCATGTTTTTATAAATAAAATGTTACTGGAACATGGCCACGACCATTCATGAATGAACTATGGCTGAGCTGCGCTACAGTGAAAGGTGAGGGGTTACGACACAGACCATATGGCCCTCAAAGCCTAAAATATTTACTATCTACCCTTGACAGAAAGAGTTTGTTGATTCCGCTGTTTTCCTATTTCCAAAAGCTGACAGATGCTTGTCATTCCTCATCATACTCGAACTTCCCAGCATCTGCCACAGATGCCAATGTCTTGAGATCCTTCCTCCTCCCTGGAGGCCAGTGATCTGAGCTCAGGCTCTGCGTCTCCAATTCCCTGGTGCTCTTCACAAGCAAGGATGTCTGCAGAATACCAAGCTTAGACATATTCAAAGTCGCCACCCCACGTGGCCAACCTGTTTCTGTGTTCCACATTGTAATTAATTACACCAGCACCTATGCCTGTGGCTGTACAGAGACAGCATGACTTGGAATCCCAGCACCGGGGTTGAAATTCCACCTGTCAGAGCCTTACCTAAAACACGAAAATAATGACTCCTCTTGGAGACCCCATAACAATAGGGGGAAGATGTGAATAAAGCCACTAGTGCAGCAAAAAGTTTTTGAATCCAGATCTATCTGGAAACCCAAGCTAGAGACCTTAGCAAGCTTCCCAACTGCTGTGCAAAGAATTTGTTACAGGATGTGCTGGGATGTAGATCCCCCAGCTCTGTGGACTGCAGGGCAGTCTGGGGCAGTGCTACAAGGGACAGTCCATTTACCCCACTGCTGGACAAATATTTCCTATATGTGCCATGATATGAAACGGGCTCACAAGCCCTGGCCCATTTTGCACTTTTCTTCCTTCTCTAATTCTCATGTACAAATGGGTCACCACAACCTACAGACTCCTTTTCCTAAAATTTTCTCAAATGGACCTCCACCTCCCTCCATCCTCCTTCTCTGTCACTGCCAAGGTTTCAGCTACTATACATCCTTTGAATCATTACAGAAGAGTCCCAACCAGTCTCCTCTACTCCAAGATGGCCTGTACAAAATAAATACTATCCCAACCCAAATCTATTTATTTCATCCCTCTATTTTAAAAACAGTCAAAAGAATAAGACAACACTTCCAGAAGAATCAAATCCTCCCCGGCCCCACTGTATTTCCATCCTTGGTCCTCAAATGCAACCTGTCCCATAATGCTGTGTGAGATTGAGCCACTGAGGGCCAGTCCAGACTTCATGCAGGGTTCTTCTTCCCCTACGGGGCAGTCTTCCCACCCAACCCAATCCCTGTCTGCCATGTAACCCCTAACTCATGCTTGAATAGCACCCTCCAATGTCACCTGCGCTTGGAACGTTGCCAGCTCCCCCAAAGAGCTGCTTGCTCTTCTCTGTGTGGTCACAGCACTTTGTAGACACCACAGTGTCTTAAAAGTCATTGCCTCTCTCACTAAACTGGGAGGCCCCCAAAGCTTAAGGCCAGAGCATGTATTTACCTTTACATCTACCTCATCTCTAGAGCAGAGCCCAACACGTAGCTGATGCTCAGTAAACCCCTTAAAACAAATGTTTATGGAACCTCATGAAATCACTGAGTGAAGGAAAGATGGAAGTAAATCAGAGTGCCTCTGAAGCCATTTGGAAAAATAAAGTTTACCACCAAAAAAAGTCCCAAGTCCCATCCATCCGCAGTGTCCTCTTAAGAAGGAAGCCTTGAACTATCTCTTGCCAGCTTAGCTGCCAGCAAGTCCAGGAGAGCTGGGGGAGAAGGAGCTCAGAAGAGCGCTAATGCATAAAAAAGGGCTGTTTTTAAAGGCTAAAGGGCACACGAACTAAGACTTGCCAGTATGAAAGGAAGAAATGTGGAACATGAACCACAAAAATAATGAAAAGGTGTCCAAATGCAAATCAAAAATGTGATTCTCTTAAGCAGTCTGCTAGGACATTCCTTTCTCGTTTCTGGGAAAACACATGGGACTCAACACGTCTTTACTTTTTCCTTTCTGAGAATCATGAAGAAATCTACAAGCAACAGTGTGAGTCAGTCACATGATTGGCAGGTAACAAGCTACAGTCATATTTTTCCTGCCTTAAAAGGACCTGTTATTCCTCAATTGCTTATTAAAACACCACAAACTTAAGAAAAATATGCAGTAAAACTTAACATCAAGTTAATATCAAGTCCTTGGCCTGGAGTGTGACACCACTTCTTCCTGACTGAGAGTCTCGTAGGGCTCAGGTGGCTGTTCCGAGGCATCCTGTACAGCCGGGCAGAAGCAAACGTCACCTCAAGACAACACACAGAGGCTGGGTGGTTTCCCTACTCTCACCCGCAACATCTTTAGCACCAGTTTGCTTCCTTGGGAACTGCTTTCCACACTCCTCCAAAACATGGTTACTTGCATCCTCACAGGTTGACCTTTAATCACTTTCAATAAGAGCTAAAATGGGACCAAGAATAAACAAGGTATTCGGTCGGGAGCAGCACAGACAACAGGAGATGAAAACCATGACCAGAGCTAACAAACCCATATCCAAATATCAACAATTAGACTTTACAGGTCCCTGCACTGATGCTGTGGAGCTTTCCCTGCTGTCCATGTCAGAAAACCAGACTGAAGCCAAAACAAGAAGTATGAGAGAGGCCAACAAAGGGAGAGAGGGGCGAATTACCTGCTCTCGGGAATCAGGGGCAGCAGAAGCGTTTCTTGTGGGGGTTTTAGGAGCCAGGCACTCGTCACACATTCCCTCTATCCTCTCAAAGGCCAACACAGTAGGTAGTTCATTCTCATTCCCAGATGAGGAAAACCGAGAATCAGAGAGGTGGCAAAGTAATTTCCAAGGACACAGAGCTACTGAGAACAGGATTTGAACCCAGGTCTGCCTGTCTTTTAGGGCCAGAAGCTTCCCACAACGCCACATAGCTTGGGTAGAATTTCTCCATCTAGAAGGCAGCGAGGTAAAAGGCGGAGTGTACAGAAGTTCAAGCTTACCTAACGCAAACAAGATCTGCTTAAACCTCACAACTTCCAAAAACATCCCCAAACAAACAAATCATGGACTCTGCAAATCTTTTGCATGCATATACTCATATTTTAATATGTACATGAGAACATATACACACTCATTCAAATCTTAGAGAATACATCTGGCTCTAACAGGAACTGTAGAAGTGGGAAAATGGTTATAAATTATTTTGTAAAAGTAAATTATTTTTAATAAAGTTATTGAATTTTTGCTAAAGAGCTCAAAGTTGACAATCATTCTTTGATTAACACAACAGGAGATTCCTAGCCTGTCAGCCTCACCGCCAAGACCTCTAGTTTCCAGGTCAAATATTAACACTAGACTCCAGGATGTGTACAACAGGCGCACATTTTCTTTTGATTACTGAAGACCGTCAACATCCAGAGTCCTTGTGAAACGTCAAAATGCCTGAGACAGACGTGTCCATAACACTTCCTGCATTCTCAGATGCCACTCCCCTCCTGCATTACAGTGGAGCAGAGTTACCTCACTTGCTTTCAACTACATGTGTTCTACGAGATGGGGGATGGTTCTGGAGGATGAGACACACACATCTGCTTCTCCTTCAGCCACTCTCAGCCCCTACGTGCTTTTCACATAGTGGAATTCTGGTGTATAAAGTACGTGATTTCTGGAACAATGCCATCCTAAGTACAAACTATCTACTTCACCTGGTGCAAAAAACAAAACTCAACAATCTGCCTATGGCAGAAGAAAAATGGTGGTACCATCCAAAGACGCTGTGTCTACATGTAGCCTTTATGAGCCATGTAAGGGATGCTCAAGGGTAACATGATGCAAACGTTTCTGCCTTACATTCTTTTTCATTTTCCCGGGTAAGGAGCAACTTTGTAACCCTGTTCTCGTGCTTAGCTTCAGACAATAAGTAGCTGTCTCCTCAACTTTCATTGGACTTTTGCTCTCACTGCCCAGTGAACACATCTGAACCATTTTGGAGCACTTACTCTCTATCAGCTTCATGAATCACTGTTTCTCATTTCAACGAAGAGCTCACGGGAGCTTCACAGATTACTGAGGTAGGGCACCACCAGGAATCCGACCTTTTTTCTTTACCTAATTGTCTCTTTTCTGCTAAGAACTACTGCTTTCTTAAACCTTTGCATTTGCATCACTAGTTCCAAGAGCTGGCTTCCTTTACAGGGGAATTTTATGACATAATTTTAATTACTTCACACGAATCATGTGCAAACCAAAAGATGAATAACATAAGTAGTTGATGGCAGAGCTGGAACTGGAATCCAGACAGTCGGTCAGTCACTGCGTTATGCTGCTTTCATCCTATTCACAGGGAACAAAGCCTGCTGCACATCAAGAAGACATATGTATGCCAGAAAGCATACAGATCTGAGGGTGAAATTCCACTGGGAAGCATCTGGCTGAGGATAGGGAATCAAGAGGACCGATACTGTGAGAATCAGCCACTGAGTCAGATGAAGGAAGTTGAAGATGGGCTCCAAGGCAGACGGTTGCAGTGAAATAGCAAGCACCAAAGGAGAGCTTGTGTACCATGCCCTACGCTTTACGGTATACATCTCAATTTCACTTACCCTATAAGAGAAGCACCATTATTACCCCCATCGCTCAGATGAAGAAACACCTATAACTTAACCAAGCACACCAAGTGGGAGGTGAATACAGTTCTAACCTGCCCAAGACTGGGGTGGAGAAAGGCACCTATCAGGATCATTAACAACTCAGCTAAAACCAGAGACTCACAACTCCCTAACTTATGGTGGCTAACTTATTCTCCTAGGCTTTTCCAAAAGTGAAATTGATTCCGAGTAGGCCTGTATCTATTAAATCAATAATTAATAACTTTCCAAAACAGAAAGCACCAAGCCCAGATAGTTACCAATTCTCTACAATCTCTGTCAGAGGATGGAAGCAGAGAAAATACTTCCTACCTCATTCTATGAAGCCAACATTGCTCTAATACCAAAACCAGACAAAGACATTATAAGAAACCTATAGAACAATATCTCTCATGAGCACAGATGAAAAAATCCTCAACAAAATACTATCAAGTTGAATCTAAGAACGTATAAAAAGAATTACACATCACAACCAAGTGGAATTTATCCCAGGTATGCAAGGCTGGTTCATCACTAGGAAATCAATTAATGTAATCCATCACATTAATAGGCTAAAAAGCAAAATCACATGGTCATATCAATAGATGCAGAATATGTATTTGACAAAATCTAACACACATTCTTTTTTTTTTTTAACATCTTTATTGGGGTATAATTGCTTTACAATGGTGTGTTAGTTTCTGCTTTATAACAAAGTGAATCAGCTTAACACACATTCTTGATAAAAACTCTCAGTAAGCTAGGAATAGAGGGGAACTTCCTCACCTTGATAAAGATATCTATAACAACGCTACAGCTAATATACTTACTGGTGGAAACAAAAAGCTTTCTCACTGAGATCAGGAACAAGGCAAGGATATCCCCTCTCTCCACTCCTTTTCAACATTGTACTAGAAGTCCTAGCTAATGCAATAAGGCAAGAAAAGGAAATAAAAGGTATACAGCTTGGGAAGGAAGAAATAAAACTGTCTTTATTCACAGATGACATGACCGTCAATGTAGAAAATCTGAAAGAACTGACCAAAAACTCCTGTAACAAGGGATTATAGCAAGGTTCTAAAATACAAGGTTAATATACAAAAGTCAATCAATTTTCTATATGCCAGCAATGAACAAGTGGAATATGAAATTAAAAATAGGATACCATTTGCATTAGCATCCCTCAAAATGAAATACTTAGGTATAAAAAGCAAAATAGATACAAGATCTATGTGAGGAAAGCTACAAAACGCAGAAGAAAGAAATCAAAGAACTAACAAAATGAGAGATGGTCCACATTCAAGGATGGCAAGACTCAATACTGTCAAGATGTCAGTTCTTCCCAAATTGATCAACAGATTCAATATAATCTCAATCAAACCCCCAACAAGTTATTTTGTGGATACTGACAAACTGCTTCTGAAGTTTCTATGGAGAGGCAAAAGACCCAGAATAGCCAACATAACACGGAAGAAGAACACAGTTCTTCTACTGGACTTCAAGATTTACTATAAAGCTAAAGTAATCAAGACAGTGTGGTATTGGCACAGAATAGACAAACAGATCAATGGAACATAACAGAAAGCCCAGAAATAGACCCATATAAATACAGTCAACTGATCTTTCACAAAGGAGCAAAGGCAATACAATGGAGCAAAGTCTTTTCAACAAATGGTGCTGGAATAACTGGACATCCACATACAAAAAAATGAATCTGGACACAAACTCCACACCCTTCACAAAATTTAACTCAAAATGGCTCACAAACTTAAAACTATAAAACTTCTAGAAGGTAAAATAGGAGAAAAGCTATATGACCTTGGGTATGGCAAGGGCTTTTTAGATATAATACCAAAGGTATGATTCATGGGAGAAATCACTGATAAGCTGGACTTCATTAAAACTAAAAGCTTCTGGGCTTCCCTGGTGGCGCAGTGGTTGAGAGTCCGCCTGCCGATGCAAGGGACACAGGTTCGTGCCCCGATCTGGGAAGATTCCACGTGCCACGGAGCGGCTGGGCCCGTGAGCCATGGCCGCTGAGCCTGCGCATCCGGAGCCTGTGCTCCGCAACGGGAGAGGCCACAACAGTGAGAGGCCCGCGTACCGCAAGAAACAAACAACAACAAAAAACTAAAAGCTTCTGCTCTAAGACAATGTCAACAGACTAAGAAGATGAGCCACAAACAAGGAGAAAATATTTGTAAAAGATCTATCTGATAAAGGACTGTTATCCAAAATATACAAAGAACTCTTAAAACTCAACAATAAGAAAACAACCTGATTTTTAAAAAGGACCCAATCTTAGCAGACACCTCACCAGAGAAGATATACAGATGGCAAATAAGCATACAAAAAGATGCACCACAACATGTGTCATCAGGGAAATGCCAATTAAAACAACAAGACACCACCATACACCTATTAGAAAGGCCAAAATCCAAAACACTAACACCACCAAATGCTACGAGGATGCAGAGCCACAGGAACTCTCATTCATTGCTTGTGAGAATGCAAAATGGGTACAGCAACTTCAGAAGACAGTTTGTTGGTTCCTTATGAAACTAAGCACTCTTACCATATGATCCAGCAATCACGTTCCTCGGTATTTATTTACCTAAATGAGTTGAAAACTATGTCCACACAAAAACCTCCACACAGATGTTTGCCGCAGTTTTATTCATAACTGCCAAAACCTCAAACCACCAAGATGTCCTTTAGTAGATGAATGGATAAATAACCGTGGTACATCCAGATAATGGAATATTATTCAGCACTAAAAAGATGAGCTCTCAAGCCATGAAAAGACATGGAGGAATCTTAAATGCCTATTACTAAATGAAAAAATCAATCTGAAAAGGCTACATACTGTATAATTTCAACTATATGACATTCTGGAAAAGGCAAAACCATGGAGACAGTAAAAAGATCAGTAGTTGCCAGCGGTTTGAGTTGGGGTAGGGAGAGAGGGACGATTAGGTGAAGCACAGAGGATTTGGGGGGCAGTAAAAATTCTGTATAATACCACAATGATGGATACGTGTCACTATACATTTGTCCAAACTCAGAGAATGTCTAACATCATAATGTAAACTCTGGACTTTGGGTGATAAAGATGTGTCAATACAGATTCATTAGCTGTAACAAATGTACCCTCTGGTGGGGATATTGACAATGAGGGAGGCCATGCATGTGTGGGGACAGGAGTCAACAGGAAATCTCTGTACCTTCCATTCAGTTTTGCAGTGAACCTAAAACTGTTCTTAAATAAATTCTATTTTTTTAAAAAGGTGAGCTCATTAACTGCCACTTAGGACCTTTGGCCAATAAAGGAGCATTTTGTTGGTGAGAGAAACAAAAAGAAAGTCACGTCTCCTTGGAAGAGTTTCCTAAATTTTATTTCTCGGAACCCTTGCACAGAAAAGGGGTTCCATCTGTAACTGTTAGCTGGTAACTCTCAATAAACCCCCAGAGGCAAAGCTTACTGATTTCAACACTCCAGGCCTGAATAATGAAGATTTTCTTGATGGTCCCTGTTCTCCTTTTGCAGGACGCTCCAGCTCTTACTGACCTCTCTTCTAGAGATCACCATTCTATGTCCACTTTCGCTTCCCAACTCCCAGCTTTGCACACCTTTGCCACTCTGCCTGGAACAAAGCCAGCTGTTCCTGCTGAACCCACCCACAGACTTGCTTCACTACAAATTTGAGGATTCAGGCTGGAACATCAATCCTTCCCTCCTGTCGGTTTTGACCACTCACTAACTTTCATTAAAGTTAGATAGGGGTGCGATAGCTTCCATGGGCTTCTGTGACTTCTATGTTTCTCTGTGAATCAGAAATGATCAAAAAGAAGAGGTTCCCACCACCACTGCCTCTGCTCTCATCTATTTTCTTAAGGTAAAAACCCTCATTTCTGAGCACGGCACTTGGTTTGTCCTAGCCGCCATCTGACACCACCAAAGGGTGCACGTGACACTGCCGTAAAGTATGACTGGGTAAAACCTCCAGTCATCATTAACCACAGGTGGCGGGAATCACGCAGCAAAAAAATGCCAGAAGCCCGAGAAAGTAGAAGAGTGACAGGAACACAGAAAAGGAGGCATGGGAAGGCTGCTGACGCAGTTTCAAACATACTCCTCTTTGCCCACCCCTGATCATAGCAAAGTCCTGAGAGAGGTACGATCTTAATTAAGCATCAGTTCTCTCTAGATATGGGGAAAGGTATGTTCCCAGCTTTACAAATGCAAGGTACTGCAATTTAAATTGTTTTCCTGATTTTCAACCAATCACATGGAACTGGTGAAGGTGGACTACTAAAATCCTACTCATTTTAATAGGTGCATACAAGTGCCCCATCACCAGGGTAACTGCCTGAAGGAAGTGATTAGATCCTGTTTCCAAGTATCCAAGGGGAAACACAAAGGCAAGATCCAAAGACAAGGAGTTCACGGAATTTCAAGGCAGAGAAACGCCATGAAAGGCAGTGCAGAGGGAGGAGGAAGCACAGTGCTACAGGTGTTTGGAACAGTAAGTTTTTTCTCATATAGGGAAAAGGAGAGACATAAAGGAAGGCTGGATGAAGCAACAGATGCAAGCCACACCTGAGGTCAACTCTGAAAGAAAGTTTTGACCTAAGACAGAAGGAGGAGAATAATCAAAGGGGAAGTGGAACAGAAGGGCTGGTCTGGGCACAACAGTGACTTGATCACTCAAAGTCCATTCAGCAGGAAAAGAATTGACTTGTCAATAAATGGTGCTGGGACAACTGTATATCCTTCCTCATGTGCAAGAATGAAGATGACCCCTACCACACACCGTTCACAAAAACGGAGTTAAAAAGGATCCAGACCTAAATGTAAGAGTTAAAACTATAAAACTCTTAGGAGGACACATAGGCATAAATCTTCGTGACCTTAGACTAGGCAATAGTTTCTTGGGTACGACATCAAAAAGACAGTGGCAAAATATTAATAAACTGGACATCAAAATTTGAAACTTTTGGGCTTCCCTGGTGGCGCAGTGGTTCAGAGTCCACCTGCCGATGCAGGGGAGGGACACGGGTTTGTGCCCCAGTCCGGGAGGATCCCACATGCCGCTGAGCGGCTGGGCCCATGAGCCATGGCCGCTGAGCCTGCGCGTCCGGAGCCTGTTCTCTGCAACAGGAGAGGCCACAACGGTGAGAGGCCCACGTACCGCAAAAAAAAAAAAAAAAAAATTGAAACTCTTGCACTTATGACAATAGTATCAAGAGCACAGAATGGAAGAAAATTTTGCATATTGCATAACTTGTATCTAGAACATACAAAGAATTCTTACAATGACAATGAGATACCAGTTCACATGTACTACAATGGCTATAATCAAAAAGATTGATAATAACAAGAGTTGGCAAGGATGTGGAGAAACTGGAAACCTCATACTCCACAGCTGGAAATCCAAAATAGTGCAGTCATGGTGGAAAATAATTTGGCAGTACTTCAAAAGGTTAAACATAGAGTTATCATATTAATCCAGCAATTCCACTCCTTGGTACGTACCCCAGAAAAAAAATGAAAAGCTACAATCACACAAAAATGCATACACAAATGTTCATAGCAGCATTATGCATAATAGCCAAAAAGTGGAAACAACTCAAACGTCCATAAACTGAAGAATGGATTAAAAAACATGCATATATAATACATACATGAAAGAAGCAAGTCACAAAAGACCACATATCATATGATTCTATTTGCCCCAAACAGGCAAATCCATAAAGGAAAAAAACAGATTAGTGTTTGCTTAGGGCTGTGGGGTAGGGGGCTGGAGGGAGGGAGGAATGTGGAGTAACTGCTAATGCAAATGGATTTTTTTTTTAAAGGGACATAAAAATGTTCTAAAATTAGATTGTGGCAATGGATGCACAACCCCGTGAAAATGCTAAAAACACTGAACTGTAAACTTTACATGGATGAATTATATGATATGCAAAATATCGCAATAAAGCTGTTTTTTAAAAAATGCAAAGGGATAAATGATAATGGAAAAATATGTAAATTTGAATTGAAAGAACAAAAAACTTTTGTGAGTCATAAAACACTATAAACCTTATGGAAAATCATGAACTGGGAAAATTTTTGAATAACATACATGACTGATGGCCTTAAAACAAACAACAAGAAAGCTGTGGTAATTCAGTAAGAACTCTATATTGCCCCAGTAGAACAGAAGACAAATACCACAAGAATTCCCCAAAGAAAAAAGGACAAATGACCAATAAATATATAATAATCCATTCACAACATTAATCAAAACACTTTTCAACTAGTTATCCTAGAGTTAAAGCCTATCCAGTGAAAGTATAAAGAGGTTTTTAAATATTAATATGTTAAGAATGTTCTTTATTTAGTGGGAAACTGGGATCGTCTTACATGTACGATGCTAGGGGGAGTGGGCAAATACTATCATTTATTCACTACAGAAACAAGGCAGGAAAGAAATTCAACCGGACTTCCCTGGTGGCGCAGTGGTTAAGAGTCCGCCGCCAGTGCAGGGGACAAGGGTTCAAGCCCTGGTCTGGGAGGATCCCACATGCCACGGAGCAGCTAGGCCCGTGTGCCACAACTGCTGAGCCTGCGCTCTAGAGCCCATGAGGCACAACTACTGAGCCCACGTGCCACTACTACTGCAGCCCCCATGCCTAGAGCCTGTGCTCTGCAACAAAGAGAAGCCACTGCAATGAGAAGCCCACACACCGCAACAAAGAGTAGCCCCTCACTTGCTGCAACTAGAGAAAGCCCGCGCACAGCAACAAAGACCCAACGCAGCCAATAAATAAAATAAAGAAAGAAAAAAAACAGAAATTCAACCAACCGTCAGAAATGGTTGTCTTTTTAGGGGCATGGGGGTGGAAGGGACCAAGATTTACTGTACCTTGTTCTGTACATTTTTGTAATGAATTTTCCTCTACAAATATTCTAAAATTTAAAAAATAAAGATAACAAATATCTACATCTACCTTCACTGAAAAGGAATTTTATCATATAATCACATATTCTTTACCAAAGTTCTCAAACTTTGCTACATATTAGAATCACCTGGGAAGATTTTTTTTAAATCCCAATGCCCAGGCCATACCTCACATGCACTAAATCAGTATCTCTGAAGGTAGGACCCTTTTTTAAAGGGCTGCTTTAAATTTTAAAGCAGTCTTCTTTAAAATTCCTGGGCATGATCGCATGGTACAGCCAAATCGTGTATGGGTGAACCAGGATTCACAGGCAGGAGAATTAACGGCACTCAAAGGTCCTTAAGTTCACAGTGGAGCAAACTGAATGCATACAGGTCTGTGTGTGAGCACAGAACAACAAAGTATGTGTGTCCTGGTCATGGCTGCATGGAGCAGTAAGGTACAGGCAGGGCCGCCCGGCTCCTTGGAGTAGGCGGTCATATAACAAGTTTGCAGGAGGAAACAAAGAGAGCTGTCCAGTTCACCAAAGCAGGAGGAACCGTCCTTGCTGAAGGTCAGAGCCCTGATTGTGACCTGACTACTCACAGGTGACAGCAGGACTGAGAACTAGCTGGTTCTTCCAGCAGACCTGTGCTGAGACTGTGTGTTCCCCGTGCTGAGACTGTGTGTTCCCCGTGCTATCCTCCACCTCCCTAGGAAGAAGCCTCACAGATGCTTGTGTGTACAACCTCCAGCCTACAGCCTCCCCCCAGGCACGCAACCAGAACACAGTGCCATGTCACCTACAGCTCATGTGTCAGCAATGTGCAGACAGAACAATGCAGACTAGCACTGGCATAGGAGAACGTGCTAGGGCAGGGCAGGGGGCTGGACTTAGGGCAGCCTCTACCTTAACTTGCACACTGGGGCAAGTTCCGTAATGATGCTTCCGTATCTGCAAAGAGGCCTGACTGGTTGCGCCCTAGAGGCCTTGCCAACCCCAACCTGTCTGTGATCCTCCAAGGTCCGCACACAGAACACAGACTGCAGCAGTAGCTAAAACTGGAAGCCAGCTGAGTGTGGTTCTGACTATGAACTTGATCCGACTCAGCTGTGATAATTCCCCTGCCATAGTACCGTGGAAAGAAAGAAAAAATGGAAATTGAGAAGCGCAGACAGAAGGGAAGTTCAAAAGAGGAGGGTTACAGAACGACTACTCTCAGCCTCTTCTTGCTAATTCTCAGTGGTCCACAACGAGGTCTGACAAAGCACCCTACTAGCACCATCCACTCAAGACTGTCCCCTGAAGATGCTGACTTCAAAAGGAGGTCACTCAAAGAACGCTGGAAGGAATGTGTAATCAATGCAGCTTTTCGTAAAGTGACTGGGCAGTATGTACCAAGAATCTTTAAATCTTTAAAAATGTAGTCCATCGGGCTTCCCTGGTGGCGCAGTGGTTGAGAGTCCACCTGCCGATGCAGGGGACACGGGTTCGTGCCCCGGTCCCCGAAGATCCCACATGCCGCGGAGCGGCTGGGCCCGTAAGCCATGGCCGCTGAGCCTGCGCGTCCGGAGCCTGTGCTCCGCAACGGGAGAGGCCACAACAGTGAGAGGCCCACGTACCAAAAAAAAAAAAAAAGAAAAACAAACAAAAAAAAACACAGAAAAACATGCAGTCCATTTAGTGCAATACTTCCACTTCCGGGAACCTGCCACTCTTGAGAGATGAGACATATGTAAAAGTTACTCAACAAAAATATTCACATGGGGAGTTCTGGAGACTGGGTGCACAACAATGTAAGTGTATGTAACATGACTAAACTGTACATTTAAAAATGGTTAAGATTGGAACTTTTATTATGTGTATTTTATCACATCTAAAATTAAAAATTCGGGCTTCCCTGGTGGTGCATTGGTTAAGAATCCGCCTGTCAGTGCAGGGGACACGGGTTCGAGCCCTGGTCTGGGAAGATCCCATGTGTCGTGGAGCAACTAAGCCCATGCGCCACAACTACTGAGCCCACGGGCCACAACTACTGAAGCCTGCGCACCTAGAGTCCGTGCTCCGCAAAAAGAGAAGGCACCGCAATGAGAAGCCTGCGCACCGCAACGAAGAGTAGACCCCACTCACCACAACTGGAGAAAAGCCCGCGCGCAGCAACGAAGATCCAACACAGCCAAAAATAAAATAAATAAAATACATTTATAAAATTAAAAATTCATAGGCATTTAATAGCAAAAACAAAATACCTTGGCTCACGCTACAATTTTTTTTTTTTTTTTAAACATCTTTATTGGGGTATAATTGCTTTACAATGGTGTGTTAGTTTCTGAAATTTTTTTAAACTGAAAAATAATGTACATATCTAACAGCCAGAAATTAGTTAAAAATCAATTACGGAATACTGAAACAATGGACATCGAATGTCAAATTCTTCACGCAAACTGGAACGTGCTCATGATATAATATTCAGTGAAAAATGGCAAAGCGCGTGTGGTCCTGGGTTTAGGAAGAATCGATTGAAAAAAAAAAAAACTAGAAAATCAAAACACTAAGCATAGTTCTGTCTCTACACTGGGATTTCCAAATTTTCTAAAAGAAACACTCCAGCAGGGTGAGGGAAGGAGGAGGGCCTTGGTGGACATTAATTCATGGTCCAAGAATCAAAGGGCAGAATGATTTCCACTTTACAGCCTGTCAGCTTTGAGGTTTTTCCCTTAAAGAAACAGACAGCCAGAGGGGTTTTCAAAACTGCTGCATCAGCTCTGTTAACTGACACAGAACTGGGACTGGAGATGGCAGAGATGCAAATACAGCAGCTCCCCTCATACGTTCCAAGACCCCCAGTGGATGCCTGAAACTGCTGATAGTACTGAGCCCCATGTATACTATAGGGTTTTTTCCTATGCATATACACCTATGATAAAATTTAATTCATAAGTTAGGCAAAGTAAGAGATTAACGGCAGTGACTAACAATAAAATAGAATGGGGCCTCTCTCTCAAAGTACCTTACTATACAAATTTAACACATTTTCTATCTTAACTAAAGCACTTATCACATACCGTGGCCATAACTTTTACAGTCTGAGGTGCGAGAGCAAAACTAGCACCCATTTTTTTCCTTCTTCACAATTTCACGAATAGAAAATTCGTTCTTACCATAGATCTTAGCTACCTCAGCATATTTTTTTTCCTTATTAAGTCAAGAACCTTTTCACTTACAGGAAAGCACTTTACAAACCGTTCTCTTTGCATAACTGAACTGCCAGCATCACTACTCTTGCACTTCAGGTCCTTTATTAAGTAAAATAAGGGTTACTTGAACCCAAGCACCTTGATATCACAACAGTGGATCTGATGACTGAGGGGGCTATGCAGAGACTAATGGGCAGGGCACACTGGACAGAGGGACGATTCACATTCTGGGCAGGACAGAGCGAGACTTCATCACATGAGCTACTCAGAACGGCACACAATTTAAAACTTATGAACTGTTGGGACTTCCCTGGTGGTCCAGTGGTAAAGAATCCGCCTTCAAACACAGGGGATGCAGGTTTGATCCCTGGTCGGGGAACTAAGATCCCACATGCCACAGGGCAACTAAGCCTGCGCACCACGACTACTGAGCTCGTGCACCTCAACTAGAGAGCCCGCGTGCCACCAACTACAGAGCCCACGCGCCCTGGTGCCCGCCAGGCTGGGTAGGCCACAACTAGAGACAAGCCCGCGCACCACAACGAAAGATCCCACGTGCCTCAACGAAGAGCCCACGTGCCCCAACTAAGACCCGACACAGCCCAAAAAAAAAAAACCTTATGAATTGTTTACTTCTGGAATTTTCCATTTAATATTTTTGGACACTGACCACGAGTAACTGAAACCAAAGAAAGAGAAACCACAAATAAGGGGGGATGACTATAACCAGCACTACCCAGCCTCCCCATATAAGCGAGGATGAGAAAAGCAGTATCACCCACTTTTCACCATCTGCTGTTTTACTCCATTCACAGTGTTTTAAATGGTTGCTCTGTGCCTCCTTTTGATTGTTCCATAATGGGCCCAAAGTGATCTGGGAAATGTAATCCAAATATAAAGTAACAAATTATATTACTAATAAACAATCCACAGGAAATGGGCTTGCTCTTCTCTCGGAGACCAAAGAATGCATTACAAATATTAATGAATTCTTAATCCAAAAAGGCTTGCACCAGCCACAGAACTACGTAATGGATACTGATCCTTGTTTTCATTATCAGAAAATTTATGTTTCATTTAGAAAAAAAACAAAAAATGTGAAACAGTACTCAGGAAACTGAACCTTTCGACTAGCAGTGAAAAACATATAAATAGGGTGGAGCAAGGTGGAAGGAGAGTAAATAAAAATAGTAACTAGCAATGTAAGTGGAATGTAAGAAACTCAAGTCATGTGAAATGCAGGGTCACATTACTGCGACATCAACGACATTTTCTCTGGTCCTGAGTTCCCATGGCCCAGGAGCCAATCACCAAGTATACTAGTATACAAACTTTCATTATTAATGCAGGCTGTGCTGAGTGTCTGTGACAGGAGTTTATAGTATTTGACCTTTGCTAGAATAACAGTTTCGGGCCAACAGTTTCTTGATTAGCGTCAATTAGTGAAGACGTTCTACCCAAACAAGTAAAACAGGTTTGGTTCTTGGTGCAGTTTTTTTTCATTTTGTTTTTGCCTTAAACAAAAGAAAAAGGCATCTAATCTTACAAATGAGAACAGAAGTCAGCATCTTTCAGAGCTGGGGCTGAAAGATGACGTGCTCCTGAAGCAAAGCCAGATGGGGAGGGAAAACAGAGGGGGTGGGGTAGGCGGGGGCGGGTCTCTAACTATGGGCTCTGCGCACACACCGTATTTACTGTATCATTAGCAACAACAGTGCTAGCTTTTTAAATTGATGGCTATTTTAAAATCCAGTGCATGTTCACAACCGTATGTCAACTATTTTTATAGGCAGGTAGAACATTAGGACTCTAGATACTTTTCCAACAATATGGTTTAAACAGAAATCTGTGTGTGTTCGACACTGGAAAAAACACTGTTTACCGTCTGATGCATCCTGAGTCACTGCCATTTTTAAGCAAGTACCTCTGCCTTTAACTTTCCTTTTCGAATTAAAATTACCAAGATAATGAAACCAAATTAACACTGTGAGACACTAATTTGATGTACAAATTTGGGCAATCCACAAACACTGCCCCACCAAAGAGGAATCTGCTTAGTGTATTTAATTATCATTTGGACCAAAAGCATCTAATATGGAGAATATTTCCTTCAACCCACTGCAACGTTGAATGTTGCAGAGCTAACTACTCCCTTCTATGCATAAGGCCTTGCAAAGACCTTAGCAGAAATAAATTTATTCCTATGGAGAAAAACAAACTTTGGGATATTTTCTCTAAAACCAAAGATATCTAATTTGGTCAGGACAGAGGAGATGAGGCCTTGTCAGGGATTTCTCTGCAGGTGTGCCTGCAGCCTAAATGAGACTCTTCTGGCTTGCCACTCTGCCCAAGCTTGCCATGCCATTCATTGCTACCTGATGTCCCCCTAAAATGCCACAAAATAAATAAGTAAATAGTAACTGTGAAGTGATGAATATGTTAGTTAACCTTATTGTGGTAATCAGTCTGTAATATATTTATATATATATATATAAAATCACTACATTGTATACCTTAAACTTACAATGTCATGGGTTGATTATATTTCAGTAAAGCTGGAAAAAAATTTTTAAAGATTGAAGTCCCATTAAAACTAACACGGATTTTTTTATTAATAAAACTATATCTGAAATGTAGTATTCCCCAGAGTCTCTCTGGTGTTCACCAATCCCAGGGCCCAAGCAGCATCA
Source organism: Neophocaena asiaeorientalis asiaeorientalis (assembly GCF_003031525.2). Classification (NCBI taxonomy): domain Eukaryota; kingdom Metazoa; phylum Chordata; class Mammalia; order Artiodactyla; family Phocoenidae; genus Neophocaena; species Neophocaena asiaeorientalis. The sequence continues at coordinate 7,264,627 of NW_020185336.1, forward strand.
ATTCATCTGCAGTAGCACAGACTATAGGAGGGAAACCTCTATTATCTGTTTTTATATAGATGAGGTATACTTGGAGAAGACATCATGCCCGTCCTCAACCATCAGACATAGGAAGCACATACACACTAATTCAAGAAAAAAGGACAAATGATGAAGCTAATAAGAATAAAAGTAAAATGCTGTGCACAATTTGTAAAAAGGAGTAATTCCAGTGGGGTAACCGGCAAAAGAGGCAGTGTGGGAACTGGAATTTGAAAGAAGAGAAGAAATCTGACAAAGAGATATAGCAGTAGGGGGAGGGCAAAGAGAAGAAAGGACATTCCAGGAATTTCCCCAAATACTGATAAACAGGTCAGATTCCTTGGCACAGGAAATCACTTCATACCAAAGAGGTTTCCAAGTTCCAGCTAATGACTGGATTGTAAACAATGCTGTCTAAAGTAAGAAAGTTCTAGAATAAAAGATTTTGGACACTCACCAATTCACAGCACCATTTCTAACATTCAGAGCTTAACGTTTGCGCTCTTAATTTTACCCCACATAAACTGCAAATATCCACTAAATGATTCAGAAATAATGCCTATAACATCTCAAGTAATACACTCATTCAGGAGATTAGAAAAACAGATACCAATTTCACAGTCCCAGAGCATATCTTAGATCAATTCCAAACATGTTTATGTGTAAATGTGAACAATTCTTACAGTGGCATATGATCAATAAGGCCCCAATTTATCTTGCCCTCAGTAAACAAATACTCAGAAAACCTAAAAGAAGATCAAAGAACCTTTATGATTCCATGTATCATTATTTTTTTTGGAAAGGCCTTCCTCACATCTGATTAAAGTTAAATAATGTTTGAGTTTTTATTGGTAAAGTGCAAAAAGTTGGTAATAATAAGGGAAGTCAAAATACTTCATGCAAGTAATCCATAAGTCCCTTGTTCCACCCCTTTACAAGTCTGAATTTTCACCAACAACTAAATTTTACAGCTGCTCAAATGCTGGATGATGTAATCAAGGAAACACATCAGTATATAGCGCTGGGTGGTAATAAACAGACTGTGGTCGGATTACACTTGCCAAAATCCATAACCTTTAAACATACCACAATGAAATTAGATTACAGCGTTTCCCAAATTTGTGAACAAGAAAACAAAACTGATGGTTAATATTGATAACATGAATCTTTGTAAAACTATAGCCTGGGCAATCAAAATAGTTTATATATAGGTTGAACTAAAGAAATCAATCTATTCAAATCATCTTTTTTTTTTTTTAAAGATTCCCTTCTTCGAGAAGTTACCGTAACAAAGAAAAAACCTTCTCCCAGAAGATTTCTCATAAGCACTAGTTCTGCCTAATTCCAATACATGTAGTTTGGGGGCTGTTTTGTTGCTCGCTTACCTGGGGACTTTTTGGTTGATCTTGATGGCACAGAGTGAGACTGTCGAGGCAGCAGAGGTGACGAAGGCAGAGACATGGAGACACCTTTGGCCAAGCTCACCCTGTAGGCATCCTCTGCCACTGGAAGGCTGCTCACAGAAAACTCACCACCGTGGCCAGGGGGCAGGACTGGAGGAGAAATCTCCAGACCAAAGTCACCTCCTGGAGTAGAGAGAGAAAACCTTAGGTTAGGCCATCCGTGATAGCTAGATGCGAACTTAATTCCTAAGAACTACATTCTTAGAACTCCCATATGCCACATGTGTGTGTGGAATTTTTTTTTTTTTTTTAAGATTCTTCTCGCATCCCATTCACTTCATACTCCGCATGGCACAGAGTCCACCGTCCTACAACTCAAGCAGCCCAAACCCTTAGTCATGAGACTGGAACCGTGGCTCACTGATGAAGCAGGTTCTCCTCAGTATTCAACCCCTAAATGAACTTAAGGACAAACAAGCTTACTATAACGAAATTAAACATTCTAGGGAACTCCCTGGCAGTACAGTGGTTAGGACTCTGCTCTCTCACTGTCGAGGGCATCAGTTCAATCCCTGGTTGGGGAACTAAGATCCTGCGAGCTACGTGGTGCAGCAAAAAAAAAAGGGGGGGGGGAATTAAACATTCTAGGGTGGTAGACGCATTAAAAAAAAAAAAATACAGAGGAGGCAATTGCAGTGTAGAGAGGACACAAGGAAGGGACTACATCAGCTAGGACCAGCACCTCTCAAAAAATACAGCCAGTCCTCAAGTACTCAGATGACATGCTTTCCTCCTTACCCCCAGGTACATACAAAGAAGCAACTGAGATGCTGCAAGAAGAAGAGGTAAATCATTTTCCTGATGATTAAAAAAAGCATCTTTAAGCTCTGAATTATATACAGCAGAACTGGAAAGGTACAGAAAGTTTTCCACAAGCAAACTTTTCTCTCTGATGAAAGTTAACCAACTGATGGAAGTTTACCATGCCTTCCTGACTCCGAAAAATCGAGGCCTGGATTTGAACTTAAACCGTTTTGTCTAGCCAAGTGGGAACTCAATTTTTGCAGATCTTTGTGTACAATACTCAAAAAGGATGCAACCCCAACTGTCAAGTTCCCAATGGCATCACTGAACTTGTTTTTCATGTTAGGAAGCACGGTGAAGTAGAGAGTTACCCCCTCCACAGACCAGGGGGCATTGAAAACAGGCAAACAGGCTCATGCATGGCTTTCAAAGGCAACTCAAAACAAGCAGAGCTGTGAACAGAAAAGCCACAGGTTCCGCAAGGCATAAGTTGGCACCATCAGAAAGGTAATTTCAGTCTCAGCTGGGCCAGCTATGCTTGAAGGGGTTTTAATAAACTTGGGAAACTAAATATCCAAATGACTGACATTTGAAGAAACAACGAGAATTACCAGGAAACTCTCACTAGAATTTTCAAAAACAAGGACATTATGTCAACACCCAAGACAAATAAATTGACTTTCTGCCCATGAGGGAGGGAAGCAGGAAGGAAGGAGTTAATGGAGATCCTTACTTCCTAAGTCCAAGTGAACTGCAGTGTCTCCCACTCTGGTCCTCTTACAACCCTTGCCCACCCTGCTTCCCGAGCCTGCACTATAAGATACCATCACCACCAATGCCCAGCACCCAGGAGCTAATCTCTTAACGCCACCATGGACAAGCCTGAAATCTTTCAAAAACCTCCTCCTTGGCGTCTTAAGCCAGGGCGTGAAGCATCCTAGCTGCTTCCCCTTCAACAGTCTGGCGAGGAAATAGATCTTAAGGCAGAACAGGGGGTGCACCACAATGCCAACTCCCACTGGGGCTGAAGGTCCACCATGCTGAGACTTGGGACAGTTGAAGGGACAGTTGTTTTTTCTGGTCCAATATCAGGTTCTCATGACCAGTCCCCACCACCACCGCCGTCTCATCTAGGAATGCAAGCAGGTGCTGTACCTACAAGAATAGTGCCTGGTCATCTGATCCCTGGATGTGTCACAAGAAACCCTAGGAGACAGACGAGAACTTGGAAAGCATTGAGGCTACAGCCCACAGCCCCAGGGAGTTACACACATAGAATGTGGGGGGCCTTGAAGAGGTGACACTGGTTTTCCATGTGGTTTGAAGAAAGCTACCCTGCCCTGTGGCTGCCCTTACACTGCCTAAATCACCAACCTGGGTACCCAAATAGCTATGGGATGGCCTGATGGGAGCAGGCGTTGTGACAAGGCTGTCTTTTCCTACTCACACACGAGTATCTCTGACCGAGAACAAACCTACCTCAGATTTCAGGTCACTTAATCTGGATGAGGACACAAAATGAGGGAGAAATGCATCTTTTATGACAACATCAGAAATAAAACAATGAGCTCATTACTGAGAGAGGGTTTATTTTCTTAAATACTTGGAATTCTTCAGTGACACAAGAGAAATTGGGGACGGAGGGATAAAAGAGAATTAAAGAGTTTCCTAATTACAAATTCTGCCCATAAACTTTGTTTATATCAAGCAAAGCAAATATTTTCATTAACTGCAAGTCTGGTGGGGATGAGTTTCCAAAGAAAGCCATAACCATGAGGACCTTCAGCTTTCGGAGCAGCTGTGCTCCAGCACTTTGATTTTATGTGGTCTGCAATAAAACAGGACTTAGAGATGGGGTTTGGGGAGGAAGGATCTCTATTTCAAGTTTACTTTGACATCTCACCATAATATCAGTCCCAAACATGCTGTTCTGTTGGTTTATTTTTCAGACACAATTAAAGATCCCTAACATCCAACTTCCTTTTATCAGAAAGGCACAAAGCAGGGAAAGGAGTTTTATGTACGAGCAGGTGATGCAAAGAAGTGGGTGATCCAGCGGCTTAGAAGCTGGAGACGGCACTCCGGAGTCTGGTGCTTTAACTGCATCAGGCAAGGGGTTCAGGTCAAAGTCAGTCCAAGAGCACCACAAGGATGCCGACGCCAGTGCCAGAAAGTGAAAGTCTCCTGGGGCATCCATAGGACTAAACAATGTTGGTTCTAGGCAACATGACACCAGAAATTCTCCAGTTGATTTAACATTCCTCAACAGATGCTTAAAGAGGTTTAAGAGGAATTAAAAACATCTCACTGCAACAACCAGCATGGCCAGCGCATTTCTTTTAGCTTTGAATACATGTTTTTCTGTTGACTGTGACCTATTTTATTCCCCACCTCAATTAAGTGATGGGAAATACACCTCAGTCCCCCTTCCTGTTGCTGCAGCAGAAATGCCCAGGCCAGGTAGAACGACGCATCCTTTCCAGGGTAGGAAAACCGTATTATCAACTACCTCCTCCAGTTCCCCTGGCAGGTGTTTCCCGTTGATTCATCGTGGACACTCACATCCACCCCAACGTGCTTTCACTCTCAGAGAGCACCTAGTCCTATCACACAGGTTCTCAGACAAGAAACCAGGGCATGGGGGTTATCCGTGAGGAGCAGGGTCACAGCTAGAACTTCCAAAATCCCCCCAAGTGGCTGGCTCATGCTCTAACATACTCACTACTCTACACATTTAAGAACTTAACTTTGAAAAAAAAAAAGGAGGGGAGGCACTCAAAATAGACATGCTTTTTTTAAAAAAGATTTATTTATTTGGCTGTGCCGGGTCTTAGTTGCAGCACGTGGGATCTTCATTGCTGCGTGTGATCTTTAGTTGCAGCACACAGGATCTTTAGTTGTGGCACGTGAACTCTTAGTTGCGGCATGTGGGATAGAGCTCCCTGACCCGGGATCGAACCCAGGCCCCCCTGCACTGGGAGCACGGAGTCTTAGCTACTGGACCACCAGGGAAGTCCCAAAATAGACATGTTATTGAATGAGTTAATTCTATAAAGGGGTCAGCACATTTTTGCTATAAAAGTTTAGGCTTTGTAGGTCACACACAGTCTCTGTCATTCATATACATAACATACACACACACACATATCTTTTCTTATTTCAAAATCACCAACTCTGAGTTTCAAAAATAAAAGACCAGAAAGGGCATGAGGGTATAAGGTTCTTCCTGTTTGTAATAAATATAAATACACATATGGATATATGTAATAAATAAAAGTAAATACACATACATATATACTTACTCACACGTGCAAAAACTAAATCCAAGTCATAGTTTGCAAAGATAATAGAAGTATCAAAGGGGATAAAGCCATCCAATAAGGCTTTTTAAATTGGCAGAAATAGCTTGTGATAACAGTTCTTTTTTAATTTTTTCCACTATTACAGGCTGTGAAAAGGGATTTAAACTCACAATGGCAGAAAATGCGAACCTGGGAGATGATGAATGTTTAAAGGCGGCTCTGCAGAGTGGCAATGTCCAACATTACAGATTAAAGTGCATGGAGTGCAGGATTAGGGAAGGCTTAAAAAAAAAAATGAGGGCAACGGAGCCAGGGAGATGAAAGTAAAACTGCATTTCAAAAAGAGTAGATCTGAGAAAGGCAAGGGTGAGCTTAGACATTCAGGTAAATAGGTCCGCAGATGCAGGAAGTAAGATTTCCATTTATTGTGCCATTGAAGTGGCTAGATGGAGGAGGGGGGGATGGAAGCTTAGAATAGAAAGAGAAAAGATGTTCTGTTTATCCAGTTCCAGAAAACGGGACTTGTGCAATACATTTAACTAGGGCATTAAATGTGTTAGGGCTTCTTTTGTGCAGTCCCTGCCTGGGAGTGCTCTCATGTTTCTTAAACATATTTTCCATCATAAGGCTTTATGACCATGTAACTCATATATATTTACAGAAACCTAGAAAATTGGAAAAAATTTCCTCCCGCAAGATCCAGTATCATTTTTGAAATCCTCAGAAGTTTCTCTCTGCAACTGAAAGCACTTTAAACCGCTTTACATCTTATAGGATCTTCCCAACTACCCAGCCAGAGCTGACTGTTAATGTGCGTTTTCAAAAAGAAAGATTAATGTATCCAAGAAAGCAATTTTCCAAAACATTATTCACACAGTCATGACTAATTCTCAAACAATACTGCTGAGAGGCAACAAAGCAGCTAACTCCAGAGTACAGAAAAACCTGGTCAATAGGACAAGTTTACCCTTTTGTCTTCAAAACTCCAAGTGGGTTCTAAACAGAGCTCAGTAAAGACTATCCTCACAGTTTTATTCTTAATACTCAAGGGTTACAGAACCAAATGTACTTTATTCCAAAACAGATGAGTAAACAGACTGGCATTTCCTCTCTAATTGTCAAAGTTTTCCCTTTAAGGCATGTTGCCATGCAAGCGATTCTGAGCTTTAAGAATATGTATATGACCTCAGAAACACTCCCACTCCCAAGCCCTGGAGGGTGCACTTTAACAGAATAAATGCTTTTTTAGATATACTATGTGTTGGGACAGGGTTTCAGGCACTTTGTATCATTGCAGCCAACTCATGAAGGGAGGTGCTAGTATTATGTCCCTCCTTCAGTGAGGAAACTGAGGCACGGAAAGCATCAAGTATCTCGCCCAAGGACTCCGGCAAATGGCAGAGTCAGGTCTGAACCCGGGCAGTGCGATCCAGAGTCCAGTCTCTCGGCACTGCTCCCCTAAGGAAAGGCTACTGAAAGATGCCTTTCCACATTATATCGTTTTGTATACCTAACAGGGAAGATCAAAACTAGTCCAGGTAGGTCTACATGCACACAGTACCCGGCCACTGTGAGAAGAAACCTGTTCCCTCACCTATTTTCACTTTTCATGCTGGCTGCTTAATTAGCTCCACAGCACTCCATTTGGGAGGCACCCAGGCCCAGAGTTCATTAATTTTCTTTCAGTCACACCTTATGCTGTCACCATACAGGCAAAGTAGATCCGAGATAGATGTTCGGTCATCAAGCACCCTAAATAGTTTCCTCTTCTTTCACTTTATACTGTAAACTCATTAACTCTCGCAGCCTCCGGGCCTGCTCTCTCTGCCTGGGGTGGATGTGCTGAATGCCATTCCCACCACACAGGACAGAATCCTGACACTCTACGTGGCCAGGTGATGAAGGAAGCCGTGGGGCAACTGTGGTCAAAAGCAACCTGGGTTCAGGGTTCATCTTAAATCTGTGTGGAATTCATTATCCTACATCTCCTTGTTGGGATAGACTCATTCCCCAAGTCCATGGGTCCTGTCAAACACTCCACACTTGGACTCTGAGATCTGCCAGGCCCGCTGCACAGGACCAGAGCAGGAGTTCCCAGCCCTGCCACAGAAGGGAGCCCGAGCCCTTCCCGAGAAGGCTGTCATGAGTGCTCTGGGGTGCAGCCTGGGCACCAGTCGTGAGTGAAAGCTCACTAGGTGATCCTCACGTACAGCCAGGAACGAGAACCGCCAAAGATTGTGAGACCACAAGAAAGTGGTCAAAAAGATCTGAAACGTTTTGTGTTCCTATTACAAGATAAGGGGGAGGGAGGGAGGGGTGGGAGGGAGATGAAAAGGAAAAGAAACTTGAGGGAATAATCATGTAGATGATTAAGTAAAGGTTCCCCTTATGCACAACGTGCATTCCTTGAGTGTATGTATGTATACACACCTGTGTTTATATACACGTGTGCGCACGCCGTATGTTTTTTATGTATACATAAATAATGTAAATACACACACTCGTACATGCATGGAAGGTCTCTAAGAAGAACACACAGGATCCAGGAGCAGTGGTTGCCTCTGGGAATAGGAACTCACCAACTGGGAACCATGGATGGGAGGTATATACACTTTTAAATGGTTTACATTTTTTTGCTATGTGCATACGTTTCCTATAAATATTTTACATCTGCGTTTCCTAGGATTGAGCCAGGTGTGGATATGAAGATCTTAAGTCTAACTGGGCCACACGCTATGGCCTAACTTGGCAAGTGGGTGAGATGAAGCTCCCTTCCACAAAGACTGTTCAAAGTGACGGTGTGCGTGCTGACTGGTCGGAGGTCAGCTTGTTTCTGGTTGACGGAGGTGGACACAGGACAGGGGAGTAAGAAGAGCCCCCGGGCCGTGCTCTGAAAGAGGTGGGACTCTCGGCAGCCCCAAGCATTGCCACTCCCACTGTGCAGCACAACCTTCCCCTCTCCTCACCCTGCACCCTGGTTCTTTCATGTCCGGGTCATCTCTGCTGCTGTGGGGGGAGTGTGGGCGCACTCGTGGAAGCAGCTCACCCAGGATAATCCAGGGCCCTAGGGAAACACCAGGTCTGCCAGGGAGAGGGCAAGATGAGGGAGGGGTAGGCATGGGAACCTGTTAGATGGGGGGTAGGGGAATAAGGAGAGGCTAAAAGGGAAAGGAATAAGGCAGGATGGGACCTAGGAATACCGCGGTAGGAGGAAGAGGGAAGCAGCCAGTGGTGGGGAGAGGCAGGGTGCAGGCGGTAAAAGCACGAATTCCCGTTTCTGTTTTAAACTATTGTATCTGGCTAACAAGCCCTCCCAACACCCTGATAAAATACCTGTAACTACAAAGTAAAAGACAACAACTCACAAGTGCAAAATCTACTCCAAAAGATAAGGGAGTGCCAGAAAAGCAAAGAATTCCTAGTAATTTTAAGGATGACAATGGAGCATCCTTTGTTTTCACTGCAACAACTGGTGGCCCAACCAGGCTTCAGCCCACAGGATTGGGAGACATTCATCCCCTGCCCGGGTGTTGGCTCCAGTATCTCCGCCTATAGCCACAAGCAGGAACCAACTGACTCCAGTAGATAAAACAGAGCTGATGAGATCTTTTCTCTTTCCATGAAAAGCCAACTCCCTAAACACCTCCCTCAAAATAATAAATGGTGGGAGACTGAGAAGAATGTAGCTTATTAGCAAAAGGAAAGGGGCTATCTTTTTGAAGATTCAAACAAAGAAGGCTGAGATAAAAATTCAGTGAACTGCTTGTCACCCTCAATAGAATATAGGGGGACATGGCCTCTATACCCTTCATACGGCATTTCTTTTTTGATTAGTATAGACTAATATTAAAGAGGAAGAAAAGCAAGGACATTTCAAAAGCAATAGCCGATTATTATCCACATTTCAGGCATAAAGAGTAGAACTAACACTACAGAAAGTCCACTCAGTGATAAAGAACAAGCTTGAGGAGGTGTCCCCAGGATGTAGGGGGAAGGGGCGAACATTTTCATGAAGCAAGAAAAGATTACAGATATGGAAAACAAAGGTATTTCTGAGGAGAAACAGGCACAAAATAATTTTTAAAACTCAAAGAAAAAAAACAATCTTTTCTGAATTGAGGTTTGCAAATTTAAAAAGGACCCGCCTCAGAATGGCCATCATTAAAGTCTACAAATAACAAATGCTAAAGAGGGTGTGGAGAAAAGAGAACTCCCCTACACTGCTGATGGGAATGCAAGTTGGTGCAGCCACTATGGAAAACACTATGGAGGTTCCTCAGAAAACGAAAAATAGAACTACCATATGATCCAGCAATCCCACTCCTGGGCACATACCCAGAGAAAACCATAATTCAAAAAGATACACGCACCCCAATGCTCACAGCAGCACTATTCACAATAGCCAAGACATGGAAACAACCTAAATACCCGTCGACAGATGAATGGATAAAGAATACATACAATGGAATACCACTCAGCCATAAAAAAGAAATAATGCCATTTGCAGCAACATGGATGCAACTAGAAATGATCATACTAAGTGAAGTCAGAAAGAGAAAGACAAATACCATATGATATGACTTATATGTGGAATCTAAAATATGGCACAAAGGAACATATCTACAAAACAGAACCAGACTCACAGACATAGAGAACAGACTTGTGGTTGCCAAGGGGGTGGAGGGAGGGAGAGGGATGGACTGGGAGTTTGGGGTTAGTAGATGAAAACTATTACATTTAGGATGGATAAACAACAGGGTCCTACTGTACAGCGCAGGGAACTATATCCCATCTCCTGGGATAAACCATAATGGAAAAGAATATAAAAAAGAATGTATAGGGCTTCCCTGGTGGCGCAGTGGTTGAGAGTCCGCCTGCCGACGCACGGGACGCAGGTTCGTGCCCCGGTCCGGGAAGATCCCACATGCCACGGAGCAGCTGGGCCCGTGAGCCATGGCCACTGAGCCTGCGCGTCCGGAGCCTGTGCTCCGCAATGGGAGAGGCCACAACAGTGAGAGGCCCGCGTACCGCAAAAAATAAATAAATAAATAATGTATATATGTGTATAAATGAGTCACTTTGCTATACAGCAGAAATTAGCACAACACTGTAAATCAACTATATTTCAAAAAAATATATTGCTAAGGCCAATGGCAAAAAAAAAAAAAAGAAAAGGACTCACAGTGCTCTAGGCTGTTTCCCTAGAGGGAGACCCATACCTAGACATATCCTGGCAAAACTTTAAGTTGATAGTTTAAAAAAAAAAAGTATCACAAGCATCCAGGTAAGTATATAGTTTTATAAAAATAATTAAGGGGAAACAAAACTGCAGAGACTTTCAAAGGAACCAGAACCTAGAACCCAACTGCCCTCAGACTTCTTCCATTAGTTCTTAGGGCTGCTGTAACAATACCACAAACTGGGTTATTTAAACAACAGAAACTTATTCTCACATTTCTGGAGGCTGTAAGTCCAAAATCCATGTGTCAGGTGGGTCATGCTCTCTTTGAAAACTCTAGGGGAGAATATGGTCCATGCCTTTCTCTTAGTTCCTGGTGTTGCCTACAATCCTCAACGTTCCTTGACTTGTAGACACATCACTCCAAGCTCTACCTCCATAATCACGTCATACTTCCCTGTGTCTGGGTCTCTTCTAAGGACACCAGTCCCTAGAGCAGAGCGCACCCTAATCTATTATGACCTTATTTTCATTTGATTATGTCTACAAAGACCCTACTTCCAAATAAGGTCACTTTCACAGGTATCAAGGGTTAGGACTTCAACTTTTTCTTTTTGGAGGGACACAATTCCACTGACAACACTTCTCTTCTCCAACATCAAGAGCCGAAAGCCAAAAAGCAGTATCTTTGAAACCTGACGGAGCAAAGAGCATGACCAAACCTCATAAAGCCAAACCAAGTTTTCTATCAAGTGCAATACCAACAAAAAACATTCTCAGGTACTCAAAGGCTCAGAAAAAGCCAAGCCCATTTATCCTTTTTGAGGAAAAAGTTACTTAAGAATCAAAATTAACTACTCAACAGTGGGGACATTATGAGTGGGGGGAAAAAAGCAATAAACTATAACTCATGCCCAGCCTTCAACACTTCACTCAACTGTCCCTCTTCTGCTTCCACTCCCTTCTCACTCAGGAAATGAGTTTTTCAAACCATATCCTTCACCCCATGGTGTAGAATTTTTTTTTTATAAATTTATTTGTTTTTTGCTGTGTTGGGTCTTTGTTGCTGAACGTGGGCTTTCTCTAGTTGCAGCCAGCGGGGGCTGCTCTTTGTTGCGGTGTGCGGGCTTCTCATTGCGGTGGTTTCTCTTGTTGCAGACCACGGGCTCTAGGCGCTCGGGCTTCAGTAGTTGCAGCACGTGGGCTCAGTTGTTGTGGCTCACGGGCTCCAGAGTGCAGGCTCAGCAGTTGTGGCACACGGGCTTAGTTGCTCTGCGGCATGTGGGATCTTCGCAGACCAGAGCTCAAACCCGTGTCCGCTGCATTGGCAGGCGGATTCCTAACCACTGCGCCACCAGGGAAGCCCTAATGTGCACAATTTTGTGTATGCCATATGATGACAATGGGAAAATAATATGCACCACCAAAAACTAGAAGGAAATTCAATAAAACGTTGATATGGTTATTCCTAAGAGAGTGGGAACTATCAATGGATTTTTCCCTTCCTTTTACATTTTAAGGTTGACGTATGTTCTGACATTTTCATAACGAGAATGTTTTATAAGACAAAACACACTTTTCCATTAAACATTTATGTGACACATAAATTTGTATCTATCTCCTTTTACTTCCAGAGGTTTCCCAGCAAGCCCCTCCACTGGATACCTGTCAAGTTCCTGCTCTCATGAGTTCCTTTCTTCAGGAAGGAGGGCTCACTTTTCCTTTATCCAGGCTCTTCTAACTATGCCCACTGGTTTTACTTAATCCACCTGGCTGATTTGCCCTCATCCATCTAGCCCAAACTGTCCACAGTCATCTATCTCCCAGGTCTTACTGATCGGGGATGTTCTTCCTTGTTGATTATTCCCACAGTGAAGCTATGGACCGGCTTCCTGTGACACCCACTGTGTGGTCCAAGATCCAGTTCCCTACCCTGTACAGTTGACCCCTGAACGACATGGGTTGCAACTGCGTGGGTTCACTTATACACAGATTTTTTTTTTAATAGTAAAAACTACCGTACTACACAACCTGTGGTTGGTTGAATGCACGGATGTGGAACTGCAGAGATGGAGGAACCATGTATACAGAGGGCTGACTATAAGTTATATGCAGATGTTCAACTGCGGGGAGGGTCACCACACCTCCCTGCCATGTTGTTCAAGGTTCAATTGTATACTTCAAAGTAGTCAAAAGGAACCTCACTGCCCTAGCTCTGTCTACACTTTTCTCTTTTAACTTCCAATCTCCAAAAAATTAATCCTTCTCTTGGCATTAAACTAAAAACCGGCAACCTGAATATACCCTCTTATTTATAACAACATAGAAAACTCCACTTTTTACACAGAACTTCCTTGGGAGGGGGTGGGTGTGACTGACAAATGATGAGGGAAGGACCACCGTCCCCACATCGCACATCTATGTGACAGTGCCCCAGAACTGTGCCGTAAGGCAGCCCCGGGGACTGTAATGACACACTGGATATTCAACTCCTAAAGGCATCCTCCACCCTCAATTACACATCTAGCGCCACCATAACTATGAAGAGCTCGCTTACCCTCGAGCTTCACATTAAGTAAGTACCCAGGTAACACCTCAGGATTTATTATGAGTTTTCTGTTTTAATGATATGTGTATGCTCACTGAATATATCTGCCCTAATAACGAGGGTGATTAAGCTATTATTAAGACCTTACTTGGTGTAACAGACCCCCTGCTAAGCACTTTATATCCATTAGCTAATTTTTTCAACCTATTCCATTGCAAGTAAATGCTGTCACTGCCCCCTAGTTACAGATGAGGAAACTAAGGCTAAGGGAAGCTAAGTAAGCTGCCTGTAAGCGGTAGATCCAGATTTGAACCCAGGCAGACTTGAGACCACAGTCAGAATTCCCAACCACGGCATTACCCTGGTCTGCCTTCCCACACCATGTGGGTCCCCTGACCAAGGTGCATAACGAACATGGAGTGCTGCTGGTGCTTAAGGAATTCTGACTATCATCTACAGATAATTTAGCAAGTCATGTTTCTCTGAATAATAATCATCAGGAACATTCTGTCATACTGGACATGCTGACATTCTGGGGGTGGAAAAATAAGTGGAGGGAAAAAGACTTCTAGAACAATACCATAACCAGCACACCACCCCTAACTACTCAAATCCAAACTCTGGCAGTCCCATCAGCAACACTGTCTGCCAACAGGCCTCATTACAAGAGAAAGGGAGAGTACACGGAGCAGTGCCATTTATCCCGCTTCAACTCCTTACAAGGAAAATGGGACCTATAAACATTTTGGGGGAAATGCCTCAAAGTTTCTAAGCAGCATTTAAAGTTTCTCCCCCACAAACAGATTAAAAATACAATACAACCAACTCAGTATACATTCTAGAAAGCAGCAGAATAAATCAATTGTGTACATGTGGCTTTTTATCAAGATCCCTTTCAGACCTGTACTGGGGGGCAGGGAGTAGGGGAGAGCACGAGATGACTTTTCACTCTTCGACTCTGTCGTTTTATTTGTTATATTCCTGCTCCATCATTACCACCACCATCACCACCATCACAAAAGAAAGAAGGAAGGGGGCTTCCCTGGTGGCGCAGTGGTTAAGAATCCGCCTGCCAATGCAGGGGACACGGGTTCGAGCCCTGCTCTGGGAAGATCCCACATGCCGCGGAGCAACTAAGCCCATGAGCCACAACTACTGAGCCCACGTGCCACAACTACTGAAGCCCACGCTCCTAGAGCCCGTGCTCCGCAACAAGAGAAGCCACTGCAATGAGAAGCCCGCGCACCACAAAGAAGAGTAGCCCCCACTCACCGCAACTAGAGAAAGCTCGCGCACAACGAGGACCCAATACAGCCAAAAATAAATAAATAGTTAAATAAATAAAATAAAAAGAAAGAAAGAAAGAAGGGAGGGAGGGAGGAAAAAAAAAGAAAACAGCATTGCTCAGTTTCTGAAGCAGCAGCCTCAATGACATGTCTGGTAAAATATCTTAGCAACAATGTCAATATTGTCTCACTCCAGCTAACCATATTAACATTCCACTCTACTCATGATTTCTCAAATATAAAATGGAATGTGCATTACTTAATTCATTCTGAGTATCACTGGGAAAACAGCCCTCTAACAATTTCTATAAGGCTGCATGAAAAATTAACAACACTGTAAATAAATGACTAGATAAACAAACAAATAAATAACATATATGTATCTGTCCTGGGATAAACCATAATGGAAAAGAATATAAAAATGAATGTATAGGGACTTTCCCTGGTGGTCCAGTGGTAAAAAATCCACCTTACAGTGCAGGGGACGTGGGTTCGATCCCTGGTCAGAGAACTAAGATCCCACATGCCGCAGAGCAACTAAACCCGCACACCACAACTATTGAGCTCGTGTGCCTCAACTAGAGCCCACGTACTGCAAACTACAGAGCCCACACGCCCTGGAGCCTGTGCGCCACAACTAGAGAGCCCATGCACCACAACTAGAGAAGAGAAAACCCACACGCCATAACTAAAGGAGAGAAGCCCGCACACAGCAATGAAAGATCCTGCATGCCTCAACAAAGATCCCACATGCCTCAACTAAGACCTGACACAGCCAAAAATAAATAAATGATAAATCTTAAAAAATATACATATATGTACAACCGAGTCACTTTGCTGTACAGCAATTACATTGTAAATCAACTATACTTCAATTAAAAAACAATTAAACATCAAAATTATATTCAATGGCTATTTGTTTTTGTGTATCTAACTTGCAAGTGTGAGAATAAGCAAGTGTTGATGAGGAATCTGCATAAACACAAGAACCAAATAAAATATACTGACAAATTACTTTGATCAAATCCTGCCCCTTGTTATTTCTGTAATAGAATGCTTTCACTCATCTGCTCGTATACCTGTATTTCAAATTCATCTTTATAGGGCTGCCAAGAACAGAGTCTACTAGATAGTGGGGGAGTTCCTTTTCCTAAGAGTTTTCCAAGTCATATACACATACCCCTGCCAAGGTTGGCTGGAGCTGGTCCTGCACAGACACAGGAACAAATGGCATGCCAGCGGCTCCCGAACCTGGCTAACCACTCAAAAACCATTAAAAAAAAAAAAAAAATTACAGAAGCCTGAGTCCCACCACGGTGAGTAATGCAGTAGGTCTGGTAAGGAATTTGAGTCACAAGTGCCTTGGATGAACAAGCCAGGTTTAGTAATCGCTGCACTAGAGCCTGCTCTTGTAAAGCCGAGGTGAATACTGAGTCTCACAGGTACACCCCCTTTGAGTGCACACAGCTTCTCTTCGCAGAATGCTGGTGGTGGATCCTTGCAGTCTGGCCTCACATTCCTCCCCCTCCTCCCTCCCAGCAAACACGTGCCACCCCAGACGGTTGCAGCAACTGCCCCACAGCACTCCACTAGGGGCAGGCCTACCACTCTCTCCTCCTGCACCAGATGGATGGCCAGGGCCGTGTATGCCACACAGACAAGGGAACCAAGGAGACCAAAATATCTGAGATGCCGCCATTTTGGCCTAAAGCCAAAAGGAGAGGGTCAAGGGGCAGAAACAAAGAAGCCAGAAGGGTATAGAAATTACCATCAATTATAATAAGAGCAAACATTTATGAAATGCTTACAATGGTCCAGGCACTGTTCCAAGCACTTTAACTCACTGAATCCTCAGGACAACCAACAACCCTCAGAGGGAGATGCTGTCATCATCCCCATTTTACAGATGTAAAAATGGAAACAATGAGGTTAATCAACTTGACCTGGGAATTGAACCCATGCAACCTGGCTGCTATACTGTCCTGATCATAAGGTTTTGAAGACAGAAAGACAAACTGGATTCAAATCATGGCTCTGCCACTTAGCAGCTGTGCAGTCTTAAGCTAGTTCCTTAACCTCCACTAATAAGCTACTGTTTATAAGCATGTAGCACACTATCTGATACACAGTAAACACTCAAAGAGCAACTTTTATTAGTACTGCCACATTTTACCCCAGGGGATTCACTTCCTGATGAACTGCAGTTCACTTCCTAGCTTCTTCAATACCTTGAAGAATATCTCACCTGCCCCTCACAACATTCGAGTATCAAAAATTCTCCATGTAAATATAAGTATCTGTATATTTTATTTCCCCAAAACAGATACTACGTGAACGTAAAACAAAACAAATTCCCTTCATCAACATTATCACGGCTGAAGTTTTAAAAAAACAAATCTTCCTTTCATTTGACCCTCGTAATTACTCTGACACAGATAGAGACTGTTACCTTCATTTTTTAAAATTAATTAATTTATATTTTGGCTGCATTTGGGTCTTCGTTGCTGCACGTGGGCTTTCTCTAGTTGCGGTGAGGAGGGGCTACTTTTCGTTGCAGTGCGCAGGCTTCTCATTGCAGTGGCTTCTCTTGTTGTGGAGCACAGGCTCTAGGCACACGGGCTCAGTAGCTGCGGCTCATGGGCTCTAGAGGGCAGGCTCAGTAGTTGTGGCGCATGGGCTTAGTTGCTCCACGGCATGTGGGATCTTCCTGGACCAGGGTTCAAACCTGTGTTCCCTGCATTGACAAGTGGATTCTTAACCACTGCGCCACCAGGGAAGTCCCTGTTACCTTCATTTTATAGGCAAGAAAACTGAGGTTCAGAAAAATGAAACAACTTTTTCAAAGAGAACTAGTAGGTACATTCAAACTGGAACTCTTACCTAAGTTTCCTGAAGCCAAACCAGCAGAGTGCTTATTCATCTTTAAGATGCCGCTTCCATAAATCAGAAGGAATTTGAGGTACTGTTTGGGGAGCCCAATAACCATGGTAACAATTTAATGGATAGAGGGGGAAAACCCCAGAATCTCTTAATCTTCAGAATCTTAGAGCTAAGGATGTAAGGAGGTCTAATCAGATTAGCAGCATCAAAACTCTCACACAAAGCAGGGAAAGAAAGCCGACCTCCCTGAAATAATGACTTATAACCTCAGTCACTTTTCAACACTGAACTTACAGAATTAAAACAAAATCCTTCCCTTAATCCTATAAAAAATGAAGTCTGAGTTAGATGAATCTTCTTAGGTTTTATAATTCAAAACTAAACATGACATGTTTCACTTGCTTAGAACTCTAGCTAGTAAACAATCAATGGTTAACCACTTAACAAAATATTAAAACACCTACTGAAACCAACAGAAAATTAGGTAAATGAACAGGCAGGACAAAGAAAGAAATGTAAATTTTATTTTTGTCAAATACTTATATACTATCTGCCAAGCATGGATTTAAGTACTTTATAAATATTAACTCATACAATCATCATAAGTGACCCATGAGGCACAGAGAGGTTACATAATTTGCTCAAGTTCACACAGTTACTAAACTATGGAGCCAAGATACCAATCCAGGCAGTGTGGCTTCAAATGGCCCATAAACATATAAAAATGCCTTTGGATTCACTCTAAAGAACTGCAAAATTAAAACAATGAGATGTCACTTTTGCCTATTATACTGGACAAGATGAAATACTGATAGTTTGATTATAGCCTATGCTGATAAGCATGTGAATAAACAAGCATTCTCACATATTGAAGGTGCAACTGTAAATTTACTGGCACCTTTCTGAAGAGCAATTTGACAAAATTTAGGAAAATTATAAAAGAATAAACTTATTAACCAACAATTTTTCTTACAACTATCCTTATGAAAGGACAGGGAGTTAGGCACAAGGAGATTTACTCTAGTATTGATTGTAATGACAACAAAAAAGATAAAACCATCAAAGGGAATAATAAAGCAAGTTACAGAATATCTGTCTAATGGAACACTGAGAAACTTTTTAAAAGCCTATATATTAGTATGTGCTAATATGAAAATATGTCTAAAAATGTATTCAGTCAACATGGTAACTTACAAAATAAGACACACTGTTAAGTCTATCGGTTTTCTTAAGGATCTATACATGTACATTATGCATGCATACACACATATATGTATTGAAAATATCTAGAAAGATCAAATAAACCATTAACATTAATTTCCTTTGGGGAGCAAAAATGGAAGCAGAGAAGAAATGGGGGGTATCTGTACTTTTAATACCATTGTACAGCTTTTAATGATTGTATATTTAATTATTACATTTACGGTGTTTGAGCGACTTTACGAAAAAAAGGATGGATTTATAACAGTCTCAATGACATCAAGCAGAAATGGGCTTCAAGATACAGCAAAAGAAAGAGATACTACAGTGCTACTGAATCTAGATTAAGGCCATGTAAGAATTTCTGAAATAAACTTTCTAGGGAGGGGGGAAAATACTTCTAGAGAAGGAAAAAAAATCAAAACAAGTAGCCCTGGAGAGAGAAATTATAAAGTAATGTCTTCTATCTCAGGGATGTATTTTCCTTTATATTTACTCAGTGCTAGAGATAAAAATAAGGGAACTAGCCAGAGACATAGTAGAAACTGAACTAGTCTGGAGTCAAAAGCTATACCTTGAGCCCACATCTTTGTTTTAACGAGCTATAAGGCCTTGGGCAGTTGCTCAATGTTTTCCAAATAGTTCTCAAAAACTGAAGACACTGAACTCAATTTCTTAAAGTCCTTCTAGATCTAAAACCCTGTATTTCATTACTTTAGCTTAGTTTGAAAAAAAAAATCCATGTACCTAATAATCTAAGAATATAAGCCACGGACAATGTTTTTACACTTAAGACTACAGCAATTTATTAAGGAGATGCTTTCCTGTCTGGAACTATCCCTGCCCACTATCAGAAACTCACAGGATGAGGGCTCCCAGCACATCCAGGGAGCAGGAAGCGCTTAGACTTTTTTGACTGTGTATGTACAGAGGTAGAATGTTATTAGGTACTGTGGAAAACCTAATGACTCATTTGTGTTGGTTTTATGCCTTTATTTTGGTTTCTCTATAAAATAAATTTCTTAAATATAAGTCAATCAGACTAGCAGATATCTAGCCTCAGCACAAACATGAAATTTTTAATAATGCAGGAGACACTGCTACCCACTGAAGACAGGCAATGTGACTTTCAGCAACTTCAAGGAAAATTCCTCTACGAGTAACTTTATAAGGAAACCCCACTACTACACACCAGGGCCACACTTGGAAGAATCAAACTAAAGAGTCTCTCACATTCCCAACAGAAAAAATGTACAAGGACATAAAAAGACAATTATTGAAGAGGAACTATAAATGGGCACTAAATATTGAAAGAGGTCTTCCGATCTCAAAGAAATGCTAATTTAAAACAAATACAGGGGCTTCCCTGGTGGCGCAGTGGCTGAGAGTCCGCCTGCCAATGCACGTGCCCTGGTCCGGGAGGATCCCACATGCCGCGGAGCGGCTGGGCCCGTGAGCCATGGCCACTGAGCCTGCGCTCCACAACGGGAGAGGCCACAACAGTGAGAGGCCCGCGCACCGCTAAAGAAAAATAATAATAAATAAAAATAAATAAATACATGTTTTAACCTATAAGCTTGACAAAGATTATTAAAATCCACAAATACCCAATACTAGAAAGAGCCATGTAAGCAGGCACACTCACACACTGCTTACACAGGTGGCGACCAACACAATCCTTCTGGAAAACAATTTGTCAAGAAGTACCACGAGCTTCTGAAAAGTTCCTCTCCTTTCACTATTAATTCCTTATCTAGAAACATTCCACTAAAATAATCAGAGATTTATACAAAGATACATATTTTCCAGAGTGTTTTTCTTTAATGAATGAGAAAAATATGTAAACAAAATTCACCCAAACAAAATCATGGTATATTGGTACAACAGACTCTTAGGCATTTTTCAAAGAGTAATGACATTAAAAAGGATAAAGCAAAAGATAAGAATTAAGAAAAAAAACCCAAGGATATTCTTTATCAGTATTTTACAAATTTTCTACAATAAGCACATATTATACTGGGCATTGATCAAAGGCCCATATTTATTCTGACTTTAACTTTTCCAAAACCAAAATGGATATAACAGTTGATGGCACCTTAAAATTGCTACCAGCCAGGGAATGGTTGCAACGTGGCAAGCACTGACCATGCAAACCTATGTTATTACATCTGGTAGAGTGACTAGACAATGATAACCTCCTCCAGGTTTCAGTCAACAGATCACTTAAAGTCCACTGTGGAAGGAATAAGAGCCCTGAATTTTATCTGAAAGCCTTCCATTAAAACCTCCTTCTGAGATCATGAAAGAATGGCATCGAACTTGCAGAATGCATGTCTGCAGCTGGGAAGAAAAGTCCTGGAGGAAACAGTGAAGGGCTCAAAAAAATGCTGCAACATCAATGCTCTTAATGGTAGAGAAGATGATGTCATATGAAGAAAAATGAGTATTGACAACTAGGTGAAAAAAATTATTTAGAAGAATCAGGTTCTGAACATAAATTTGAAATACTTTAACCAACTTATTTCATTTTCCTCCCATTTTATGAAAAAGATTGAGATATGTAAAAATAACTTTCTAAAGAAAGGAAATCTTCAGTAAAGTATAACATTTTAAGTAATAAAATATGTCAATTTAATTGACAGCAGTTCTTTCTTCCTTAGCAGTACCCAAAATAATGGTGTGTTTTATAACCAATGAAGTACTGTGTAACATTTATAATCAGAACAATACAGACAAGTGCTGTGGGCTGAACTGTGTTCCCTCAAATTCATACGTTGAAGCCCTAACCCCCAACGTGATGGTATTTGGAGAAGAGGCCTTTTAGAGATACTTAGGTTTAAATGAAGGCAGGAGGATGGGGCCTTCATGATGGGATTTGCATCCTTATAACAAGGGGCACTGGAGTGCTTGCTGTCTCTCTTGCCACGTGAGGATTCAAGTATAAGGCAGCCATCTGCAAGCCAGAAAGAGAACCTTCAACCAGAACCTGATCATGCTGGTGCCTTGAGCTCAGAATTCTAGCCTCAACTGTGGGAAAATAAACTTCTGTTGTTTAAGCCACTCAATCTCTGGCATTGTGTTATGGCTGCCCAAACTAAGACAACAAGAAAATGTGCCATCAGAAATCAAAATATTTTTAACATCTGGTACTTGGAAGGAAGTTTCCTACATAACTCCAAAGTTATGTAGAAAACTTTCTTGGGGTGGGTTGGTAAGGTGGGAGGCAAACAAGCCCTCACAAAGATACGAGACATTAACATATAAATTGTTTGAGAACCAAATGTAAGATCATCAGGAAGGTAGCAGTGCACAGGGGGCTCTCTTCCATCCTCAACCCAGAGTCTGCATCCTCTTCACCTCTGCTACCAGCCAGTTCCATGCTCTATATAAAATCCAGACAAGTGCCCAAACCATTATAGGCCCCTATGTGTGTGTCTTGTATCAGAGACATCATTATTACTGAGTACTCCTGGGCTCTAGGACAGTCTCGGCACAAAGAATGTCATCATGTACCCAATGTAGCAGTATGATGCTCCCAAAGTCCCTTAAAAATGGACAACTCTCACACAAACTTTTGAGAATGAAGAATTAAAAATCAGCTCTAAAGTCTTATTTCATCCTGACCCCCATGACAGTGCTGTGGTCACCAGAACACAGGACAAGAATCTCTGATTCTATATTGGCACTGCTGATGGCTGATGTGTTATACCAGCCTGCCACCAAAGGGAGAGGGGGCGTGAGAGACAGACACAGATCCTACATTCCAACTCCATGATTTCCAATATGAATAAGGGTTTCTCAATTTGATGCTCTATACCAAGGCTAGGGCTACCCAACGGGTTACCCCTGATGGCCATCTGTCGACTGCAGGACAAGTGTAAGGTCAAAGCCCTCAAACCCTAAAAGAAGAATCATTTAGTTCAGACCACCCTGCATGGAAAAAAGAAGTCAACCTAGGTCAAAATTTTTGGTAGCCTATCTCCCCTCTCAGGAACTATGTTTGCCAAAAGATTACATCAAATCCAGTTTTCTACATTTCTGCAGAATACATATAAAACTTATACAAATAGGTCATATGAAAATTCAAATATGGAGCTTTTTATGAGAATTAAGAAGCTATACATGACAAAACTCCCTGAAGACCTGGTCTATAGAAACTAAGACCGTTGGTTGTTTTTTGTTTTTTAACAGTAAAGCAGCTTGCATGAACAAAAATCTGTGAAATGAAATTAGGTTTGACATAAAAATGGACTCTGAATTATATTTCTGTATTAGCTTTCTTGTTGCATTTACACATATACATACAAAAAGGGACCCAAGTAAATAAATATTGTTGTCTGAGAATTTTGCTACATCCTTTATGATGATTCAGATAGGCTGTGACTTGCTACAGGTTGTACTGGCCATAAAAAGTGGAAGATCCAGGATAAGTCTTGATTTCACCTTCTCAGTCCAGACTTTTCTCTAATTACGCCTCTCATAGGAAACAGCTCAGATGGACCAGCCGTGGTCCATTATGTATAGTGCCTGATACACATGATAAATGCTCAGTATTTGTGCCCATCCTCCTCTTTCATCCTTTATATATCCCTAAAATGTACGGGGAAGCTATAAAGAGGATGGGCAATGGAGCCTTCCACATATAAAGACCTTTACTAATAAGGATATGTTGAAATGAAACATCTCAGCAACTTTATTAAACTGTACTTAGAAATATATTCTTAAGGCTGCTTGCTAACTCCCGAAATTTCTTAAGGGGAAAAGCCTCTCAGTTTAAGCTCACAAAGAAAAAAGGATAAAATGCAAGTGACATGATATAGGTTAAAAGGTAAAACAAGTTATAAATCAAAGTATAAGTCACCATACAACAGACAAATGACTCAGAGCCGCTTCGGTTTTATCATGAGGAAAAGGCTAAAGATGGCAGAAGAGCCTTTAGTATCCAAAGTCAATGGCAGAATTGGTATTTAGAGAGAGGACAATCATGGATAGAAGCTTCTAGAACATCATTCTCTTTCCTGAGATCAATGGAAGGAAGATGTTTTAGAAGGGTTTTGTTTGTTCTTTAAAGTACCAAACAGTTTTCTCGAGAAAG
The DNA here is from genome assembly GCF_003031525.2 of Neophocaena asiaeorientalis asiaeorientalis. NCBI lineage: Eukaryota > Metazoa > Chordata > Mammalia > Artiodactyla > Phocoenidae > Neophocaena > Neophocaena asiaeorientalis. The sequence goes on from NW_020185336.1 coordinate 7,288,345, forward strand.
AAAAGATGTACTGAACATCTAGCAGAAGCCATATGTCAAGCAAGGCACTTCTGTAGACAGGTTATCTTATTTAACCCTGACAACATCCCTGTAAGGTAGCTTAACTAGGTTAAGAAATTTGTCCAAGTACACAGGGAAGTGAACAAGCTAGGATTTGAATTTGCATCTTCAGATTCCAAAGTCTGTGCTTTTTCGAGACTCTGAGGTGTGAGGGGCGACAGAGTAAAACTGATGAAGGGACCAACTGAACCAGAGGGAACAGCATTCCCACTCCTACTAGTAACCAGCCTGTTCCATTCTATGTTCAAATCCTGTCCTACAGGATTTTGCAGAACTTATTTAAATGCTTTGGTAAACAGAAATACAATACCTTTAGACTGAACTATTTCTGCTTATTTTGTTGCTTCGGAAACATTTTTTGAGTCAGTTAACAACAAGATACCAAATATCCATAGCTCAGCAAGACAGTCACTGCACTAAATTCCTAAATAATAGTCCACAGCCACAAAAAATGGGCAATGCAGCAGAGAATAATCAAAAGCAGCTTCATATTTTCCGGATAAAACAAAGCATCGTTTGTATTGAGGCATTTTTAGAAGGTACCACTGAAAGCCAGACTGCAGCCTGGAATGGCTTAAAATACCACATTTAACAATCACATCAATGACTTTTAAACTTTAGAGGCAAACAGCTTCCTTTTACTACAAATTCAAAGTGAAGGATTAGATGCAAAGCTAACAGATTCAGGACACATTCAAGCTTAGGGACTATCCAATGCCTTAATTAACACCATTAATTACAAGTGTATTGAGCCAACTAGCTGGGTTTTAATGATGAAACGGTGAAGGTCAAAATTTTTAAATAAATTGCTTCAAACTAAGCCCCCCTGCTGAAAAAAGAACACCAATAATTAAACTGAAAGGAAAAGCCTAATAAACAATTATTTTGGCGTATTTAGCAACCTTAATCAGTCTATATTTTAATTGAGACAATACCACAATTAAGAGTTCACCAAACTTTGCTCTTCTGCCTCAACTTGGAGCTACTGGGTTGGCCAAAAGGTTTTTCTGTAAGATGACTCTAGTAGCACTTAGTTGTCTTTAACTTCATTCGAAACAATTGTTAGATTGTATGTGACAGCTGTCATATCAGCATGCATTTAAAAAAAAAAGACATTATAATTGGTGAATTTTTGTGTAGCCATTTTAATATTGAAGATGGAAGAAAAAAGCAACATTTTTGGCATATTGTGCTTTATTATTTCAAGAAAGGTAAAAACACAACTGAAACGCAAAGAAAGATTTGTGCAGTGTATGGAGAAGATGCTGTGACTGAGCGAACGTGTCCGAAGTGGTTTGCGAAGTTTCGTGCTGGAGATTCCTCGCTGGACGATGCTCCACGGTCAGGGAGACCAGGTGAGCAAATCAAGACACTTAGAACAATCAAAGTTATATACCACGCAGGAGACAGCCGACATACTCAAAATATCCAAATCAAGCATTGAAAATCATTTGCACCAGCTTGGTTATGTTCAACGCTTTTGATGTTTGGGTTCCACGTAAGTTAAGCGAAAAAAACCTTCTTGACCACATTTCCGCATGGGATTCTCTACTTAAACGTAATGAAAACATTCAGTTTTTACAACAAATTGTGAGGGCGATGAAAAGTGGATACTATACAATAAGGTGGACTGGGGCAAGTGAAATAAACCACCACCAACCACACGAAAGGCTAAAGAAGGTGATATGTATATGGTCAGATTGGAAGGGAGTCCTTTATTATGAACTCCTTCCAGAAAATCAAACAACTAATTCCAACAAGTACTGCTCCCAGTTAGACCAACTGGAAGCAGCACTGGATGAAAAGAGTCCAGGATTAGTAAACAGAAAAATCATAATCTTCCATCAGGATACCACAAGACCGAATGTTTCCTTGATGACCAGCCAAAAACCGTTACAGCTTGGCTGGGAAGTTTTGATTCACCCGCTGTATTCACCAAACATTACACCTTAGGATTTCCATTTATTTAGGTCTTTACAAAATTCTCTTAATAGAAAAAATTTCAATTCCCTGGAAGACTGTAAAAGGCACCTGGAACAGTTCTTTGCTCAAAAAGATAAAAAATTTGGGGAAGACGGAATTATGAAGTTACCTGTGGAACAAAAGGGTGAATACGTTGTTCAATAAAGTTCTCGGTGAAAATGAAAAATGTGTCTTATTTTTACTTAAAAACCAAAGGTACTTTTTGGCCAACCCAATACTTCTATACCAATAGAGGGCAAGTAGGAGAGTTGGACAGGGCAAGAGACTATGGCTTCAAGATTCGCAGAGGCAAAAGGGACAGAGAAAGAGAGGGATTAGCCCTTTCTAGGAGGGTAAGAGGCCTTGCCCATCTAATGCTTCCAGATTGGTGTCACTATTTCCAGGGTTAAAAGGAAAAAAACAAAACCACTATCAACAGTGAGATTTGATTACACCGTAGATGTTAGATAAAATTAGGTTTCATTTCTTGGAGACCAGTAGGAAAAAAAGTCCAAAAAACTAGCCAAGACATGTACTTGCTCTGTGGAAGCAGTAACTATTAGAATGAGCTATACTAGATATCTGTGTTGGTTAGCTTTTGAAGTGGAGAGGACCTGCAAATGTCTACAACTGAGAATCCTCCCTAACGCACATCTTGGTGGAAGATGAAGTCCACCTTGCCCTAGAGAAGCTAAGAAGTCCAAATACACACTTGCTCAGCCTCTCCTACAGCCAGAACCCAGGCATGGGAACCAGGCTCAGCCCTTTTGATGTACCTGCCCCACACTTTCAATTTCTCCTTGGTTATTCTTAAGCATTTTCATTTCCAGATGAATTTTAAAATCAACTATGTCAAAAGCAAAACAAAACAGGATTTTTAGGGCAGTGAAAGTACTCGGTATGATACTATGATGGTGAATACATGTCATTATATACTTGGGCAAACCCACAGGATGTCCCACAGCAAGAGTGACCCCTAATGTAAACTATGATCTGTGGGTGATGATGTGTCAATGTAGGTTCATCAGTTGTAACAAATATACCTCCTTGATGGGAGAACATTGATAATGGGGACGCTAGGAACGAGTGGAGGCATGGGGTGTACAGAAAATCTCTGCACCCTCCTCTCAATTTTGCTGTGAACCTAAAACTGGCTCTAAAAAAAATTACGTCTTTAAAAAGAAAATAGTTGGGGCTTCCCTGGTGCTGTACTGGTTGAGAATCTGCCTGCTAATGCAGAGGACAAGGGTTTGAGCCCTGGTCTGGGAGGATCCCACATGCCGCGGAGCAACTAGGCCCGTGAGCCACAGCAACTGAGCCTGCGCATCTGGAGCCTGTGCTCCGCAACAAGAGAGGCCGCAATAGTGAGAGGCCTGCACACCGCGATGAAGAGTGGCCCCTACTTGCCACAACTACAGAAAGCCCTCGCACAGAAACTAAGACACAACACAGCAAAAATAAATTAATTAATAAACTCCTACCCCAACATCTTCAAAAAAAAAAAAGAAAATAGTTGGGATTTCATTAGAGATTAAATGGCATGTATAGATAATTTTGTAAGAGCTGGTCAGTTTAAAATAATAAATTTGCCCATTCAGGAATACAGTATTTCTTTCCATTTATTCAGTCTTCTCGTAAGTCCTTCAACACAGTTTTATTATCTTCTTCAATATAAGCCTCGTACCTTTCTTCTTAGGTTGATATTTAAAGTTTCTGTTTCTATTATAAAATGGGACTTTTCATTTTCTAAACAGTGCTGCTATACAGAAAAGATATTAATTTCCTATGCTGCTCTTATATCCACTCTAAACTCTTACTGGGTCCAGGTTTGACATCAATACTCTGAAATCTTAAGAGTTCAGTAGGGCTTCCCTGGTGGTGCAATGGTTGAGGGTCCGCCTGCCAATGCAGGGGACGCAGGCTCATGCCCCGGTCCGGGAGGATCCCGCATGCCGCGGAGCAGCTGGGCCCGTGAGCCATGGCCGCTGGGCCTGCGCATCCGGAGCCTGTGCTCCGCAACGGGAGAGGCCACAACAGTGAGAGGCCCGCGTACCGGACAAGCCAACAACAACAAAAAAAAGAGTTCAATAATTACTTTTAAATTAAGGAACTTTAATGATAGTGACATGAAAGTTTGCTGATAGTAAAGGTCATTTACACACGTGGTAGAAGGTTGTAGACCTCTCTAGAGAGCTTCAAAATAAAGATAACACCTCACCCGCTTGTTTTAGATCAAGGTCCTAACGTAACAGCAGGGAAAGAAAAAATAGATGCCCTCATCTTATCTTCCCCACATTATGGTTTAATATTGATTTTTGCTCCCTTAGGCCTGACTCAAGGTCAAGAGAACTCATTTGCACTGATGGACTAGTGGAAACAAGGTAAATGCAGTTTCCAAAAAAATTTTAAAGTTTTTAATATTGCATTCTCCAGTGTGATTCTACAGCCTCCAGAAAATACTTTTTGCTCAGCTATAAGCATTTCCTAGGTATAAAAAAAAAATTATCAAAAATTTTGCTATTTTTAGAGCTGACTCAATGACTTCAATAACTTTCAATAATTTGATAACTCACTGTACCTAATACTTGAAATATCCTTATATACATGTAACTTAAATTTCAATACCTGCTAAAATTTTACCAATAAAGTGACATTTTCTTTTAGGGACAGGCGCTGAGGGTGTAAAAACTTCAATACTTATGAAAAATATTTGTTTTCTTTTGAAGAATACTAAGTTTAACTCAGTGATTTTCCAAATTCTCAAAACAGGTTCAACATAAAAGTGTAGCTCAAGATTGTCTGTAAAAACAATCTACAAAGGATATGAAAAGCTGAACTCAAAATTTTAGACAAATATTTTCTAAATTTCTGTGACTGTGAGTTCAAGTACATAAAAATGAATTTTCCTTTGTCTTTCAACAAAGATTGGTTTAATTGGAAACAGCAGAGCAAAATTTTTCCATATTGCAGCAGATATTATTACCCAAGTTTCACAGCGGTCTCAGCAGATTAGCCAGCTTTAATTTACAGAGAAACTTAGCTGTGATTTACTTATATGATGAGAGCTGGCACAGAGCTCAACACATGAACGGTCAGATTCCAAGTATTTTCCCCAATCATCTTGTGACATAACTTCGTCAAGATTTAAAATTCCATCTGCTTTGTTCCCCAGTGGAATACAACCAGGTTCTAGTTAAGAGAAAAAAGGCATACACCATACAGATGTTTTATGAGAAATGTTCCCATTGCTTTTTCAAGTTGGTTTGCATTAGTGAAAAGCCCAAGTGTGGGAATTATTATGAAGAAATGATTCAGAAAACACAATAGTTGCTCTTAAAGACCAAAGGGGGAAATAAACCCCAAATAATACGCTCTACAACTGGAAAAGTTTCAAACGCAAACAATGTTCACTGTCTGGCCCATCTGAAAGGCAGGGTGCCAAAAATCATTAACATACTGTAATTTCACATGAGTCTGGCACGGATCAAAGAGGATGGTAAGCCTGTTGTGAAAGACTCCATTACTAAGCAGAGAGTTTTGGCTTGGAGACCCTGGCCCTGAGAAAAATAACCCACTGGTTGGCAGTTCCAGTCCAACAGACAGCTTTAGGATCTAACTTTATCCTGGAAATTACAAAGGCATGTAAAGAAGCAAATAATATAGTTCCTAGGATGAGTGTCAGTTGAGCCAAAACTGGGGAAAAATTTTTGTTGTTGTTTTTAAGACAGCTTTTCGAGAACTGAAGAGAAGGATGTTTTGGCCTTAACCCAGCAGAGGGTGAAGGGTCCCCTGGATAGAAATTATGTGAACTGAAAATTCCCCGTAGTAACAATTCTAATAAATTATTCAAAGCTAGGAGTTGATTTTCTAAGGTTAAGAGCTAACTATGGTCTCCTGTTTCTATCCTCAAAAACCGGTTTCTTCTTTTCTTTGCATCTGCTTAGCCAGGCATTAATGAGAGGCTTTTAATGGAATCTTATCAGCAACTTTACAACAAAGTCTCTACTTTTAAGGTTAAGTTTGCCTTCTGCAGGTTTGGTTAAAGGGAAATTAATAATAGAAAATTTGTCAAGGTTCCACATAACCAAAAAGTTTACAAGTCCACTTATTCTTTTACAGAAACAACATATATAACAATATTACCACGAGGCATTACAAGATCTTTTGAATTAAAGAGTTAACTATAATTCAGCCTTATTTACACCTTAATAGAAATTAAAAGTGAAAATATACAATAACTCAGAAACCAGCCATTCTCTGACTCTGGATTAACATGAGTTTGAGTGAAATGGCACATTTCAGGGAAACCGATCCATACTAACAGATTTTTATTGTGCAAGACAGGTAGATAACATGTAGCTTTTCTGGTGAGTGGTCACCAAAATAACCTTAGAGTAGCTTATCACACGGAATGCAGTGTAGAGTCACAATGACCACATATGCACCAGAACTCTACCAACAGGAATGAAATCCAAGCCAAATTAAGTAGCTCTCATCATAATGAAAACTTAGCAGCCTGGCATTGAGTGTGGCTACACCTGTTAGGGGGAAAATCTGATACTCAAAAGATGAGGACCAGTCAGCCAGCAGTTGGTCAAACATATAAAATGCAAGCATGCGTGGGAAAAGAGAAAGCGCTTTCTAGAAATCAAATTCCTGGACACACCTGCTCTCCCTCAATGTCTATAACTCTGCCTCGGGATCTGAATGACCTGTTAAAATTATGACCCTTACAAATCTTCTGGGAAAGGATTTGGTTCAGAACACAAACTCCATCTTCAAAGTCACTTCCCAGGAGAAAGCTCACGAATGTATTTAGTTTCTCATGGCCTCCAGGTTGCTGTTTCTTCTAAGCCATATCACTTCTCTGACCCATTCCCAAGGCAGTAACATCTGCCCCGCCTGGATTAAGTGGGGCCTTGCTGGCTCACGCCCACCATGCTTGCTCAGCTCAACTCAATCCTAGACACATACCTGTTTCCTTCTTGCTTCCCTTTCCTCCCTCTCGGCTTTTCTTCAGCACAGCCTTTAACATTTTCAACACTCTTTCGCTTCTAAAGAGAAAAGGAGAAGAGGGAAGAGGAATTAAGTATTATAAATTGGAACGTAACTTGCATATTGACACAAACAGTAACTTGTCTTCAAACAGATCACTTAGGATATTATAAAGGTACCTTGGGTTTTACATTAATTTTCTATGAATAAACTAACATGGGGAACCAAATGCTAAAAGACACAAGGAGTGTTTTATAATGTTTAATGAAGTGATCAGAAGTTCCCCGTCTGTTATAAGTTAAAAAAAACACAACAACAGCGCATTCTCAGCATTCCACATCTAATTAAGGTTATGAGGCTAAATCTGGACACATTACTGTAAGATACCTAGCATAGGAATGTGGGTCTCCCAACCCCCATTCATCAAAAGAAAACATTAAGACAGAATCAAAAAGATAATGGTTAAGAAGGAAAGCTACATGGTTAAAGGCATGTTTTACAGGTGCTGCTGATTATTTAACCATAAGGAAAACATTTTGGAAGGTTAATCAGAATGAAACATACCTTAAAAACATTTGAAAAATAAATACAGTGGGAACACATTTCAACACTGATGTTGGGGGTGTCTGATCAAACAGCACCAAGGACACTGGGTTTTTACCACATATTGTTATGACTTTTGGGCGGGGGTGGGGGGAGGTAAGAAGAACAGGCCCATGGCTGAATCCTTTAAATAATGAGCTGTATTTTTAAGCAGGGTTGTACTGAGCACATAAAAAACAACACAATGGCCCAGGCCTAAGGTGAAACATAAAACCACCCCTCCAGCAAAGAGACACACAAAAGGACCATTATTTCATCAGTCAGTCAGTCTCCTCCAGCTCTCTCTTCCCTCCACTAACTCAGATGAGATGGCTAGACAAAGCAAAAACAGTAACAAATCTGAGTGGGTTGTGTTACCATCACACCCTTGTTAATGCACTAAGGAGAAGCAGGTAGAAGAAGGCAAGTAGCTTACTGCTGAAGAAAACAAAGAGGGGATGACTCCTCTGTAGAAAACCTGCCTTGTTAGCATCAACGCTTCCAGTGGTCTCTGTATAATGCCCCACACAAGTGCTCAACCCCAGAGTTGAGCCGAGGTTTTGTGGAGCCCACTGAGAGGGAGGAAGGGTCCCAAAGTGCTGCCATGCACAACATAAGCACCCAGGGTGACCTTTCTTATCATTGGGTCCAGGCCTGTATTTATTTTTCCAAGCCCTTTGTTTTCCTGATGAAGAAACAGAGACCCTGGGAGGCTGACTTGCCCCAGGGTCACGAAGCTAATTAACAGCAGGGCCAGAATCCAAATCTGCGGACTCCCAGCAAGGGTCCTTCTTCCCCAGTGCTGCTGGCCTCTCTGCTTAGAGCAATGAAAGCTTTGAAAAACAGCAATCAAACAATCAAAAAATTAACAACAATCCAACCAACCTGAAAGATACTAGGAAGTAAATATCTTAAGCAGAATTTGGAAAAAGCCATAGTGAAGCCTATTAGGGTTAAATCATCTTACAAACAAGTCTTTACACACAAAAGGAGCATGGCTTAGAGCCTAATTCTTTTTAAAAATGCTACTTGAATGGACCCCTGTGAAAAGACTTGGGTTTCACCTAAAGGGCAAACACTGAATCTGGAAGTGGGCCACAGTGTGCTTCCATAGGAGAGCTGTGGAAACACAAATTTCTCCTGACAGCCATGCTTGAAGGAAACAATGCAAAATGTTGTGGCATAAAAAACGGCAGGAAAAAAGTTAAAAAAATAAATAGATACCTGGTAAGCACAGACATTTTCTTCTCCAAATTAAAAAAAATAAAAATAAAAAAAAAAATCAACCAACCCTTCAGGGTTTGTCATTTAGCAAAGACTACATACTAAAGAAATAAGAGAGAAAAATATCAATGGAGCCAGGCCAGCAAAGCTTGGCCAAGGTCCTTAGGGAGCTTTTCCCCGTGTTTCCCTGGATCACTGAGCAGCTCAGGCCCCACCACGGCGGTGAAGCTGCCCCTGATTAATCACTCTTGTCACCACCAACCCACAACAGATCTACAATGCCACTTGGAATACACAGCCCACAGGGCAAGGACTGGCAGACATGGACTTGGGCATCTCATCCCAGACACCTTAGATGTCTATTTTTCGGAGCTCAGCTGTTTTCAGGATAGTGAAATCTTCCCCATCAGTGGTCTCAAGTGAGAGGCTATCAGATATTCGCTGTAAGTTCTTCTCCCAGTTCTAGTTTTCCTCCCTAAATAATAACTCAAGGGAAAGAGCTTAAATTTATACTCTAAAAGATATTCAAACTGCACATGGAGAAACTTTAACTGATGCAAAAATTAAGGAACCCCCCATACACACACAAGCTGGAAAGGAAAAAAAAAAAAAAAGACTGCTCCCCGTGGGTTAAATTCTGAAATTAATACAGATCAGAGTAGAGCTGTGCAAAGTCCCAATCAGTCATGGCCTGAAAAATGTAACTGGAATGTGACACTCATCAACAGACCCTTTAAAGTCTATGCCCATCTGAAGCGAGGTGGTCAGAAAAAGCAACTATAGTAATAGGCTGGAGGGGCCAACACTGGCAGTATAGTCCAGAGAAGATTATCTGCACACCTGACAGTACCTGTGAACTTATAAATACATACTGCCACATCCAGTTCTGGAAATAGACCCATCAGGCTATCGGACCCAGTGCTATTAAACACTGGCATCATAACTACTTCCCCTTCTTCTGATCCTATTCTCAATGAGCAGTGCCTCTTAATTTGGCTTTTTAACCTAACCACAGTGGGGGAGAGTGTGCTGGTCTAGTCCACCCAACACAATCGTCTAGCTTGTTGACAGACATGCTTCTGGGAATAAATTAATAAACCAGTGTTCTGGCTTTAAACAAAAGCTCTCATGAGCTTTGTTCAAGAGAATCACTTTGCCAAGTATCATCTATTTAAGACATAAAAAATATTAAGTTTCTGATTCCAGTTTGAGTACCAAAAGGAAGACAGTGGTAAATTCTTGAATGCAAATGCTACCGTGAAGCAGTCTTATGAGGGCAGCCAGCGGGCTCTCCCTGAATGATACCTTCTGCATCACTTCCCTTCCTGTAGCAACTTCAACTCCTGACAATTTTCCCCTAAAAAGGGTAAACACAGCCCTGCTACAGAAGTGAACCACATAGAAATGATGCAAACCAGCCTTCCAGACACACAAAAAGAAACTGCCAGAAGCTATCAAGTTCCTACTAGAGGACCATACATGTAAGGAAGTTCTTATGGACAAGCATAATAGGATAAAACAAGAAAGGCTGTCCTTTTTCACTTAAAAAAATACTATAGTTCAAAGGGTACAGGTGTAACTCAAATAAATCCTGGCCAAATAGAATCCCTCAATTTCTGCCCCATAAAACTTTAGCCTCTATCACACAAGTAGTATAAATATATGGCTGGATTTAAGTATTTAAAAATAAATCTTTGCTGGCACTTCCCTGGTGGTATAGTGGTTAGGAATCCACCTACCAATGCAGGGGACCCGGGTTCGAGCCCTGGTCCAGGAAGATCCCACTTGCCATGGAGCAACTAAGCCCCTGCGCCACAACTACTGAGCCCGCATGCTGAGAAACTACTGAAGCCCGCGCCTAGAGCCCGTGCTCCGCAATAAGAGAAGCCACCGCAATGAGAAGCCCGCGCACCGCAACGAAGAGTAGCCCCTGCTCGCCGCTACTAGACAAAGACCGCACGCAGCAAGGAAGACCCAATGGAGCCAAAAGTAAATTAATTAATTAAAAAAAAAAAAAAGAATGAATAAGTCCTATTTAAAAATAAAAAATAAATAAAAATAAATCTTTGAAAAATTAGAGAACTTCAGCTCTCGTTTCTTCATATATTTTTGGGGAAGAGAGAAAAGACCAGCCTCTGGATTACAACAACTTAAATGATCTAATGGGAGAAAATTTCCTACAATGTTCATTTCAAAGAAAGTAAAATGAGTATATGACATTACCTTTAGGTCAATCATCTGAAGTCACCTAAATTTCCTTATTTTTCTACTATCATTCGACATCTAAGTTTCCCAAATGCCATAGATTCTTCTTTTCAAAACCCAGAGAAGTTAAACCAACTATTGAGCTTATTTTTACTTCTTAGATTTCTCCTTTAACACACAAACTCTTTGGAGATAGGCACAATGTCTCCATGTTATGTGTTAAATAAGCATTCTGCAGTGATTACAAAGGTATATAACAAAAGTTATCCTAGATTAAACAGTGAGATGATTTAAAAATAAGAGAAAAATCTATTTCAGTTTGCAATCCCAACGGCAGTATCATAACCATGACCACCTTGTCTGAAATCATAGAATAATACCAGCCTTAAAACTTTCCTCTTCTGGAGTGCCATAACACCTATTTATGAAATTTCAAATCGACTCAGTGAGCTGAGGGCAGGGATTATGTTTATTCTTTAATAGATACAAACAGAAGCCGGAACACAGCCTTCCCACACGCTCTGTTCTCAATATTTGTTGACAGATTTAACTAGGCTGCAATGAACACAGATGAGCCATTTCCTCCAAATCAAGCAATTAACCAACATTCATAGCAGTTTATAAATTACAAAGAATATTCCTATATATTCTCGTTTGCAAGGAGTGCAAGAAAACAGTTAAATCCAAAAGATACTTGGGACAAAAATGCTGCATTTCATAATGTCCCTTCATGTCCACACCTGAGTCAGCCTTAAAATCTCAAGATAATAAACCTTATTATCCAGTTATCCTGGACACCTAAACACACGCTCTGTGCTCACTCCACTAAAAGGAGCTTCTTGCATCAAACCATCCATCTGACCTCAAAGCAAAGCAGTCTCAGAAGGTGCCTCCTTTCTTTTGCCAAAATAAATAAAGCCAGAGTAGCAGTATCTACAAGTGAAACACTGGAAAGTAAGATGCACATGATCATTAAGAAAAAAATTTTTTTTAAGTTAAATAAAGAGATACATCAAAAACATCCTCAATTTTACGGGCTCAAAAACGTCTCAACCTAATAAGATTAAGACTCACCTACACGATAGCCATGCCTTCTGTAGTACTGCCTTTAGAACTTTCCTTTGCATTGGCAACCTTTAGTGTTTATCAAAAGAAAGGAAATGGATGGTGGTGATGGGTGGGGAGGTGCTGTCTAAAGCAGTCTACAGAATAAATAATATAGTAGAGAGGAAGTAAGAGAAAACAAAGCAGGACAGAGACCCCAAAAGGAAACAAAGCCCTGCTAGAGGGGGCAATGGCTGCTGCTGGAAATTCACAGAAAACTGCCTTCTAGAAGCTTCCTGAAAGCAAGAGCCATATCTTGACACTCTTTTAAAGATCCCAGGAGGCTGGGGAAAAACCAACTCTTGATGAATACTTGAAATTCTAGGAGGTCTCTCTCCCGTTTTTTCCCCCCTGGGTAGTAGAAGGAGCCTAGGAATTAGGAGACCTGGTCCTGGCATTGTGACTGGGAACATGTTACCAAACTTCTCTAGGATTCAGACGCCTCGTCCAGGAAAGCTGGAGAGGAGGAGAAGGGGTTTTTGATCAAGAAACCAGAAAGCAATTGTGATGGTAAGTAAAAAAGCGGCCCTTAGTATTGCTTAACATGCAGAGCTGGGAAACAGGCCATCATTCGGCTGTGATTTATCCCCTAAGACACATAGACCCAACCATTTGGTCCTCTTTCTTCAAAGCCATTCTACAAATTGTACCTCTAATTCTGCTGTTCTTTTCCTTAGAGTTAGGTTTGTCTTATACTCAAACCTGACGTCTTTTTGCCTAAGTTATTAAAAGCAAAGTAAATTTACAGTCACAAGTAATATGAATGTAAAAGAGTTCTGGGCATGAAGTTTGAACTCAAATGTTTAAGTTCTGATTAAGTGGAAAGATTAAGTGGAAATTTCCTATTAGATTGAAATCATTTTCAACCCATATTTAAAAGACTCTGTAGAAAGATATACAAGTTGTTTTGAGAAAAGTGTCCTTAAAAATCTAACTCTCCTAAGCCAGTATTTCAAGCTGCTAAAAAATTACTATATACAAGTTTGTTTAAAGAAGTTTTCATTTTGATAACACTTGGCAAAAAAGAAATTTCACTTTGAGAAGAAAATATGAAGAAGCTACCTGTTTCTGGCTACAAGAGCCATTTTTCTATATTGTGAAGGGATTTGTTCCATTCAACTTTGAACACTATCTCATCCATAAAGCCTTCCCAGGCCATGATAGTCAAAAGGTATCTTTAATTCCACATGCCACTTTGTACTTACAGATGGTTATCAATCAAAATCACAGTAAAAAATGTTGAATTCTACAAATCCCCCATGGCACCTAAAGAGGTACCTTACATGCAACAAACACTAAATAAATCTCCTTAAATGAAAGAACAGCAGGGTTGTTATGGAGGGGAAATCAAAATCAATTCTCTCCCACAAGGGATTTGGACTAATAATGTAAGAATTCTTCTGATACCAAGTACTAATTTCCAAGTTTATGGCCCAAGTTATCTGACTTATACACAATGAACAGCACATCTCCATAGCAGGACCTGTTCTGTTACCAGGCCTTCAGGAGCACCAGCTGCAGGCAGGTTATATTTTGGCGTTTCCAATATGCATACAGAAGGGATAAGTATAATAACAGAAAACCTGAAAGCAATACATTCTGCCTCAAACCAGGAAGGGCTCAGACAGGGAAATAACCAAGGGCAGCGTTCCTGGCAATAATCATGCCTCCCAGGCCAATGGCTCTGGAGCTAGATTGAGCACCAGTCTTGCAGAAAGCCCCTGCTCATCCAGAAGCTGTCTTCACCCGGACGTTCCCCAGCCAAGCACCCACCTCTCAACCTAACAGCAAGACACTACCTAACTAGAGGACAAAATAACTGTGACATTATTACCATCACCACCACCATCTAGACAGTCATAGATACTTAATCTATTAGAGAAAGCAAAGACACTTCCCAAGCCCACTTCAAAACCCACCTCAAAAGCTTCCTCTTAGAAGCTTTCTGGGTCTTATTTTAATTGCTCACCCACCTGCTTCCTCCACTAGTCTGCGGGACTCTGGGTGGCCAGACCTTGCTCTGCTTCACCAGCACGCATAGTATGCTTTCTCACTTCAGTATCAATGGATACATCGGGGAGGAACATAATTTTTCCAGCTATAATTCTCAAAGGAAATAACTGTACCTCAAAACACATTGCCAGCCTAATAAATTTAGGTAAATATAACATCCTTATTTAAAATGCAAGGCCCATGGGACTTCCCTGGTGGCGCAGTGGTTAAGAATCCGCCTGCCAATGCAGGGGACACGGGTTCAAGCCCTGGTCCGGGAAGATCTCACATGCCGCAGAGCAACGAAGCCCGTGCACCACAACTACTGAGCCTGCGCTCTAGAGCCCGCGAGCCACAACTACCGAGCCCACGAGCCACAACCACTGAAGCCCGCGCACCTAGAGCCTATGCTCCACAACAAGAGAAGCCACTGCAATGAGCAGCCCGTGCACCACAACAGAGTAGCCCCCGCTCGCCGCAACTAAAGCCTGCACGCAGCAACAAAGACCCAATACAGCAATCAATCAATTTAAAATAAAAATAAAATAAAATGCAAGGCCCTGAGCATTGGAGGAACTTGTCCTGACTCTCCTGAGCCAGCAAGTGGCAGAGACAGGGTTACAACCCAATTTCCCAATTAAGGAATAAGCACTGGGCTAGCAATTGCAGGTTTTTCATTCTACACACATTCCTGAGTATCAACTCTGCCAACCAAAGAGGAACACAAAGTATAATATGATGGAGGAGGAAGACAACACTGTCAACAAACATGGGCAGGAAGCTACAAGTCCATGCCTCCATTTTCTCTATAAAGTAAAACTAAGGTATGAGAGGAGCAGAGAAGGTTCAGAATAGCCCTATGTAGAGGAAAGGAAGGCAAGCACAAGATGAGAAGGACAGCTGAACAGTTTTGATTGCCCAACCAAGGCTGCAGAGCAAGACACAGCACCAAATGATGAAAGTGGGCAACTCCATCCTCTGATGCTCAGTCCCAAGAAAGAACCACCCAGAGGACAAAAGGCTTGATCAGTAATCGGGTGTTTGCAGCACAGGTGCAACAAGATTGGTAAGGGTGCTCGTACAAGAGTACTCAGAGTGGCATGCCATGGAATCAAGGCTGGACGGGAAGCCAGTGGAGGCCTGAGAGGAAGGACCAGCAGAGAGAACAGGGATGGTGCCTCAAAGAGATCAAAGAGCAAATACAGTCAGACTAAGTCAATGAGGAAACTGAAAAAGGCTGTCTGGGCTTCTTAATTTTAAATCTTTGGATGTGGAACAATTCCAGACAATGTTAAAGCCCACATGATGGCCAACAGCGTGGTTTGCTGAAGTGGAATGTCCTCAAGTGAAGGCTGGAAGCAAACAAGTCAAAACACTTGATTCTCGGTCTGGGGAAGGGCCGTTCAGATGCTTCCTGCCGTAACAGAGACAGGATTAGGGATATCAACCACCACCCTAACAGCTCTTATTTACTAAGTGTTTACTGTGTACCAGGTAAGTGGAAGAGCTTTACATTCATATGTAATCTCATTTTACCCTTAAAAAAAAAAATCTATGGGACAGTTTTACTGATTCCTTTTTATTAATAAGGAAGCAAAGGCTTAGAGGGATTAACAACTTTCCCAAGGTTACACAATTTGTAAAGGTGAAGCTGGGACTTGAATCCAGGTCTGACTTGAAAGCTCAGGCTCTGACCTGCTGCCTCCAAAGTCCTCAATGAACTGAGGGAAGGTGGGACAGGGAGGTGACCAGGAGAGCACAGAATACAAGTCTAAAGGACGAAGTGGCTTTTGTATAAGGGTGAAAGTACCGTTGTTATGGATCCAGCTGAGGAGAGCTGGGAGAAAGCCAACGCTGAGCCACAGCGGCCCATACAGAACCACCTAGGGCTTGAATATGAACCACAGACTTTGCATGTGGTCCCACCCTTTCTCACACAGCTCTGTGCGGGATGTGACCAGGATCATAGGATGCTCCCCTGTGGAAGGTTTATAGCAACTGGAGACCCCAGTCCCAACCCTCATATGGCGGTTAGCTCCCTAACAATGACCCTGATTACATCCTCTTGTCTTTTCCCTTCTCCTTCAAGTTTTCCACTTGTATCACACAACAGAGCTATGAACCTGACCACCTTCTTGATGTGTGACAATTACAGGTCCCTGAGTAAAGGTAGGAGGCATTACATTAACAAAATGACAAGTTTTGTCATTTGGGCAAGTTATTTCACCTTTCACAGGCTCATCTAACAGGAACACTGCTCCCTTTATCGTTTGACAGGACAATACCAAGTCTCTTCCACCTGTAGGTGCTATCACTGTAAGGGGGAAGATTTATTTCTTGTTCATAGGGCCACTGTAATCACAGTAGCTGATAAACCATCACCACAGATGAAAAAGGAACTCCTCTGAGGAGTCTATGGCATGGGTTGATGATACGCCTTCAGTATGAAAGGAGAAGAGACCTTGAAGACATGTCAGAAAGTCCATTTTTCAGAAAGTGTAAAGGTACTCAATCATCAGTGCCAGC
Organism: Neophocaena asiaeorientalis asiaeorientalis; assembly: GCF_003031525.2. NCBI lineage: Eukaryota > Metazoa > Chordata > Mammalia > Artiodactyla > Phocoenidae > Neophocaena > Neophocaena asiaeorientalis. The sequence goes on from NW_020185336.1 coordinate 7,304,995, forward strand.
TGAATGAAGCCTGGTATCATAAATCTAAAGAAATTCAATTTTTTAAATTGCACTGCAACTGGCCTCAAAGTGAAAAAGGTCAGACAACTTCAAAGATGCCCCGTGAAAGGCAGCTCTTCATCACACAAAGATTTCTTGCTTACGGAGCTGACAGACGGATCTTTCTCTTACAGCCCCAGAATACAAAACGTCAAAATCCCTCCTCCACTTGTCAGTGACTTGCTATGATGCTCTGAACAAGGTTTTAACCTCCCCAGGCCCTGATTTCATTAAGTTGGGAGTTTGCAATACCCATGTGGTTTTTTTTTAAACTCCCCCAGGTGGTTCTGATGTTCAGCCAGCAACATGTATTTAACACTAATTATATTCCAGGCCCTGCTCTAAGCACTTTTATATATATACACACACACATATATGTATGTATACACACACACAGTCATTTAATCCTCACGACCGCCCTCTGGGGAAGGTACTATTAATGTCTCCATTCTGTGAAGGCACAGAGAGGCTGGGACTTGCCCAGGGTCATGTAGCTCATGGGGCCCATCCAAGCAGTTTCGCTCCAGAGCCTGACCATGAAGTCCCTATTCTATGCCTACTTTTTTTGGATAAAAATGAGAGACGAGCGCCCAGGGGCCTGGTGAGGTGGTAAAACAGACAAAACCGTCAAACAGGGGGAGAAAAATCATCTTTGGCCACACATACACGCGTGGACACACACACACAAACACAACCCCCCCACCACCCCCAGAGAGGCATCCCATGCCTCAATCTATCTTGAAAAAGAGAATCTACCTCTATTGAAAGACACCTCCTGTCCACTCCCTCAAGTTCTGCTAGGCATCCATCTTATCAGTTACTTCAAACTACAGTGTGGTCAATGTATACGATCTGGAGGCATCACACAACAAAATACATGCCACAAAAAGAGCACACTCTTCAATTCATGAGCTTACGGGGGAGAACACAGAGATGGGCCATACTGCCAACGAGGAAGATTATTTGGGGGCAGAGACCTCTGTGTCACATGGGCAATGCTTCCCCTATTCCTAACACTTACCCGGAAATTCGGAACTACATCGTTATTCAAGAGGGGAGCTCAAAAACACAGCAACAAAAAAAACTGCCCATTTCTCACTACAATGAATTGTATGAAGCTTATTAAAAGGTGATGGGCTGGGGCAAGGAATGGCCTGGTACCCAAGCTTTCCTTCTCTGGGCTGTTTTACACAGTCCAATAAATGTAATATGGTCTTAACCTTGGACATCAAGTTCTAAAATAAAGTGGGGAATGCCTGCAGTGCTAATGCAGTGGAGAGCTGAATCAAATTCATACAAGCCACACAGGATCACCTCTTCCCACAGCTAAAGCAAATATCTCAACACGTGAATCACTGTGCTCTTATCTGAAACTTGTAAGGGAAACCATTCTGGGCCCTAAGCATTTGGCTGCAGAGCAATCTCCAAGTGTGACTGCCACGGGGGCCCACGAGAAAGATCACATGGGAACAGGTGATGGCTATATTTTTTAATCCATTCCAACAGGCCCAAAATGGGGGAATACCAGAGCTCTAGACGATAAAAGTCAAAGACAGCTCACGCTAGGAAATAAAAGCCAAACATGTAGAGTTTTGTTTTGTTTGTTTTTTTTAACGTTAACAAATCCAGCCTCAAAGGAAGATAGGAAAGATAACACAAGGGTGCCATCCAAGGCAGGAGCTCTAGACCCTCCAATCAGAATGTTCCTGAGTGATTCTGACATAGAAAATGCGATTACAAAGAAAATCCATTATATTGAAACAGACATCAAAATATTTAGAAAGCAATCTGTGATAATAGTGATGTGTGCTTCTTAATGCATAAATAACATGACAAGAGCAGGTCTCAGAGCTACTGTAGTTTTCTGAGCAGTGGTAGGCATAACGGATAGCTTAAACTATCTCCCACAATGTGATACAAAAGTTTGTAATTTCTAAGTGGCAAAGCCACAGGTGCTGACGTTACATGGTTTATGGGCCCCTTTCATGACTGGAGGGAAAAAAACACATTTTGGCTAGAGGATAGTGAAAATAAAAATGTACTTTTTTTTTCTTCATCCACTCACCCACATTCACAGATCCTCTGAAGTGCATCCAATGACCCTAAGGGTTAGGGACCCTGACCCAGAGAATCAGAGTCAGACCCAACAGAACAATTACTCAGACTTGCCAAAAGTTCTGCTAATAGCCCAGGAGTTTCTAGAGAAACAGTAGCTCAGTTTTACACCACTCATGGAACAACTGAAATTCAGGAAATTAAATGGTCACTTACTAATTGCCACACATTAGCAGGATTGGGTATTCTACATATGCACCACTCTTAACATTTAAATGCCAAGCTCCAATGATTAGTTTTCAGAGTAGTCTGTAAAAGTTCTATTTAACAAGGAAGTCCACCACCACCAAATTACTAACTCACAATAGCCAGCCTGGCGCTGCAAGAGAGAGAGAGAGAGAGAACTGTAGAAATTTACAGCGTGAGACAATATTCAAAACCGGGAAAGCCAGGGTGAACACTGGGGACAAGTGTGTTTTACATCAGTTTTCATGGATGCTCTTCTTACCCTTTTAAAAGGTATTTAAGGTCTAGCAAGTATAGTCTTCCAGTTAACTGGATCAGGCTTCCTAGTAAGACTGGTACCCAAGGCTTGGCCTCCTCTGCCCTCTCTGCTTCATACAGCCAGGCCATTCCCCAGCTGCATGCCTTCACAGGGGATGCCCTATGAAGATAGATATAATTCAGAGTCCAAAATACATGGACTTACGCTGGGCCATTGCCAATTTCTCATGGATCCTGGGTAACTGAGACGGTTTTTGTTTCCATGATTAGGAACCTACAACAACAGCTGCAAAAGTGTAATACTTTTTCTAGACTAATAAAATTACCTAAATCTGGCTCACTGTTTCAGCTGTGGCACCAGCCACACTTCCCAGAAAGATGAAAGCCTTGTGCAGTTTCCAGAAGGGCTGGGATGGTAGCTCTGATCTAAACTGGAGGCATTCAACCCCAACCCAACAGCAAAAAACACATCGACTAAGTTCCGAATTATAGAATTCCTATGCATGGAGATTACGAACATCATTTTTAAAGTCAGATAAAACTTTAATCAAACCTGTTAAGTTCAAGCTTTACACTTGAAGTTAGGTGACATGCCAGGTATGAACATCAGATTTTTTTTTCTCTAAAACACACTGACAGGTTCAATGAAGGCCCTTTAACTCTGCAGTGAAACCTTTGATCATGGATTCTGTCACCACCTCTCAACACATACACACAAGTATGAAACATATCTCAGACCTAAGGAACAAAACTGGTACTGTGAAGTGGCACGGAAACCACACTTGCACATACATATACACAGAGATCACTCTCCTTTCAAGTTGGGGGGTGAGGGGCTGAGTTACAGAAACTACAGTCTCCAAACTGGAAAGGTTCCTTATACACAGTCCATGAACACAGTTACAAAGTTATTTCCTAAATATGTGTGTGGTCCCAATGCCTTCTTAAAGGAAAAGCAGCCCAATTAGAACCCAGTGGAACACATGTTTCTTGAATGACTGAATTAGAGACAGTAGATGTGAAGCTGTTCTAGATAAAATGAAGATTTTGCACAGATGTACTAAGTTGTCACAGTCTCACTGAAACATCTTTCTGGTACAGAAAAATATGCGAGTCTGCAACAGAGCTGGATATAAAATAATAAATACCTGGCCCTTGTCTTTATGTAGTCCAACTTCCCAAGCCAATTCCCTTATTCCTTCTCACAAACCTAATAAAGTCCATATTTCAATGTACTGATAACTCACTGAAAACCACAAAGCCATTCATTTCCGATTCAGACTCATGTGATGACTTCTTACAATTATCTCTTCTTATCAATACTGTAAATCTGTAACAAACAGAAGAAGACCTTTACTCCACGAATCCGACAAACCACCATAAAAATAACAGCAGAGGTGGGGACACAAACGCACCCAGTAGCAGGCACCGTTACGTTTTCCACTGTGAAGTGTCTGGTTTGGTCCTCACAGCAAGGAGGAGGTAGGGACTATAACTGTCCTCTCTGATGAAAGGAGGGGATAAAGAAAGTGAGAGTCAGAGAAACTTCGTAGCCTGCCCAGGCCACACCTTCCCTCTTAACACGGCACTCCATTTCTTCTCTTGAAGAACACTAGACCCTCACTTTTGGCACCCTAAGCCTTGGATCCCAAAATTAAATGATGTACAAGACCAGCCTCTACTGCACAGCATGGGGCCTAACGACAGGATATATAAAACCAATTTGTCACTGTGGAATTTAGAAACCATTAAGCCTTCACTAAAGAGAACCCTCTCCTCAGAGGACCTTGTCACCAAACTATGATGGAAAAGGGAGAACTATGACGGAAAACAAAGAGCATTTCCTTCTCAGGACAGGTCAAGAGGAGAGAGCTATGAGGAAACAAAATGCAGAACCGTCTGTGCCAGGATTTAGGGATTGTTTTGGTACAGCACATCTTGAAGTCCATCCTCCTAAGATCAATCAAACAGAAGAAAAAACTTCAGTAGACTCTGCTTTAATTCACTTGCCTAGACCTAAATACGTACTATCTGGTTTCGGAGATCATACCCTCATCTGTTCCAAAAGTTATATTCAGAACTAAGAGCAAAAATCAGATCTACATATACTATTCTCATTAACAAGGTTTTTACTTGGAAGGGACTCTTCTGCCTTTATTACTGCAAGCACACGAATGATTCAATCAGCACGATCAGAGGTCCAGAAGACTTTATATTTTCACATGCTGTTATTTAAAACCAAAAAAAGAGGCTCATCTGGGGCTTCCCTGGTGGCGCAGTGGTTGAGAGTCTGCCTGCCGATGCAGGGGACACGGGTTCGTGCCCCGGTCTGGGAAGATCCCACATGCCGCAGAGCGGCTGCGCCTGTGAGCCATGGCCGCTGAGCCTGCGCGTCCGGAGCCTGTGCTCCGCAACGGGAGAGGCCATAACAGTGAGAGGCCCGTGTACCGCAAAAAAAATAATAAAAATTTAAAAAAAAGGCTCATCTGGCCAACTGTATCAACTTCCACGACTAAACAGAATTTCTCAAAATTGTCCCTGAATTTTAAAGCACTTTCCCATAAAAACCCTGCAAGGGGGCTTCCCTGGTGGCGCAGTGGTTGGGGGTCCGCCTGCCGATGCAGGGGACACGGGTTCGTGCCCCGGTCCGGGAGGATCCCACGTGCCGCGGAGCGGCTGGGCCCGTGAGCCGTGGCCGCTGAGCCTGCGCGTCCGGAGCCTGTGCTCCGCAACGGGAGAGGCCATAGCAGTGAGAGGCCCGTATACCACAAAAAAAAAAAAAAACCCTGCAAGGGTAAGCAGCATGACCCTACCATCCTTATCTCAGGCTACCCAGCTAGTGCACAGCTAATAGGAAAACAAGGGATTGAACCCAGATGAAGCCACAGAAGACAGAGACCATGGTTTTGCCATTTAAGAGTCTTGTGTTTACCACCTACTATGTTAAAAAAAAAAAAAAAATGCACACACACACACACTGACAGAGAAATTTGAGTAAGACCCAGTTCCTGCCTTCAACAGTCAACCAACTCACTAGAAATCTAAATCTGTGGCATCATGGGAACATAACAAGACAGAGTGACATGACAGTAAAGGCTTTGGAGGCAGGCAGACCAATCCATAGGGTTAAAATCCCCAAATCCTAACCCACCATGCTTTACCTACCCTGTGATCCTGAGCCTGTAACTTAAACTCTCTAAACCTTAGAATCCTCCTTTGTAACAGAGATGACATACTACAGAATAACTGTAAGAATTAGAAATAACATGACAAGTACCTAGGACTCTGCCTAGCAAGAAATGTATATGACATAAATGGTCTCAAGTTATTACATCTGCTTATACAGCCCAACTACAACTTTTAAAGCCCAATTAAATGTCACTGGAATGGCCTTTTCCTTTCTTATTTCGGATATTAAAATGATAGAGGGCTTCCCTGGTGGTGCAGTGGTAGAGAGTCCGCCTGCTGATGCAGGGGACGCGGGTTTGTGCCCCGGTCCGGGAGGATCCCACATGCCGCAGAGCGGCTGGGCTCATGAGCCATGGCCGCTGAGCCTGCGAATCCGGAGCCTGTGCTCCGCAACAGAAGAGGCCACAGCAGTGAGAGGCCCGCATACTGAAAAAAAAAAAAGAAAGAAAGAAAGAACTTAATCGCCAATTACGATATGGAGCTGACTGAGGGAGGGAGGGTGAAGGATGAGTCACACATTTCTGGCTTGAACAGAGCCAATGACCAAAGTGGGAAAAGCAGACAGAAGCATGGGGGTGAGGGAACTTTGGTGGGTGGAGAGTGGAAAGCAGGCAATAATTAGGAGGAAAATGAGTTCAGTTTGGATAGCTCAAGTTTAAAGTACGTATGAGTCATCCAAGTAGAAATGTCCAAAAGATTGTTTAAGACAAGGGTAAACTCAGAGAAAGACTTGGGGGTGATTAACATGTGGGTGGTGGCTAAAGCCACAGGAATATTGAAGCTCCCCAAAGAGGCTGAGCAGACTAAAAGCACATCACCAAGGATGCAAGCCCAGGGAACAGGAATGTTAACAGCAGGAAGAGTAGGGCCTAGGAAGAAACGAAAGGAGAAAAGTAGGAAAAATGCAAAGGAACCCAAGGAGAAAGTTTCAAATGAGGAGTGATCAATACATCAAGTGCTACAGAAAAGTCACGTCACAAGTCCTATTAGAGGCCACGTGTGACCTTAGGAGCAGTTTCTATAAAGTTGAGGTGACGGAAACCAGACAGCAGATCATCTGTAAGGTCTCTCCCTAAATGGTAAGGTTCTTTGATTTCCAAATAGACACCCACCGTTCTCCAAACCCATCAAATTATTAAAACCAACAACAGATTGCAAAGGTTTTTTTCCCCAGAGAAAGGGAAATTTGCAAAAGAGACATAGTTAAAACCCACAAAAGCCATTTAACATGATCTTTGCTATTAAGCTCCTATTTCCTTGAAGCTGGTCCCCAGGGAAAGAGAAAAGAAAAATTAGCTTAAATTCTCTACTACCCAAAAACTGGAGGAGGAAAAAGTGTCTAACTTACTAGATAAATTTCCTGTCCAATAACTCTCTTAGCGAAGTGCATATAAATTGCTATTTCAACATTTTGAGAAATGTGTTACCACAAGTCGGAAAGGCTTTGGTTTCAATATGCAAATCCCTGCATACAGTGGTAAAAATTCCATTTAAGCAGATTCCCACCTGGATTTCTAAATAAGCCTAAGCTCTCGTTAAATTTAGTAAGTTGTTCTTCAGTGTCATTTTCCTCATTCCTTGTATACTTACAGCCATAGAAAGTGTTGTCCTATGCAATTTTAAATAAAAGTTATAAACTGGTTCTACGATGCAAATTATGGCACTACAAGGGACTGCTCGCCTTGGCAGTATAAACTGGTCACACTAGTTAGCAGAGCTCAAAAATAATGCCCCCAAACATCTGCTCAGGCTCAGAAAGAGGTTTTTGTTTTAAGTCTACTCCACATACAAATATCTTTCAAGAAGTTACACACCATCACCTCTTGAGGAGCTTCTTAAAACATACACACACACACACAGATAGCAGGGACGCCCGCCCCATCCCCCAAATTCTAGTTCAGCAGACCTAGGGTGAGCCCTGGTGCCCTAATCTTTGAAACCTCACAGGAGATTATGATGTGTACTCCCCTGCCATGCGCCTGTTGAGAAGCTTTTACCTTCTGGCAGGATTCCCACAAAGTTGAGGTGGGGGACAATTGGCCACTGTGTTCTTCATGGACGAGCCAGGCACAGCAGGAGGGGTGAGCACAGAATATGAAATCTCGGGAGTAAGCCATGCTGGACAGATGGCAGAGCGCACCTGCACGTCACATGGATGTCTCAAGAACACTCAGAGGTTTGGAAGCAGCTTTAACCTTGACCCCATCTCCTAGGGAGGAGCATTTCCAGCACCCACAGAAAAGAGATCCAGGGCAGAGCCTCCAATGTCCCTAGTCAACCGTTCCATCCTGGACCGCCTGGGGATCCTTACTCCACAGCCTCAACCATAAGCACCTGAGCATGGATAACAAGAGTCCTCCAAGCTGTGCGTACTTAGGATGGGATTAGAGACTCCGTTCTCAGCCAATTCTCTCTCTCCTTAAAGGAAAGAGGGAATATTTGACTCCTACTATATGCTCCACACTGCAGATAGAGAATACAAACAAAAAAGGAGAAACAGAACAAACTCTTAACCATCAGGAGCCTCCGGCCTCACCAAACCCCTTGTAGTAGGTATTTTTGTTTCACAATTTACATGTAAGACTGCAGTACAGGAAAACCATAGTACAGGAGAAGTTTAGCAACTTGCTTAAAGTTCCTAAGGCCCAGGAGGGGAAGGACACACTCAGAAGAGGTTAACAAGACAGTATGTAGAGGCGCTTCCCTGGTGGCACAGTGGTTAAGAATCTGCCTGCCAATTCAGGGGAAACAGGTTGGAGCCCTGGTCCGGGAATATCCCACATGCTGCAGAGCAACTATGCCCACGTGCCACAACTACTGAGCCTGCGCTCTAGAGCCCATGAGCCACAACTACTGGGTCTGCGTGCCACAACTACTGAAGCCCGTGAGCCTAGAGCATGTGCGCCGCAACAAGAGAAAGCCCACGTGCAGCAACGAAGACCCAACACAGCCAAAAATAAATAAATTTGTTAAAAGAAAAAAAAAAGTATGTAGAGCAGATGGGAGATGGAACCCAAGCCATTGTAACTGCTGTGGCCCTAAAAAGCCAACCTGGAGGGGCTTCCCAGGTGGCGCAGTGGTTGAGAGTCTGCCTGCCGATGCAGCGGACACAGGTTCATGCCCCGGTCCAGGAAGATCCCACATGCCGCAGAGCGGCTAGACCCGTGAGCCATGGCCTCTGAGCCTGCGCATCCGGTGCCTGTGCTCCGCAATGGGAGAGGCCACAGCAGTGAGAAGCCTGCGTACCGCAAAAAAAAAAAAAAACCAACCTGGGAAGAGCAGCTGGGTAAGGCAGGTGAAAACATTCCTTTATTTGTCTCAGTAACTAAAGGGAGGTTTGTAATTAAACTTGAAAAGTTTTTCATGGGGATTGGGGAACAAGAAAATGACATGATAAAGAACAGACATCACAATATATTCATCTATTGACTAGTTATGTTGTACACCTGAAACTAATAGTGTTACACGCCAACTACATCTCGATTTAAAAAACAGCAAAAAAAACCTGACAGCCAGTCTGACATTATTAAGTCTGAAAATGTTTATCAGTTCTACTTCTTTGTTTACAAACTAATATATTAAGCCAGTCACACAACATATATTAGATGTTTTTAATGGAAAAGCACTGTGCTAGGCACCATAGAGACCAAAAAACCCTGAAACGGACACCAAAAAAAGTCAGCAAAGTTTTAAAAGAATGAATCAATGCATCCCTATTATTAATAATGACTGCTTTAACAGCATAATTAAGTCACGAATTTTAAAAAAATTATTCTTAAATTACTTTGAACAAAATCCCAGTTCAGGGCTTCCCTGGTGGCGCAGTGGTTGAGAGTCCGCCTGCCGATGCAGGGTACATGGGTTCGTGCCCCGGTCCGGGAAGACCCCACATGCCGCGGAGCGGCTGGGCCCGTGAGCCATGGCCGCTGAGCCTGCGCGTCCGGAGCCTGTGCTCCGCAGCGGGAGAGCCCACAACAGCGAGAGGCCCGCGTACCGCAGGGGGGAAAAAAAAAAATCCCAGTTCACTTTCAAAGACCTCAAATTTGTTCAGAAAGTAACGTATCTTGGGAAACTTGGTCTGTCAGAGCACGAATTCTCCCTGGGTCTCACTCACCTCGCTTCACCCAGACTCTACTTGCTGGCAACAGAGAGACGCTGTCTTACTCGGGGGGCATCCAGAAAGTTCCTCTGTGACCACAGAAAGCTGGGAAGAGAACTGCAAAAAAGAAAACCGGTCAGCATACCCGTCCTCCGATGCAAGAAGCACAGAGCTTATAAAACTAGCTACAACCGGGCTTCCCTGGTGGCGCAGTGGTTGAGAGTCCGCCTGCCGACGCGGGGGACGCGCATTCGTGCCCTGCTCCAGGAGGATCCCACGTGCCGCGGAGCGGCTGGGCCCGTGAGCCGTGGCTGCTGAGCCTGCGCGTCCGAAGCCTGTGCTCCGCGATGGGAGGGGCTGCGGCGGTGAGAGGCCCACGTGACGCAAAAAAAAAAAAAAAACCCCAAAAAACCACAGCTGCAACCAGGACTCCAGACAAAGCAGTGATGGAAAGGAAAGAGCTGTCAGCATCTACATACTCTTAACAGGGGAAAAAACAGGGTGATGGGCTGGCAAATGCAAGAAAACTCATATCCTTCTCCCGATACCCTCTGTCCAAGTGACCAGGGACACTGACTGAAAGCCCCTTGTCTTGAGAAAGGTACTGCAGTCTCCGGACTACCTTCTCTATCTCAGGTTTTCTCTTTAAGTGATGCTAATGGGTTTGCAGCCCAACGCACAAATGTTTCAAAGGTTTGAGATATCGAGCCAAGAACCTCTCTAAAGCACTCAGGGCGCTCAAGTTCTCCAGAACATTTTCTTCCCGTATTTCCTACCTCACTCTTCACAGGTCCCAACTCTCTATACGACTCATCATTTCCGAACACACCGTCCAATCTCACACCTTTGCTCTCCCCAGTCCCTCATCCTGAAACCCCTCCCCCACTCTGGACATGAGTCATCCTCCAGGCACAGCTCAAGTATCACCTGCCTGCCCACCCCACCCCACCTACCCCCAGGGAACCTCGCCAGTCCTTCCTCTGCAGTCAAAGCACCTTGAGAGTGGTAGAATGCAGGGTACCTGCATTCTAGCTTTTGCTTCCTGCTGCCTTGACCTCCCCTCCTGCCCATTTCTCAAGGGCTGGTCTTCCCTGCCGTCCCCTACATCACCCTCCTGCTGTAATCACAAGTAGAGGCAGATGTCAATGCATGTTTGTTCATTAAAGGATTCCAACAAGAGGTTCTCCATGACTGACTCGGAGTCCATTTCCTTGGGAAATATTCTTTTTTACTGCTACTCTGGTACTGGAAGACGTTCTTTTTCAAGGGTGCTATCTGTGCTCAAACACACCGACAACCGGGCTCTAGCTCAAGTCAATCCCCTTGCAGCAACGCTGCCGGGCTTCACTGCCAAAGAGGACGGATCGTGTGTAGTCACGTTGGAGCCAACAAAACCACCTAGGCAGGGCACCGGAGTGTAATAGGTTTGTGCAGGCAAAGTACGGGTGGAGGCCTTTTCTCCCTTGTAAGTCTGTTTGATGACCTCTACAAGACATGCCCCCCTTACCTACTGCGACTTCAAAGATAAGAACGGAGCACGGGAGCTTTTCTCTGGGAGGAAACCAGGGACCGAGGCAGGACACAGGTCCAGTCTCCCCCCAACTTCAGGACAGCTGAGATCTCATTCAAGGAGAACGCAGAGGAGAAACCTACACAGTCCAGGTGGTCACCCTCTGTCAAATCTCACCTCATGTTCGGCGACAGTCCGTAAACTCTGCCAAGGCTTCTGAACGCTCCAGGTTTTTCCCTCCCGGGGTTGCTGACCTCAGTGGTAGTATTTAAGCATTCTCTGCAGGACAGCACCACCTGGTGCACAGCAGCTCAAATATCTGAGGCATCCTCCTATTATTCACTCATAAAAGGGATCACCTGCCTCTTCACCGAGACTCCGGCAGCCAGGGAAGGAATCCATCTCGCAGCTGCCGCAAGGATTTCAGCCAACCTCCTTCCACATAACACACCTCAGCAGAAAAGGCAGTCGCCTCTTCTGTCCCAACCACAGCCAACAGACAAATCTAAAAGAATAGCCATCACAGCCCACGACATGCCTGCTGTCATGCAGACCCTCTGCCCAGAGCACCCACGGACCTGCGTGCACTCTTATAACTACATCTCTAACAGGTGATGCACACACGTGCTTTCTCTCCGGCCTCTTCACCTACAGCAACCCATTTGTTACTACCTCTGTAAGGGCGGGGTGGGTGGGGCAGTCCTTTCTGAGTTTAAGATGACAAAGACAGCTCTGTAAATTACAGAGTCACAGAAGTCCCAAGGGGAGGTGACTTCCTGCAAGAAGGACTGTCCCTACAGTCTGTTTTTGTGGTAATGAGATCACAGAGTTTAGATTCTGTATTCAGTCCTACATGGGTTTTAAGGGCCAGATTCAGTAATTACAGAAAGGAAAAATGGAGGTCAACGAGACCAGAGGAACTCTGAGTGGTGTTTGAGAAGTTACTTATAACTACCGTTAGATCACTCATCCACCAGACTCAGAAGAGAAACTAGGCCTCGAGTTTTCAATTGTCCTTTAAAATCAATGTTAGATGAGGAAAAAAAATGGAACTTTTTTACATTTTCTCATTTCACCACTCCTCCACCCAAAGGGTTCCATTCAGTTTCAATGCACAGTCCAAAATTTGGGCCCAAGACAGTTTTGAAAAACAAGCATTATGCCACAAAATATTCTCATGTAAACTGCAAAAGAAGACAACATACACTTATTGGAGGAATTTTTATGGAACCTAAAACAGAAGTTCAGAGACCAGGTGAATGAATGCCAATGATTGCCTTCAATTGCCAATCACTACCTTTTCATTTTCATGGATCTAATTTCCAATTAGTTCCTAAAAATAAAACCTGAAAAGGCTTTTGAGAATTATTAGGGTTTACCTCCTGGTCATCACTGTTTCAAAGATGAACAGAGAGACTTTGAAGTTGTTTATTCAACAGAAATAAGCTTTTTTCTCTTAAGTATCCTTCCAGAAACCTAGCATTGGGCATCCTCGGACCACAATGACTAGGGGTTTGTGTTTATCGTCCAAAGTGTGTGTCCGGCGATTTCGTGTGACAGTCCAAGTCCTCCAGTGGTACAGGGTCTTGCTGCACTGAATGCTACTCCATAGAGGGTGAGGCCCAGAGAGGGTGACCAGCGTGATGAAGCCCACAACTTTCACTGGGTCACACCCCGCTCTGAGAGCTCATGCATCACAGTGGAAAACAATACCACAGAAATCCTTAAGCCAGTAAGAGGAAGCTCTTGTCTTTGTTTTGTTTCATTTTGAATGTTGGTGCTTAATAGAAAGCAAGCTTAAATAAAGGCAAAAAATAGGAAGGAGGAAAACTCTGGGGACTCGGCATCCATCTGGGACTCGAGCAGCAACAGGCATTATATAAAAATACTTATTTCCATTTCAAATCTTGTGGCTTCCATTTTCCTTCATACAGGTGTAGTGCTAGTACCATTAAACCTATCAAGTACACGGAGGTGGTTTCAGTCCTCACCACCCACCAGAATCTCCTGGGGAGCTTTAAAAATTCTGATGCCCAGAAGAATTAAAACAGAATCTCTGGGGACCCAAATGTTACTTTCTAAAGCTGACCAGCTGATTCTAATGCATAGCCAGGACCTGGAACCACTGCCCCTGACCTATCCTCAGGGTGTTTTCTTCTGTCGCAGCAGGTAGGGAGCAGGAAATATTTATGCCTAAAAAAAAGGAATGGGAGGAGAAACACAAATGGACAAGGAGAGGGCTGGAGGAAGCTGGAGTGAATAACACCTTGCAGGGGATGCTCGCTGGAGTGGGTGCGAGTTAGGGCCTGAGGGGTGCACACTCCCCAGAGAGAGGACGGGGTGGGGACAGACTGGGTCATTCCCCAAGCAAGCCCTGGATAGGCACTGTCATGGAGTTGGTGAGAGGAAGCGATTCACAGCTCATCGGTAAAGACCATCCCTATGTCAAGGGTTTGCTATGTGAGAAGTGATTATAATATGATGGTTTTCAGATGTGAAGACCTGGATTTACCACTATGATTTCTCCTGGTTCTTCCAGTAACAGTACTGACAGGTTTGTTTTTGTTTTTTTTAGCGGACAACCCATATTTTCTTGCTCACTCAATCTGACAAAGCACACCCTCATTACAGGGTAACTGCCTCGAGTTACAGTGCCCAAAGAACAAAGCTTTCCTAGGCTCCTATGAGAGCTGAGTCGAAACCTGATCTCAGTTAGCATCATGACGTTCTCTCAGTGACAGCGCGTGGATAAGAGATGCTGGGTACCTGGGAGAAGGGTGAGGGCTGCAGGGAACGCCGTCTCCAGCTGAGGAGAGCTCATTCTATTCTCACTTCCTTGTTCCTTAGTTCGTAGGGCTACCTGCTCTCTACCTGTCCTGTAACAGAGGGACAAAAATCAGGCTGTCCAGCTGGGATGCCTCCTTCCCAATTTCAGTCTCTCATGGAGGAATTCATCAGTTTTACATTATCCATCCATTACCAGTGTTGCCCAAAGTATATCCTGCAGGCCATCTGTACCAGAAGGACGGGCCATTCCTGGATGCCCTAGGCTGCATATGAAGGGAATCATAATATCTGGAGTACAGCCCAAGAGTCTGCATTTTAATCAACCACACAGACACAACAGCCTGTGAACCCGTCATAAACCCTCAACAACTCCTCCTTTGAAATAGGTTTATCAGAGCTGCTGCTAAATCTCTCCATAACCTCTGCCGCTTCCTAACTGGGCTTTCATTAACTCACCCTCCTCCGTGGTCTCCCAGGGTATCTGGTCTCTCCAAGGTACACTGCATGGCCATTTACTCAATACCACTGCTGGCTCAAAGCTCCCAACTCAAGTCACGCTTTTCTGAACGCACACCTGATGCAAAACTTCTCTACCAATTTCAATTGAGGGTTTCAGGTCTGCTAGTTCTCTCTCCCAACTAAACCTCAAGCTTCTTGAAGGCAGGGCCCACATCATCCCTCTGTATCTTCCACAGGGCCCAGTACCTCTTAGGTTCCAAGAGCAGTAGTTGACTAACAGACCAAGCTCTTGCTTCAGCCCTGGGTTTTCCTTCTTTCACCTTCTTCTCACTCTCACTGTGAAAACTTTCATTCTCTCCTTTCCATAACGAAATTGATTCAGGCAAAGGTGGGAGAAAAGATTTACATACTAGTGGGGAAAGAGTGGGGGGGGGTGGAAGTCATTAGCCAGCAACCTCAACTCTCCAGCAAACACCTAGAAACCAAGAAGATCTATTTAGTCCCTGAAGCTGCCAAAATCAGTAACTAAATTCACACACAATTCAGAAGAGAACTTCCCAGCTTCTTCCCATTTTTCTCTAACACCTCCTTTCCAGGCCCTCCCTGAGAGCTAGTTTACTCCTCTTCTAGATACAACTCTAACAGGAGGGAAATATTTGTTTTTCCCGGTCACCATAAATTAAGACGGTGGAGGGCGATTGCTAGATCAAGGCACAATGAAAATCCTGAGAAATTATGCCTGACAGGAGACAATGTATAAAATCCCAAACAGCAGATTACAGGCAGTTATAGTTTAAATAGCCTTTCAATCCCCAAAACTGTCCAAGAACACCTAAACAAAGCATTTCAAAATAGCACCATTAGTGGCTCTGAGAGATCACCCCAGGCACTAAGAGAAGGTTATTTTCTTTTCAGTGGATCTCCAGTAACTACATTCAGTGTTCTCAAAAATAGGAATGGGCACTGGGAATTCCCTGGTGGTCCAGTGGTTAGGACTCAGCGCTTTCACTGCCCTTTCACTGCCGTGGCCAGGGTTTGATCCCTGGTCGGGGAGCTAAGATCCCACAAGCCGCAGGATGAGGCCAAAAAACAAAACAAAACAAAACAAAGGAATAGGCACTGTATCCAACTGCAGTGCACTGTCCCTATGTGGTCTCCAGTACCAGTGACCATCAGAACAGACTTTCAAAGGCACACACCCCTAGGGGCTGCCATTCTGATTGGGAACCTTCCTTCTGGCTACTCTTACACTTGCCATGTGCTCTCATCACTTCCCATCTACCTTTTCTTGTGGAACTTGTGAGTGAAGCTGCTCACCAGATCATAAACTTCCTGGAGCAGAGGGATTGCACCTTTTGCATGGACACCATGCCCCCCATCTCTGCATCTCACAGCTGATGCCTACTGACAGTCTGGAAGCCCTACAGCCGGATGATCTTAAGGAAGGAGCTATCTAAATGAGCTGTTTTAAAACAGCCCAAGCATTTCTATAGTCTTTAAAGGTATTGGTTTTCCTGCTTTCTGACAGAGTTTTTAAAAATACAGGCTTAAATGTTAGAATTCTGTGATCAATGGGGCAAGCCTCGATTTACTTTGCAATCTAATCTGTACAGGACAGAGAGAGCCCAGGCATAAATTCTGCACCAAACTGCATGTGCCTGTCTGAACCGCAAAGGTTAGGGTGAGTTTATCCTTGATCTAAAGGAAATCTAACCTCAAATGGCTTCAATCATTCATCTAACTCAGAACTGATTATTGGGTAACTTCATATTTATGTCTCAATACGTAATAGCATTCAAGTACCGATTTGCTTTAGGTTTAGTAAAGAGAGTAATGAATTTAACTGGTAGTTCTATAATCATAAGGTTATGATTTATACTTGGTTCAATGAATTTTTTTAATCTAAATCGAGTTAAAAACTCAATCTATGTCCAGATTCACAAAAGTAACTCTCAGTTTTGTTTCAAGCTCATTGTTGAATATGCTACTTACACTCTGAGACCCGTCCATCTACAGTACCGAAAGCTTATCTCATCAGGTCTGGGCTGTCCAGGCCTTCTAGGCCTGGCCTGCTGTTTCCAGCTTCCACAGCCCATCCTTCCTTCCCCACAGCTGAAGCCTCTTGACCCTTGCCCGCACCCTCCCCTCCCTGGCGTGAGCCAGCGGGAATTTCTAGAATAAAAGATTTAAACAGCTCAAGCCAAGTTGTTCTTGCTGCTTAACCAGCCCTGACCTTGTTGTGTCTAATGACTGGGCTTCTCTCTCCTGCATTCCACAGGCCTGGGTGACCCTCTCGCTCGGTTCTGATAACTGAGCCCGGGCCCCTCGCTGGATAACCTGTAAGTCCTTGGGCTCCGAGGCGCTGCCTGCCTCTTGAAAATCCTCCAGGGGACCGGAGGTGCACCCTGAACCCACTGGGCTGCACCTGGTCAGGGGACACAGGTGCTCCGTCAGGCTGCTCTACCGCCCTACGCCACTCCCTGCCAGGCCACCAGCGCTGCAGACTCCCGTTCTTTCCTCCCGGCGCACAGGACTTCCAGCTGCAGGTGCCAGCACTGCTGTCCCCACCTCCGGGTGGAGGGTTCCTGGCCCAAAGTGGGCCTCACAAGGAAATGACTCATATCACAAAAAGCCGAGGGTCCTCTGGCCAGAACACAAATAAGTCACAGGATCTGAATCTTAACCTATCAGAAATTAAAACCTCAGCAATGAGACATCAACAAAGCAAAAGCAAATAGGATATATCTGTTCGCTGAGAATTCAACACCCCCATGCTGCCTGTGGGTACTGAAGCCACGGCCCCCTAGTTCACTAGTTCTAAGATGAAACCCAAGGAAAATCAGAGAAATGGCGGCAAGTGTGTCTTCCCTGGGTGGAGGGGAATCAGAGGACTTCTTATAAACCACTTCAAAGCTAACACCTATGGCTACTGAATATGAAATACAGAATATGAAAATAACTAGATAATTCTCTGCAAGAAATCAAGTCGTCTTCTAAAACGCTATTAACAAAGCTAAATTTATATGTACATTTTTATCCACAGCCTTAAAAAAAATCAGCCATTAAAAACTCTAGATGGCTAAACTGTCTTCCATTTCAAAATAACATAAAAACAGCAACCTTCATTTTCTGGTCAAAGCTTATTTTTGCAACACCTATCATTTTCTACAGAATTCTAGCATTTTCTGCTTCCTACCACTATTTTGTAGAAAGACTCTTCCCCCTTGGCATTATATCTTTGCTTTTTGATCTTGTTAACAATCCTGAAAATTCCAACCTTGCAATTTATTCAGTCCTGGGAAGGAATAACACACAGTCATTTAAAAACCAAAAGCAATGTCAATGATTCCTCAATGACACAGCTGCTGTAAGTGACCAGTGAATAAAAATTTGGGTTTCTTTGTTGTTGGGTTTTTGTTTTGTTTTGTTTTGTTTTTGGCAGGGGCTGAGGGGATAAGTGTGGATAATGACTTCTCTCCAAAATAATTCTCAAAGTTATTGAACACATGGTCAAAAACAGTAAGGCATTAGTAAAGCAAGAAGTACTATGATAAAGTACTATAGTAAAGCACAGTGAATATACATGAACAAAAGAGGTTGCTCAAGGACTCCAGACAGGAGAGGACCCACTCTGTGTGCCAGGCACAAATTCTGTATTACAAACCCTAAAAAAAAAAAAAAAAAAAAAAAAAAGAGGCATATGATCCAGCAATCCGACTTTTGGGTATTTATCCAAAAGAACTGAAATCAGGATCTTGAAGAGCTCTCTGCACTCCCACGTTCCCTGCGGCTTTATTCACAATAGCTAAGACTGGAAGCACCCTAAATGTCCATCAACAGATGAATGGACAAAGAAAATGTGGCACATCTGTACAATGGAATATTATTTAGCCTCAAAAAAAGAAAATCCTGTCATACGCTACAACACGGATGCAACTTGGGGACATTATGTTTGCTCGATGAAATAAGCCAATCTCAGGAGCACAAACACTGCAAAGATTCCAATTCATATGAGGAATCTAAAGCAGTCAGACTCATAGAAGCAGAAGGTAGAATGGTGGTTGCTAGAGGCTGGAGTGGGGAGTGGGGGGGAAAAGGGGTATTGCTGTTCCATGAATATAAAGTTTCAGTGATGTAAGATGAAAAATTTATACCGATCTGCTATACCACACCGTGCTTATAGTTAACAGTACTGGATCATACACTGCAAATTTAAGTTTTAAGTGTTTTTTTTTTTTTAAACCACAACTTTTTGAAAATGAGGAAACAGGCTCAGGAGTTCAGATTATGCTGGTTTCAAAGCTCCCATCCCTTCTACTGCTTCATATGGCCTGCTTGCAAGAGAAGCATAAACAACATAGATTAGCCTATAATTATGGGCTGAACTGCATAACAGAAAAGGAGAGGGGACGGGGAACCAAAGAAGGCTGAAGTAGTTGAGGAAAGCCTCAAAGTAGAGGGCAACTTAGGCCGACCCCTGAAGGTCAAGCTGAGCCCATGGAGACTGCAACAAGCCTGGCATCTGGGTGCAAACACTGGGCTGGTCCAAGCTTAGAAGGCATGGTAGGAAATCGCTTTCAAAGGCTGCAAAGGTAGCATTATGTAGAACAAACTCCATGCTTCCAGCTCGTGAACTAAACATAGAGGGCTAAAAATCAAAGCAAAACCAAAGGAAGTGGTCAGAGTACCCTAAGCCATTTATAATCTAGCCCTCCAAATTTGAGTGTTTTTGGAATCCTGGAAAAGGCCTTGCTATTGACAAGTAAGTACAATATAAAAAGTTATAAGGCACAGCCCTCTATCAGGGTCAGTCTGAGTTAAAATGATCAGACTTCAATGATCAAAGTACGAACACCTCAAAAGGCTGTCTGAGCAACCAAATAACGTACATCCAGGGCTTTCAAATCACCTCAGTTCCCCCACCAGGGATTGAGCCCAAGGTCAGGGCAGTGAAAGCGCCAAATCCTAGCCACTAGACCACCAGGGAACTCTCTCCAACCTATTTCTAAGTAGCAGCACATTTTTCTTGTACAATTTTGAAATGATGAAAAAGATATTGATCTCTCTAGGAAAAATTTTTAGCTGTCTTTAGTTCTCTGATTTTTTTTTAAGATTTTTTTGATGTGGACTTTTTTTTTTTTTTTTAAGTCTTTATTGAGTTTGTTACGATGTTGTTTCTGTTTTATGTTTTAGGTGTTTTGGCCCTGAGGCATGTGGGATCTTAGCTCCCCAACCAGGGATCGAACCTGCATCCCCTCCATTGGAAGGCAAAGTCTTAACCACTGGACTGCCATGGAAGTCCCTAATTTTTTAAATAGGAGTTTCCAAGTCCCCTCTCCAGCCCTTAAACTTTGACTTATGGCCTATATCTCACACTCTAGCCCTTAATTATATGCTACTCTATATTGTTTATCCTTTTCTAATATGTGGACAATATGGTAAAGTAGAAAAGACAGGAAATTTGAAGTCACAGTAATCTGGATTCTTGTGCTAGCTTGCCAGTGTTTTTCATACTTTTTTTTAACTTCAGAGCAATCTTCTTCAGGTGTGTGTGGGGGACATTAAATTTGAAAAAAATTCATCTTAAGTTCAGCAAGTCCTTCAGTTTTAATTTCAGTTATATTCTGTTCAATTTAAATAAAACTTACTATTTTATTTTAATGTCTGAAGTAAATTTCTGAATGGTAAAATTACTTTTTTTTTTTTTTGCGGTATGCGGGCCTCTCACTGCTGTGGCCTCTCCCGTTGCGGCTCCGGACGCGCAGGCTCAGCGGCCATGGCTCACAGGCCCAGCGGCTCCGCGGCATGTGGGATCTTCCCAGACTGGGGCACGAACCCGTGTCCTCTGCATCGGCAGGCGGACTCTCAACCACTGCGCCACCAGGGAAGCCCATTTTTCTGTACTTTTAAAGAAATTTGTACCTGAATGTAGATTGCTTTTGTCAATGGGAAAATAACTTTTAAAAAGAAAAGCCTTAATTTAGTTTCAGTTGAATGCGAGAAGGGCCCAAACCCTGCCCTCTGGCTTAAAACATGGATTCAAAAACCACTGGCAACTACCAAAGTGTGGGCAAAGGGTCAAATATTAGATGAATATGATGATTACTGCATCATTCATTTGTAAATAACCTGTTTTAAGTTAACCATTCGCCTTACATTGTCAATTACGGTATTATCTGTAAGATGGTCAGCTCTTTTAGCTTAGGGTCCTGGGCTAATTAGGTAAGGACTTGAGTCTCTTTTCTTAGCTTCATGTAACTCCAGACTACAGACATTTCACAAAGGCACAATAGATGTTCTAAAACCACACCTGTACTAGCAAACAACTTCAAATCCCCTGGTAATGATCCATAGTTCAGAGGCTGTTTATGTGAGTGGTAACAAATTATTACACTTTAACTTAATAAGCACAGTTGGTAGAAAGAGAAAAGTAGAAGCACTATGGTGTCTAGAAAAAGACTATTGGACAGTATTTCGGGCAGGGGGGCGACACTGGCTACACCACACAACAGATATGTACATCCGAGAGGGTTATGTCTATACCACTCAACAGGTGTGTATGTCCAAAGGGTTCTGGCTATACCATACAACAGACGGATGACCTTGAACCAGTCTCTTAAATTTGCTCGCCCTGACCAGCTTCGTATGCAAAGTCAGCAAATTGAATTAGACGTGTTCAAGCCCTTCCGATACTAAAATTCAATCTAAGTCCACAAACTCTTGATTAATTAACTCTGAATTTAACAAAATAAGGCATGTAAAATCCTTAACACAGTGGCGAGCACGCCGCACGCATGTCACAAACGCCGGCGGCTGTTAATAAAATAAGGCGGTTCAGGTTTGTATGTGTTGTACACAGCGTATACTTGAGTATCTTTGGTGGGATTTTCTAAAGGAAAACAATCACACACTTTAAAGTCCTATTTTAATCAGCATCATTAAATCAAAGGAGCCCCAATGAAACAATAAATTATGAAGCTCCACAGGAGAGGATATGAGCCTCTCAAAATCAACAGCTTTGTTTTGTTTTGAATTAGACTTTCAGTGAACTCTGGGCAGCACGCAGGTGGAAATCATGAGCGCTGTCGAGACTCACTGGCTCAGCACACATTAACTGAAAACGTTGCAGCTGGGGAAGCAAAGATCAGCGAGACCCTGCCTCTGGGTCCAAACAATGGCAAGCGATGAGTGTCCTAGGGGTACAAACTGTTGAAGGGTCTGGATAAGTACAAGGCTTCCGGAAAAAAAGGTCTCACACTAGTGTACCACAGATATTCTGTCTGGCCCACACGCTTTGTTGTAGTTTCTACTTGAGTTAGGTCGCAAACACTCAGAAATCCAGAGGTCATCTCTAAATAATGGTCTAGCTTCTCTTGGAAGTTTGGGAGTGCCAGCAGTATTGAGCCCGCATTCCTACTCTGCGACACCCCACGGCAGGCAGCCGTGCAGCCCCTCGACCTCCACTACTCCCTTAATTAACCCCACCACTGGAGCTGAGGCTCAGCCTTCCCCCTCAGCTCACTCCCTCGCTGGCTCAGGATCCCGTCTGCCTTTGCTCCCTCCACCTGCGTATAATCAAGGAGAGCTCAAGAGCTCTGGAGCAGAGACAACTGAGCTGGCACCTCCACTCTGCCACATACCAGCCATGTCATTATCTTAGGCAAGTAATTCATCTCTTAGCTTCCCATCTGCAAACCTGGGTATTAATAGTTTTACCTCATAAGGCTGGTGTGAGGGGAAATGTGTCGTTACCTGCAAAGCGCCTCATACACAGCAACTGCTCTATAAATATTAAATGTTACTACTCTCTGGCCCCTGAAGGCATGTCAGTTTCAAACTTCTGTCCTAGAGCTGTAATAGTCTAAGGTTACCCAGTAAATTATTTTATGATCAAAAAGAAAATGGCATATGGTGAAAGCTGTACAGATACAGCTTAAGCATCATGAAACCCACTATTCACAAAGGACAAATATTATGATTTCACGCACATGAGATACTTAGAAGAGGCAAAGGCACAGAGACAGAAAGTAGAATAGATGTTGGAGGGGCAGGAGGGAGTGGAGGATGGGCAGTTAGTGTCTAATGGGTACGGAGTTTCTCTTGGGGAAGATGAAAAAGTACCGGGGATGGATGGGTGATGACTGTGCGACAGTTGGAATGCACTTAACGCCACTGAACTATACACTTAAAAATGGTTAAAATGTAACTTTTGTTATGTATACTTTAAGACAATTTTTAAACAATGAATGACAGAGCCGACATAATTTCGTCTGCTGCTGTTTGCTAGAATCAAGTTGTTAATGATCCCAAAGACCCCCAATACACTACAAGTTCATGTTCTCAAAAGCCAACTACTGCATTTCCCATAATGGTTTAGGAAGAAGTGTATTAACTATTTTAACAGCTGTGCAGCACAACCGTGGGCTTTCTTCTCAATCTGGAGGCCTCATGGGGATGACTCTGTAGCAGATACAGTTATGAGGCCAGTGGGAAAGCCTTTTAATACCTGTCTACAGCAGTTGGGCTGTTCTTCCTTCATTATAAAATGCTCCGCACAGACACCTCATTCTCTCTTTTCTCTCAAAAATATACAAAATGGGCAGCTTCCTGCCAAGTACTATGTAACTGGCTGCCTTTGAACTGTGGGATGCCGGGTAACAGTGACAAGACGTTTTAATCTCCATGCCTGTTCTACAATAGCATTCAAAACGTGCACACACAAGAGTCTTGCCAGGCTGTAAATCAACAAGCACAAGAGAATGTCCCAAACTATTTCAGTCAGGGTCCTATTTTTTAATTTCTATATGTGGCTGCTTTCTGTGGCATCGGTCCTTCATTTTTTAAAAAAAGTACATAAAATATAAGCAAATTTAAAACTCTGAAAACTGCATTTAACCTGAGAAACACACACACACACACACACACACACACACACACACACACACATTATACCCACTATACATCTGCAGTCTTCCAACTCAGAACCACTGCAAATATTCATTTCCTAACCTTTACAGGGCCACCCCCCACGAGTTTACAATCTTGGGTCAGACAAACTGCACTTAGCTCCTTCTAAGAAGAAATTGCACTTCACTTCGAAATTTCTTAACTAAACTGACGCCTTTTTGGCAGCAATGCTGTTTGGCAGGAAAGATCCCTCTAAATATTACTGAATAATCAAAGTGATAGAATATATTTTATCTTTTAAATATTACATTTTGAGTACCAACCCAAACTTGGGATGGGAGACCTACCTGGTACCATGATTTCCACTGCTGCCTGAGAGTTAAGAGACCAACTACCCAGGTGACTGTATGTCCTATATATAAACCCTCAAACACTGATGATCATTTTCCCCTGCTAAGACCAAAAAAAGTATTCCAGAAAGACAAAAAGGGAAAAGATCATAGGCAAAGTGCACACTTTATATCTCTTTAAAGCCCACGTGTGCATCAAATGACAAGTATTTTTATACTCCAGGGATCAAAGGCAGAGAAGATAAATGTTTTAAAAACTCACAAAAAACAGCCTCAAACAAAACTGTCTCCATGTAAGAAATGGCTTCAATTTACTAGCCAGCATAGCAGGAAACTGTGAGCAGAGGAGTTGGTATTTTTGTGAGTAGAAAATGTGGCCTTCTCGTCCAAGCTGCATATACGCCAAATAACAAATCTTTATTAAACAGGGCTGGGAGAGTTGCTGAGTTAGGAGACAAATAGAGAGTTATGACCCCTGATCTGCTGCTGTTATGGGCTGAATAGTGTCCCCCCCCCGAAATTCTTGTTGAAGACAACTCTCAGTTAAGTGAATGTGACTGTATTTGAAGAGAGGGTCTTTATACAGAAATAATCAAGTTAAAGGAGAACCTAAGGGGGGGCCCTAATCCAATATGACTAGTGTCCTTATAAAAAGGGGAAATTTGGAAACAGAGACAGACGATGTATAGAGAGAGATGATGATGTGAAGACAGTTATAAGCCAAGGAAGGGAGCCTAATACACATCCTTCCCTCTCAGGTTTCAGAAGGAACCAACCCTGCCAACACCTTGATCTTTTTTTTTTTTTAAACATCTTTATTGGAGTATAATTGCTTTACAATGGTGTGTTAGTTTCTGCTTTACAACAAAGTGAATCAGCTATACATATACATATATCCCCATATCTCCTCCCTCTTGCATCTCCCTCTCACCCTCCCCATACCACCCCTCTAGGTGGTCACATGCACCGAGCCAACACCTCGATCTTGGACTTCCAACCTCCAGAACTTTGAGACAATAAATTTCTGTTGTTTAAACCACCTAGTTTGTGGGACTTTGTTATGGCAGCCTTAGCCAACTAATACAACTATTTACCAACACATACGGTCTCAGATTCAACACAACCCAGTCCTCAGGGACCTTTTCTTGATCAAGTGAACATAAGACAACACCCATGCAAATATCTTGTAAATCTACAAACGGCTATGTAGCAGTCAGCACCATAAGGCACAGTGGGTTACAGAAGAAATCTAAAACTCTTCCTACCCTCTCCTAATTGGCACAGGAATGTACAATGCGTTGCAAATTGACCACACCACTATAAATCAGGGCCAAGAATGTATTTTTCAAAAAGCAAATTCTATACTTATCAGCTCACCACCAAAAAAGCAGAGTCAGTTTTAAGACAGGATTTTTTCCCAGGACAAATGGCAAATACAGCGTAAATACTCTCATATTCTGTGAAGTCTGGATACATAAAGATGTGCTATCCTCTGTGTCTCACCCCCTTGGGACACAATTTTACTGCAGGAATATGATGTAACTGCCCTGCTTTTGTCCGCCAAACAGAACATAATATGCCTTCAATATGTCAGCCTGTTTTACCTCCCTAAATACATAATTGATTTTCAACATTTTATGCTCCAGTTACTGCCCCAAAGCAGATTGGGACAAGTTCACATTTCAAATGCTCCTTCTTTTCAAGTACAAAAGGAGTGATCAGAACAGTGAACGAACTCTCTTCAAGTTTTCTTGGAGGAGTCATTTGCTTGCCACTTCTCCAGTTTCTCTGTCACTCACATGTACATCCTCATGCATCAAAAAGGACCCAGAACTTACACAACTTGACTAAAAAACAGCCATATATTATACTATGAGAAACAACCAACAAGAAGGAAGGGGGAATTGTCTTTATTTAGAACACTGAACAAGTAGCTAGTTACATTCCCAACAGAAACAGAATTAGGACCAATGTCAAAAAAAATTAAAAGCTTAAACTTCCCTTAAAAAAAAAAAAAGTAGAGCTATATATTTAGGTCATTTTATTTTTAACCACAGCCTTCTAAATGACCTGAATATCCCAACATCCACTCTAAATGACAAGTTTTGTAATTCCTATGAATAATTTAGTTGGGCAAATTTGTTTTACTTGTTGAATAAAAATGTTACTTTAGAAAATGACAAGCCAGTTTTGCCCACAATAATTTTCAGTCTAAACATCTTCCATTCCTCTTAGGAAAAAATAGCATGGGAGGGGAGAGAGCAACTTTTAACACTGGGTCTCTGGCACGGCAGGGACTTCAACAGCCATATGGAAAGGGGCAGTTTTTGTTTACCTTAAGTTTTCGAGCTATTCACCATCTTCAAAAAAGAAAAAAAAAAAGCCGAGACGTACCAAGGTATTTTAAAGTTCCAAAGGCACGTGTTTGAATTCAGCTTCTGAAAGACATAACTATTAGCACAAGCAGTTACAGTGACTTTCTTAGAACATCGAGTGAATAATATAAGCCAGAATGTTTCACTTTGACATCTACTAAAATGGAAACAGCAGCGGCATTGGCCTCAGCAACAATATGGTCTGGGGTTTTTGTTTTGTTTTTAAATCCAATTTCACTTTCACAAAAGCCGGTATCTCAAGTAGAAAAAAACTTATCCAGAATGCTGCTGGCCTTGGGAAACAGACCAGCTTTCATTACTGGGGGGTGGGGCTCAGGGAAAGGGGTGTGTGTGCCTCCTTCCTGGCTCCTTTTAGGTGGAGAGCAGGCTTCTTTCTAGCTTACCATCCTGGCCCTACACTCACCTCTTCTTAGAAGGCCTAGTGAAATACCTCATCCTTGAAGTTTGGGAACAGAAACTGGGGATGGTGACACAGCCCCTCCCATCTTCTTCTTCCTGGATGCCAAGCTACTCTCTGGAGGCACACATCTGAGTCTTCTTAAACATCCTGGCTCTATGGGGACAGGCCTCCGCGTGGGGAAACCCTGATGGTCCAGCACCACATGAGCAGCCAGACAAGCCTGACTACTGTGGGGCTCAGGTTAGGAAGCCTACTGTTGACATACATTTAAGATACATTCTCCAATATTAGTTCCATCAGTAAAAAAAAAAAAAAAAAAAAAAAGGTACAATTTGAATTACTGATGTTGTCTTTCTCCTGTCTCTATGAGAGCTCGTTCAGAACTCAGATTGACAGGACAAAACTGGGGTGTCATTTAGCGCGCCTCCCTCAAATCCCAACAATATAAAGAATGAGTTTTCCTGTTTAAGGGATAGACTTTGAGATCTTACTCTCTTTAAAAAGTGTATTTTACTTCTAGTGACCTGTGAGACAACAGAACAACTCTAAAACCCAAAACACTGACTTTTTTCCATTTCATTCAAAACTGACAACGAATCACTGTTACTATTATTATGACCATTTCTCACTGTATTCCAGCTCAGCCAGTGATTAGAGGTAGCTGAGTGAACTTATCCATATTACTCACACTCATTTATAAAACAGGAATAGTGATATCCCTACCTTGTGGGTATAATTTATAGAGTGAACGAAATAATGAGGATTAAAGGAACTTGTACATAAAGCACCTGGAATGTACATAAAGCACCTGGAATGTACATAGTAGGTAGTGTTAAATAAATGTCATCTCCCAGGCTCATCTCTTCAAAACGGACACACTCATTGAGAATCAGAAGGGGCTTTAGGAGATTATTCCAATAAACCTTTCTTTTACTTTTAGATGAGGAAATTGCTACCCAAAGGTCACTCAGAGAAAAAAATCTAAAGCTTTTCATTCATTTCTCTAAACACTTATTTCTGAATGTTATGCCCTTCCCACACTCTTGAAATAGGATTTGGTGGATTACCATCTGTACACCAGAGCCACGTGTTAGTACTGGATCTTCCTTTACTGTACAAAGTATGCAGAGGAAGACTCACAGGGTTTATGGGCATACCTGCCCTTAGGCCAGGCCCACCAACTGAGGCTCCCACGCCTTTTCAATGAAAGAGCAGGGAAGGGCACGCACGGCTGCATTCCCCTAATGAGTCATGTTTCTGGAATTAGCCTAACTCTTGCTTGATTCCCTCTTTGAGTGAGGTCACGTTTCTCAATGGCTCCCAGCAACCCCAAATCCTTATTTTATCCATTTCTGAATCTATTTCTGTCATTTCTAAGTATTTGCCTATTATCACAGTTTCTCAAATTGCCACAAACACATCAACCAATAATTTATGAGAGTGACTAAGCCTTTTTTTATATAAAATTAAGGACAGGAATATTTACCGTGTTTTCTGAACGATATTATAACTACCATTTAAGAAAACTTCTCCAGAGCTGAATGCTGCCAAAGACTAGGTCCCTCTATCTATCCCACCTTTCAAGGAAGTTCCTAAGCGAATGGAAGGTACCCACCAAGGACCCATATTTGCTTTTTCCTCTGGTTAACATCTGGCCCACCTATTTCCAGAAGAGGCCTTTTTCTCTCTCTTGTTGTGAAATGCTTCCGCTGAAAATACTCGAATAGCACTCAAGTATTTTACTTGTGGGTAACCAATAAATTGCATCACTGCTGAAAGGCTATCAAATTCCACTTTGCATTCAGTACTAAGTACAGTTTTGCACGTTCTCAAATGAAAATGAAGCTTTGGGCAACCCATCAGGTACTTCTCCAGTCTGCTTTCAGTTCTTCAAAAAACAGTAATTTCGAATTCTAAATCTGTCTGAAATTCCCAGTTTATCACAGTAGTTAAACCCAGTCCCAGAGATCAACAGAAAATCACAGATGACCAGTCTACCCCAACCATCATCCTATTAAATTCATATTCCTCACCACCTGTTGGTCTGAGGTGCCAGGCTGATGAGCTCTACCTTGGAGCGATACTACAGCGCCCTCCTCCAGGTAAGCAAACAACAGTTTGTTAACTTGATACTCTCCCTTTACACGATCTTTTAAGTCCAGAAACAGGTAAAGTATTTGACAATCTTAGAAAGTGTTAATTTGTGAGGAAACTTAGCCTAATTTACCTGAAATATTCCACAATAACGACAAAAAGGGCCCTACTCCATGCTCTGCTCCTGCCCTTCCAAAGACTAACGCAGCCTCCACACAGGTCTCTCCCGGGGGCTTCGTGGTGCTCAGTCACCTCCTCACTACCTCTCTATCCGCCCATCCCTCCCGCCAAGGTCAAATCCGATGATTTCATCTTACTGAAATGGAGCAGGACCCTGTGGGGCCCTCCCTGGTACAAATGCTTTCCATGTCCCCAGTTTCTTGTTGGCAGGAAATAGGCTTCATTCAGCCTCCTTGACCTTCCCTGAGTTCCAAGGGGCAGATTTAAACAGCTGCTAATCAGGGAAGGGAGGGGAGATGCAGAAACAAAGGAGGAGGGGTCAAGAAACAACAGGGCAACCCTCACCCCAAATTTTGCCTATAAAAACTTTTCCTCAAAAACCATCTAGGAGGGCTTTCCTGGTGGCGCAGTGGTTGAGAGTCCGCCTGACGATGCAGGGGACGTGGGTTCGTGCCCCGGTCCGGGAGGATCCCACATGCCACGGAGCAGCTGGGCCCGTGAGCCATGGCCGCTGAGCCTGCGCTCTGCAATGGGAGAGGCCGCAACAGTGAGAGGCCCGTGTACCACAAAAAAAAAAAAAATTATGTCATATTTATTTTTAATAAAGTTAATTATTAATAATAGATGGAGAAATTTTCTTTTGGAAAACTCAAGACACCTCTAAAACCATAATAAATAATATTTTCAGTGAAAGTTCTGAAGACTAATCATGATTCTCTGTGCCTTTCACTTTCTTCATCTACCTATTGTCAAGGAATCCCATTTATTAATGGTGTGGCCTTGGGCAGGCAACTTAACTACCCTGTGATGCAGAATCCTTATCTGCCTTGAGCTCACTCACCGAAGTGCCTACTCTGTGCCAGACACTGTTCTGGGCTGGGGGATACTCTGTGAACAAAAGACAAGATCATGTTCTCAAGAAGCCGATTAGGTAATATCCGGATGGCACCTGGCCCAGAAGATAACTGTGCCTCCTGTCAGTCATCATTATTTCTCAAAACTAAGGATCACCTTAGTTATCATTATCTTAGTCCTACTTTCATGTTAAAATAAATTCCCATTTGCCTTATTTTACCTAGCCCCCAAATGTTTCTTAGCAAGAGAAAAAGGGCAGAAAAGTAAAATAATTCATCAGAATTTGGTACCAGCAAGCATATAAACTCTACCTTTTCTTGAAAAGAACTGTTGCAAAGTGCTATAGATCCAGCCAGCTACTGGGGATAAAACATATCACTGCCAGGAACAAGATTCTGCAAATGACTTTTGATGGACAGCATGCCGCTGTGCTTTGGGTCTTCCCAGGACTTTTCAATGATGCTGATGAAGGTCTATTTACACCTGGAGGTTATAGCTGATGTGCTGCTGCACCTCTGACAGCTGCAAATTTTCACTGCAGTGCAACTTAATCCCTCATGATGTCAGCTTCCAGACTGCCCTTACAAGACCTGCCATGAGAACATCTCTTTACTTATTCAAAATTATTATATAATCACAGGCCATGCTAGCCACGGTCGCCATGCACAGAAAGCAGCCTGTCTTTCAGCACAGAATCTAAAACCACCAGCAGGAGAATAAATGAATTCTGCTGAATCCAAAGTAAACACATAAAGTAAAATGATAACAGGAACTCTCAGGAGAGCACTTCCCTTATAAACAGCTTAGATCACTTCACAAACACCTGGCTAAATCCAAATATCTGAGTCAGGCCCCACATCTCCACCCGGGGCGGGGGCGGGGTGAAGGTCACAAATGCCACCGGCCACCACTGAAGACAGGATGCGCCTTAGGTGTTTAGGTTACAACTTCAAAAACTTCCTGAAGAGCCAGGTAAAATCTATTTCTTAATATATATGTTTCACCCCATTCCGTTAAAAAATCTGCAGCACAATCTTTGCAGTTTGCTGGTTGGCCAGGTAGTTGGCCGTGATTTGACCTCACCCTTGGTATTTGCTCTGTCAGCATCAGAAACACAGCCAATCCTCCTCACCCCCGCAGCCTCCTCCTCCCCAAATTCATGCACTGAAATTCAACATCAGGTTGCAGACTTAGACTCAACAGGCAATAGGAAGAAAGGAAGGAAGGAAGGAAGGAAGGAAGGAAGGAAGGAAGGAAGGAGGGGAGGAAGAGAGAGAGGGAGGAAAAAAAAAAAAAAGACTGTCTATAGATGGCAGGTACACTGGGCCCTTATGCTTCTCTGTAGCCCCCAAACCCCTCCTGAGACCAGGTCAGAGTTACCTGGACTTCCCATCAGTTCCATCACAGCTCATGCCTGATCTGGACATGCAAGTCCTCGCATCCCTGCATCCGACCTCTCATCCCCGCATCCGACCTCTCATCCCCACGGGCCTCTCTCCCATCCCCCACCCTCCTTTCCTCATCCAGCATTTTCCCTATTCCAGTCCTCCCTCTACCTACAACCCCTTCCCTCTCCCTCTCCACCCAGTCTCTGGAACCTTCTTTCCATTGTTAAATTCCCTAGGGATTACTGGCAAGGGTTTTAGAGTCAGTGGATCTGGCAGTGCCCAGCCTCTGCCGTTTTCTGGATGGGAGATGTTTAATGTCTTCAAACCTGAGATTCATCATCAGTACAGCAGGGTTTACCTATCTCGGAAAGTGAGGATTAAATGAAAAATACACATAAAACATTTAGCAAAATCCCCGCACACTTTCAAATATGAAATAAGTGCCCGTTTTGTACCAGGAAAATCATAAATGGTAGTGATGATCATTTTCTCCCTCCCCCCGCACCTTTTTATTTTTCATGGTGGTAAAATAAACACTACATGAACTTTACCATTTTAGCCATTTTTAAGTGTACACTTCAGTGGCACTAAGTACATTCAAATTGCTGTGCAACCTTCACCACCATCCATCTCCAGAACTTTCTCAGCTTCCCAAACTACAACTCTGTATCCATTAAACACTCACTCCCCATCCCCCCTTCCCCGCCTTGGACAGGGCCCCTCTCTACTGGGAGGTGCTGGCGGAGGGCTTCTCTTCCAATCCCATGTAAAAAATTCATCCTCCTTTGAGGCTGTCACCACTCACAGTCATACCACCCTCCACCCCAATTCTCAGCTGTCACCTACCTATTTTTGGTAACTTCTCCTCTTCACCAGGCAAAAGGGGAGGGGCTCAGTTCACAATCATCTCTTCAGCCAACAGCCAGCTCCCAAAGGAATGAATGAGAGCAGATGGGTCGGGGGTGGGGGAGGTACTTGTACAACCTGGATTGGAACCATCAATTATTAACTGTGTGACACTGAGTCACACCTTAACCTCTCTGGGCTTAGTTGCCTCACCTATTAATGGGAATAATACTACTTCATCATGAAGTTGTTGAATTAACAGTTCACAGCACTTAGAGCAGTGCCTAGCACACAGCATTAGGACGTGACAGCAGTTACTATCACCATCACTGCACTTGAGCCTCTGATCCTGGGACTCTAGTGGACCAGAGTCTACGTCATTCCCAGGGCCACAACTCAGAGTCAGAGGGCACAATTCATTGCTCTTGCCGGTGACCACAACCTTCTGTCCCTCCAGCTCTCACACCCCCTCATCCCCAGGGTACTTGTTCTCCAATGTCCCTGGGTGTGCCTCTTTCTGCATTGAGGGTGATCTTCTGACCCAGCCCCCTCGCCAGCACCCTCGATGCTCTGCACCCCTCTTCTCTGGCCACATCAATGGGAATCCACACCACTACTCAGCTTCTCCACACCTATGCCCTAGGCCTAAAAGTCCCCAAAGAGAAGTGGCCCCTCGCATGGAGACACGCCACACGCCACTACACTTGAATATCTCTACCCAAAAAGGCCCCCGGTATCCTAAAAAAGCCCCTCCCATTCCCCAAGCAACTATCTCAAACTTTGATCACCATTCTTCTCAACCCTGCTCTAGCTTTCCTCCCACTTCACCCAGAAACCCAAAAGAGCAGGCTTGCTATGCTAACACCCCAATTTCCTGCCCCTGTTCTTTACCCACCAATGTATCCACATGCGCCTCCCCCGGCCTCTCCTCTTCACTCTAATTCCCAATCAACCTTTGCACCAGCCTCTGCTACAAACACCCTCCTGTGCTCCACCTACCTCACACTTACCTACTTTGTTCCCCACTGTTTACCTTCCACACCTCAGCTTGTGACCCCTCCACCCAACCGCCACCGCACCTCGCTACTTCCTTAAGATGCTGCTCAAAAATCACCTCCTCCAAGAAGTCTCCCCAGACTCCTCCGATTCCTGTAATATTCCACACACACCTCAACAAACTTCACATTGCCATTTCTTCTGACTGTGTCTCTCCCTGAGACAGAGGTACATGGCCCATTGCACATTCTCAGTGCCTGGCACATAGGGGTAGCAATAACTGCTGAATAAATCAAAGGATAAGGGCAACAGATCCTGCTTTCTGCTCTGAAGTGTTTTATTAAATGTTTTATTAGAAACAGCACCAATTAAGAGTTGTGATCAGTCACTTACATATGATGCCATATATTTTCTTCCTCTGATCTAGACTAAGAAGCGTCCCTTCCCCCTGCCTGCCCAGAACAAATATTCCTTTGATAAAAGAAAGAACCAGAAACAAAACACTACTTCCTCCTCAACCGAAACAGAAAACCTAAAATAGCAAGACGGTTTATGAAAAGTATCCAGCTGACACTGGCTTAGGTAGGGATAAGTACAGTTGTCCGTGCTTAAGAAGGGAAAGGGAAGTTTACTTTGGACGGCTATTTGGGGGAGGCAATGAGATTCAAGCACTAAACAAGAGAGTTGACCAAAATAATAAGTCTTGGGTCTATTGTAGGGCAAGGAAGGAAGAGGAAGCAAGTAACTCCAGTGGAAATTTCCTTCCTTTGTCTAGTTTCACTTCAGGTATGGCTTCCATACTAATTTCTTGATACTAACTTAACGACGATTTAATTTATAGGAAGTGATTTCAAACGGCCCCCGGGCACTGCAGATGGTACCTCAGGGGCCCATCTGTTTCAGGATGAAAGCTTGGTGCACACCATTACATCACTCTGGCCTTCCTCAGCAACTTCCTGTCCGACAAAATCTAGACGTTTGCTCTGTCAACAAGATATTTGTGTTTGTCCCCAGCTCTGGCCTTGGTTCCTGATTAGTTTTAAAATCATTATGCACCCAAGCTGAATAGGGTTACTGTTAGCAGCTGTAAGGTTCTCTTCTGGGCAAATCTCCAAGTCTGTGGTTTTCAGGGAGTGATTTCTGTCCTTTCCGCATAATTACACACTCTTCTGATTGATGAGCTGATCAGCCCTCCTACCCCCATCCAGAGGGAAAGCCTCTCTCTTCCCG
This sequence comes from Neophocaena asiaeorientalis asiaeorientalis, assembly GCF_003031525.2. Lineage (NCBI taxonomy): Eukaryota > Metazoa > Chordata > Mammalia > Artiodactyla > Phocoenidae > Neophocaena > Neophocaena asiaeorientalis. The sequence goes on from NW_020185336.1 coordinate 7,339,279, forward strand.
CTCTATTTATTTTCCCAGGGGCCAGAGGGGAGGGGAGAATGGCATGGGGAGGGGGGCCTTGGGCTCTCCCCACATAAATGCTCAGGCATTATACAACAGTCCCAGTCCAGACGTGTCATTCCTTCCAGCCCCTGAAAGCTTCCCACATTGGTTAACACCATTTGAGGTACTGAAAACACGTGGCACGAAACCAGCTGCTATTCCTGGATGCTCACAGACTGCCCCCCAACACCCCAGTGCCCGCTAGCACAGGTCTACTTCAGTCAAGCATGGTCCCCGAATCACACACATCCATGATCACCTCTGAAAGTGCATCCGTAACCTGCAACCTCCCAACTTTTCATCCGCCTCTGTTCTCCACAGAGCACAACCACAGACATAATGTTAACTGTGAGTGCCTGGTAGGCGACAGACCATAACCTTGGCAGAAATTACATTTTAAACAGGTTTTGGGTTTTTGTTGTTGTTGTGGAAGAGGGGGTTACACGTACTGATCGTTACAGCTTACTCTGAAATATCTGTAAGAATAAGGTGGGTTGATAGGTAGGTATGTAATAAAGCAAAGGCCACAAAATCCTAATTGTAGAATCTAGGTGGTGGGTACGTTCACTATACATTTCTTTCAACTTCTCTTTGGCATGTGAGTATTTTCTTAATGAAATGTTGGAGGGAAATGTTTTTAGTGCCTTTCTGAAAAATTAACTGAATTCCAGACTTCACCTGTGTTTGTGTTTCACCAACTTTCCCACTAATGTCCTCTTTCCATTCCAGGATCCATATCCAGGATCCCACTTTGCAAATTACTCATCCTATCTCCCTAGTCTCCTCTGGTCGGTCACACTTTCTCAGTCTTCCCTTGTTTTTCATAACCTTGATGGTTTTGGAGAATACTGGGCAGGTACTGTATATTATATCCCTCAATTCGGATTTGTCTGATGTTTTTTCTCAGAGTTAGACTGGGGTGATGGGTTCTGAAGTGGGAACCATTGGAGGGAAGTTGTCTTTCTCATCACATCATATTAAGGGTGCATGCTCTCAGCATGACCACTGGTGATATCAACCTTGATTATTTGGTTAAGGTAGTGTTTGAGTTTTCTCCACTGTAAATTTCCCTTTTCATTCTTTCTATAATCTGTTCCTTAGAAGCAAGTCACTAAATTCAGCCCACACTCAAGAGCTGGGGGAAATGAAGCCCCCGCTCCTGAAGGGGTAAGTATCTACATAAACCATCTGGAATTCTTCTATAAGGAGGACACCTCTTTTCCCTACACAGCTTGTGTATATTTACTTTAATCTTTGGGTTACCATGCAGTACCGCTCTATTTATTTTGTTGCTCAAGTTGTTCCAGCTTTGGCTATTAGGAGCTCTTTGAGGTTGGCTCCTATGTCCTTTGGCATGCCCCAGCCTTGGCTTTTTGAGCATTTCCTTATTTTCTGGTAATACAAGATGCTCTAGACCTATAATTATCCATTTCTCCAAGAAGTCCTGATTACTTTTATTGAAGAATGGTATTTAGAAACCAAGACCTGGGTATACTGTGGCTACTGGGGTGTCATTGTTTCCAAGCCCTCTCAGCGAACAGATCTAGAAAATACACGTATGTATACTAACCCACATATGCACACTCACCTATCTATATGAAGCTAAACATATGTTCATACTGAGTTCACAGTGATGTCTCCAACTCTAATCCAGTACTGCATGGTTCCCGGCAGCCTTCTGCCCTTGCTTATCTGTAAATTCTCTCTCCAACGGTGGGAAATCTGGCTCCACCTTCCACTATCCATTTATTTCTTCGTTTGACCCCTGAATACATTTCAGAATTGTTAACCTGTGCTCCCATGAGAAACAACCTTACCAACTAGAGTACACTGTTGACGTACTGTTTGTCTTTAGCCTTACAGTGTCTAGTCAAAACACCATTCTCCAAAGTTACTTAGGTTCACGCCTTTTTGTCCTTGCCCCCTTCAGTGAGGTTATGCCATACAGTTGTAATACAGGGAGATTCTTTTGCCAAAGTCTGCATTCACCCTGGGACACACGCCCACACACCCTCCAGGTTTCTGTTTTTAATTCGTATACATTTCCTACATAAAGTTCTTTTTCTTTTCGGGCTTTACTGAGGTATAACTGACAAAATTATGTAAGGTAGTTCCAGTGCACAAGGTCATGTTTTGATGTACATAGACATTGTGAAAGGATTCCCCCCCACCCAAGTTAATTAACACACCTATCATCTCACATATTTACTTTTTTTTTTTTTGGTGAGAACATGTAAGTTCTGCTCTCTTAGCAAATTTCAATTATACAATACAGTGTTGTCAACTATAGTTGCCATTGGATCCTCAGACCTTATTCACCTTATAACTGAAAACTTGTACCCTTCTACCAAACTCTATTTCCCTCGTCCCCACCAACCACTTTTCTAGTCTCATTCTACAAGCTCAACCTTTTTTCTTTTCTTTTTTTTAATGATTCCACATATCAATGACACCATGCAGTGTTTTTCTCTATCTAGCTTATTTCACTTAGCATAATGCCCTCCAGGTTTACCCGTGTTCTCGCAAATAACAGAACTTCCTTCGTTTTTTAAGGCTGAATATTATTCTATTGTGTATATATATCACATTTTTTAAATCCATCATCCACTGATGGACACAGGTTGTCTGCATAAGTTCCTTAGTGCCAATCTAAATAAATAGTCTACTTAAATACTTGACATCACTTTCTATTGGTATACATATTTTATTTTATCCTTAGTACTTTAGTACTTATATCTGAGTGTATACCACAACACCTATAATAATCCTGAACCACAGTGATTACTCAGATACTAATAAAATGAACAGATTCTATGAATTTATTTTTTAAAACTACTATGCTAAATTGACTGTAACAGTTTAATTGCTAGAGAATAAAACTGCAGAGGAAGAATGTTCATTGCAGTGTTATTTAAAATTCAATAAAAGGGCTTCCCTGGTGGCGCAGTGGTTGAGAATCTGCCTGCCAATGCAGGGGATACGGGTTCGAGCCCTGGTCTGGGAAGATCCCACATGCCACGGAGCAACTGGGCCCGTGAGCCACAACTACTGAGCCTGCGCGTCTGGAGCCTGTGCTCCACAACAAGAGAGGCCGCGACAGTGAGAGGCCTGCGCACCGCAATGAAGAGTGGCCCCCGCTTGCCACAACTAGGGAAAGCCCTCGCACAGAAACGAAGACCCAACACAGCCAAAAATAAATAAATAAATAAATTTTAAAATTCAATAATAAGTAAATAGTTTTAAATTATACTACATTATAAAATATAAAATTATATTATACCTATAGGCTGGAATATGAATTACATGCAATCATTAGAAATCACTTGTTAAATATATACTAATATGAGATAATATGTACCTTATGTGTGTGTATCTAAAAATGGCAAACTATGTAATAAAAAGGACAGCATATCGTTTAACACATCTATCATATACATGTACGTCTGTGCAAAGAAAAAACACTGAAGGAAGAACATACCAAAAAATTATTTTTTTAAGTTCCTTTCTGTCTTCTTTTTTAATTAAAATTAAAGGAGAGAAGATTGTTTGCTACATGGGAAACTTTACAAAGGATTCTTCCAAGACATAAGGTGCTGGACCAGACAAAGAGGAAGAAACAAAATCAGGAGTTATCTACTGGAGTTCCACATCAGGTAAGGACCAAAGAAAAGGGAGCAAAAAGCACGGTTGGTGCATGCCCTCAGGTCACCTATAATCTGAGACTAACATAAAGAAGGTGAGGACAGTGGTGCCTGTGCTAATACGTCCACTACAGACAGAAGTACAAGAGTGGACTGGAGAGCTGTCTGGGAAGCATCCCGAGAAATGTGGGGCTTGGACAGAGCCTTCAAGGACAGGAAAGATCTAAATGGGGGAAGGAAGGAGGCAGTGTGAATGGGGACAGGTATTAATAAATCTACCCACCCACCTGGAAGTTTTCTCATCCCATTCCATAAAAACCCAAGGAAGACCTTAAGAAATGACAGCCACAGCGGGAGCTTCCGGTTAAAGTGTCCCGCCCTCTTGGCAAAGGGCTTGCAGGGAGTGAGGCAGGATTACCTAACGGGATCTGGTTAGCCTATAGCAGATTGGATAACACTCAAGTGGCTGATAACAGGGGCCTAGCTCTGGGTTTTCAAAGATTAACATTTTTAAAGTGGAATTTACACTCTATCCCTATAAAAAGTGCTTTTATTTATTTCTGGCTGCGTTGGGTCTTCATTGCTACACGCGGGCTTTCTCTAGTTGAGGCGAGCGGGGGTTACTCTTCATTGCAGTGCGTGGGCTTCTCATTGTGGTGGCTTCTCTTGTTGCGGAGCACGGGCTCTAGGCGTGCGGGCTTCAGTAGTTGTGGCATGCGGGCTCAGTAGTTGTGGCACACGGGCTTAGTTGCTCTGCGGCATGTGGGATCTTCCCAGACCAAGGCTCGAACCCGTGTCTCCTGCATTGGCAGGCAGATTCTTAACCACTGCGCCACTATGAAGCCCAAAAGTGCTTTTTAAAATAGAACAACACAAGTAAACACATAGTAACCATCCATTACACTGAAAAGGTCAATGGCGGCAATGACTAACTTTCAGCTTGTTGTAACTTTCCAAGGCACAACACTGTTCTCACCTGCCAGCCACCTCCAAGACCAGATCACACACAGGTGTAAACACAGAAAGAGCTATAGGACAACCTTCTACAAATGCAGGGCCACACACCCAGAGAATCCGCATCTCAACTCTAAGAGCTCAGGAGGAACAAGTATTTGGTTAACACTTAACTAGACAAGGCAGCAGATGTTTTACACAAGTTATCTCTTAGTCTTCACAACCAGCAAGGCAAGGATTAGTCTTGTAAATGGCCACACAGTTTGGAAATGGCAAAACTTCAATTCACGCTCAGCTCCATCCAGCTCCAAGCCCGTCATCTTTCACTTGGAGTGGTGTCATGTGTTTCAACAAACCTCAAAAGCAGACTTAAACATACCTTCAGTATCACTCGTTTACAAAAAAGAGATATCTGTTCAGTTTTCTCTCAAAATAGTTCTATTACAATATAATTCATATATGATGCCAAGAATTCAATTTAAAAATCTAAAGCGTATTTTCAAGCCCCAATGCAATAAAGTTAACCACTTATGATTTAGCAAAATAATATAAATATTACAAAGCCCACAAATAAATCAACTCGATTACAAGTTGTCATTTTTTTTTAAATGATGGCATGTCTAAAATATTAAAAACTCAACTTTTTTGCAATATGAAGACCTCAAATTGAGACATGAACGTTAAGATTGACCTTTTTCATTCTCAATGAGGACGAATCTAGTTTGTATTCTAAAATATATTACCCTCTTCCTCTCTATAGCCCTTCTCCTCCCCTTCCACTTACTCTCCCCTCCCCACAAAAAGAGGTTCTCCTTCTACCATTAGTTGCAAAACAAAAGTTCTATTCTGTGATCTATAAACCATGAAATATAAAAGGTTAGGACCCATTGATAGTTTAATCTCTGTTGTCCTGAGATAGAAATCCCCCTAGAAGGTTAAAACCAAGTATGTCAGGTATACGAGAGTCACTTTGCCCAAACCACCTGAAACGTTTTCCATATTAAAATGATTTAATTTCTTAAGCTCTCTTTAAATGCTTTGGAGTGACGCTGTCAAATACACACTGAAGATGTTTGGAGTATCACTGCCAAACAGCATATTCATTCACACAGGAAGCACTCAAATGCTGTTTGTTACAGAGTAAAAGAGATTTCAGGACAAAAGACAATGTCTTCTCTTTAGGCAAACCAGAATAAAACTTTAGTAATTAATTTTTTTAATTAACAAGAAAGCTTAAGGGTTGAAATTTGGAGGTGGAGAGAAAGGAAATGCTGATGTTCTTATTTTTTTGAAGATTTCTTTTTTAATACAGATTGTAAAAGTAACAAATAATGAAAAATATGGTGTAAACTAATTTTTTAACTAAGGAAAATTGTCAACCCTACCATCCAAAGATCTTCCACACTTGTTTTCTATGTACACCAACACATTTAAAGGGGCCCAGCTTAGAACCTGTACATAGTAGACCCTTAAATGTGTCAAACAGTTACATAATACATACTTTGAAGGGAAAAAAAAAAGCATAAATGTGGTTACAGCATACATACTATTCTGTGGCCTATTTTTCAACTTAACAGTAGACAGAAGACATCTTTCAACACCACTCCACTCAGCTCCCCCTCACCATGTATAAAAGGGCTCGTTATTCCATTGTATGGGTGACCAAGTTTTCACCAAGCTCCTTTTGAGGTAAACATTTGGTTTTCCCAATTTTTTTTTGCTATTAAGCAATACTGCAATGAAAATCTATGTAACTTTATGTGTTTGTACAATTATTTCCTTAGTATAAATTTCCGGTGCTGGAATTTCTGGGTCAAAGAGTTGTCATGCTTTAAATTAGCACACTGACAGGTTACCCTCCAGAAGAGATGTCCCCATTTATTCTACCAACACTGTATGACAGTACTCATTTCCCCATCACCCTTACCAACACTGGTATTATTCTTTTTCATCAAACCAACAGGAAAAAAAGTTCTATTAGCATTTAGTGAGCTCCTACCCTATGCCAAGTGACATCTTAAAAGGCTTACGTGTATTAGGATAACCCTGTGGGGGGAGTCTAACTGATGAGAAACTAATGCCCAGATATGTTAAGTAACTTGCCCAAGGCCATACACTGTGTCAAAGATGCTACTGGGGGCTTCCCTGGTGGCGCAGTGGTTGAGAGTCCGCCTACCGATGCAGGGGACACAGGTTCGTGCCCCGGTCCGGGAAGATCCCACATGCTGCGGAGCGGCTGGGCCCGTGAGCCATGGCCGCTGAGCCTGCGCATCTGGAGCCTGTGCTCCGCAGCGGGAGAGGCCACAACAGTGAAAGGCCCGCATACCTCAAAAAAAAAAAAAAAAAAAGATGCTAGTGGGGTGTGAACCCAGTTCACCCGTCACCAGAACACACAGTACAGCAATTAAATTTCTTGGAAAGGTCAAAAATCTGTTCACTCACTTACTCTCAATGGAACCCAACCACCTCTTCCCCCAGCAAGACCTGCTGAAAATTCTGATTTCAGGACCAGTAGAAAGACTGCTGGGCTGGTGTTAGGAGAACTGAATTCAAGGTTGAATTCAGCCACTTACAGGTAGCTGCTGTGTGACTCTGGGAAGACTGCTTACCGAGTCTCTTTCCTTGGCTGTAAACTACCCATATCTACCATCTCTATCTCAAAATGCTGCTGCAAAGCCCAAAAGGAACCTCTATTCCTTCAAAAATAGCACTTTCCCTATGCCCTGCACTGGTGACAAGAGGCCACCCCAGCTCCAAGGGTATAGGAAAGATGAACATCAACCCAGAAAACCAGCACAGCTAGGAGAGCACACAGGAGCATGAGTGATTCAAGGGGCCACGGGTAAATGAGTCACGGTGTACCACAAAATAGCAGCCATCCAAAAAGGCAAGGAGAACAATGACACAACACCTGGGAAACGCACGAAATCACACTGAACAGAAAAGCCTCTAAGTAAATGTATATTTTAGTTACAATTATATTTTTTACAAAGGCATATGCAAAGAAAGCAAGGGAATAAAGTCATGGATGTCGTATTAAGCACATAATATTCTTTTCTCCCCTTTCCCAACCTTTACAGAGCATCATTTAACATTTATAATTCTTAAAGTATTTTAATTGCTAGGAGAGCACAGATGGAAGTGATTAACTCTGACTGAAAAAATGTATGTGAAAGTGGGAAGCTCTAAAACCCCCCATGAATGGTATTATTGTCAGAGCATGAAATAATCTAGCATTCCGCATAATGGCATTACAGTGCCCTAACACAAGTTATTTTTACACTCTGCCACTTGGTTTCCAGCTCACCTGATAATGTACAGCATCAGTCATTTCTTTACAGTATTTTCTTTTTTATAAAGAAATGGGTGCATGTGGGAAAATGGCCAAACAGTACCAAAGGGTCTGCAGTAAAATGCAAGACTGTCGTCTATCCCAGCCCCCCAGCTCCCTCCCACAGGCAGCTGCTGTAAGTAGTCACTTATTAATACATATACACTTCCAAAGATGCCCAATGCATTTATTTTTCATTTAGTAATATTCTTGTAAGTTTTTCCTTCAGAGCACAAACAAACCTACCTCGGTCTTTTAACATCTGCAGATCACTTTATTGCATGGACACACCAGAATGCATCAGACTCTACACTATGAAAATGTCTGACAAAACTATCAACCACTACCTACATAATTCTTTTCCCTTACATTGGATTCTCCATCCTAGCAAATTTTATGTCTTCTAAGCTCTTCAGCCAGCATACCAGGCCTGCCAGCACCTTCACAGACACCAGGCTCTCGGGGCTCCTTTCCCTGTACTTCCTGCTTCCAGCCAAACCCAGGCTACACGCACTTCTCCCAGATACTCCGTCCATCCATTGCTTATGCTGTTGCTTTGGCTGCAACCCATCCCACATTCCTTTGCTTGGTTAATTCTTACTCAGTCCTTTAAGTCAGGGCTTGGGCATAACCTCCTTCAAGAAGGAAAGGATTTCCCAGCCCTCAAGGCAGAGGAAATGCTCCTGTGCTCGGTTCCTGCCGTAGCCTGGGTCTTGGCACCTAACCGCTTCATGATGAATGTCTATGCATCAGCCCTGACCACTAGAATTTAAGCTCCCCAGGACAGAAACCACCTCTTACTGATCTCTGTAACTGCTGGAGTTTAGTACAAAGTCTAGAACACTAATTGTATTTAATACCCATTGAATCAAACTGAAATGAATAAGGAAACTTCTGAACACCTCTTACCTCGGTAAGAGGGCTTGGTAGGTACCAAGCCCTACCAAGATGTACGGTACGAACGTTATTTCTCACTGGGTACAATGATCCCCATTTTACAGATGAAGAAACTGAGGGCCCTGAAGTTACGAAATTTGTCCAAGGGCATTAATGGAGAGCTGAAATTTGAAACAAAGTCTACTTTACTCCAGAATCACTGATCTCTCCATTATGCTCTTCTTCTACATGTTTGGATGCTGGAAGTTAAGCGGAGAGGTCAAATGAGCAGTCCCTAAGGGTAGGACATGTTAATTAACACTGTGGATAATCTAAGGGCACTGTGGTTCCCCCCTCCAAAAGAAATCAGCCAAAAGCAATCTATAATGTAGGACTAAAATGGCAAAAAAACAAAAGGGTTATGAACAAGCAAATCTTGTCTACAGCATCCACAAATATGCACTTAGCACACCCAGGCTGAGTCTTTCAGGAGCCATTCAAAATGAGAACAAGCAGACTTAAGCAGCTGCAATATCCCCACTTAATCCCACCAGCTTGCTCTCCCTGTGAGCACTGTTGGTTTGTCCCAAATTTCTCCCCACTCCCCAACACTGCATCATCTCAGTCTCCAGACCACTTACTAAAACTGACCTTTGAACCAACACTCCTAAAGGATTTAAAGGTTGACTGGTTCTGGGCTTCCTTGGTGGCACAGTGGTTCAGAATCCACCTGCCAATGCAGGGGACATGGGTTCGAGCCCTGGTCTGGGAAGATCCCACATGCTGCGGAGCAACTGGGCCCATGAGCCACAATTAACTGAGCCTGCACGTCTGGAGCCTGTGCTCCGCAACAACAGAGGCCGCGATAGTGAGAGGCCTGCGCACCACGATGAAGAGTGGGCCCCGCTTGCCACACTAGAGAAAGCCCATGCACAGAAACGAAGACCCAACACAGCCATAAATAAATAAATAAACAAATTTTTTTTAAAAAGAAAAAAGAAAAAAAAAGTTGACTGGCAGCTACCAACAGATAGCTACACCTATCATGGGCAAGAGGTGGGAGAGAAGGGCAGCACTGCAGGAGTAGGTACCAGGGTCCTGTTAACCTGCTATGAGACCTGGGGCCAGATATGGACCCTCCAAACCGGGCAGAGTAAGAATACCTACTTCCTCTTAAGGTCTTTAAGAAAATGAAAGTAGGTAATTTAAGAATAAGCACTTACCACAGGACTGGCACAAAGTTAAGGGCTCACTGGCATCTATCCAGTGACAAAAGAAATCAACCAGAGAGCAAGTGGGCCCCCTCCCATTCCCTCCACCAGGATGGGTACTAAGGAAAGGCAACTGAGAAGCCCCCTAATTAACACAGGAAGTAGTAAATGGCATTTAGCAAAGGTGGGAAAACCAGAGGAGGCAGCTCCTCCCTCCCACACAGGAGAAGTATGAACCAATCAGCAGCAGTCAATGAACCCAAACCTTGTTCACTAGGGGAGACAAAGAAGCAAAACTTATCCCAAGGGTAACCAGACACCAGCAAAAAAGACACACAGGCTGAAAACAAAAACCAAAAAAACCCTTTCTGGCATATCATCAGCCACACCCAAACAAGAATGCCTCCTGACTCTGGAGGAAAGGTGCAGTAAGGTAGGTAAGGGCTGTAAGGAAACGCACTGGGCAGTCAGCCCTGAATATACTGCCCAGTGTAGTGAGTAGGCACTTGTGGTGTGCTGACTGAAGCACATCTCCACTCCTCAACCTCCCTCCCATGGTTAGGGAGTATGGCTGGGTTTGGGTCCAGGTGTTTGGACTCATGTCACTCAATTCCCAAAACAACCTTCAAAAGTACCAGCATTCCAAAGTCACAGAAAACAAGCTCAGGAAGGCTAGGTAATCGGCCCACGGTCACACTGATGTTAAGGGGCTGAGCTGGGACTTGAACCCAGTCTGTCTGGCTTCAAAGTCTCATGTACCAAAAAAAGATAAGACAGGGGGAGGGGGTGGAGGGGCTCTGGGGGGAGGAAAGGGGGGGAAGTCAGTGAAGGTGGCCAAAAGGTAAAACTTGTAGTTATGAAATAAGTCCTGGGGATATAATGTACAGCATGGTGACTACAGTTAATGATACTGTATTGTATATTTGAAAGTTGTCAAGAGAATAGATCTTAAAAGTTCTCCTTACAAGGGAAAAAAAAACTGTAGCTATGTGTGGTGATGGATGTTAACTAGACTTACTGTGGTGATCATTTCACAGCATCTACAAGTGCTGGGTCATTCTGGTGCACACCTCAAACTAACATAATGTTACATGTCAATTCTATCTCAATAGGAAAAAAAGAAAAGACCCAACTGACAGAGAAGAAGGGGAGAGGGATCCAGGCTGGAGTCAGGACTAATAACAAGCAAAGAGTGTAATAACCGGCGGGTTGATTGGGTTTAAAGCCCAGATTTCAAAGAGTTCAGTCCCTTTCAGTGACTTTTTTTCCCCAGCTTTATTGAGATATCATTGATATGTATGTAAGTTTAAGGCATACAACGTGATGATTAGACACACATATACAGTATTGCAAAATGATTACCACATTAAGGTTAGTTCATACCTCCATCCCCTCACGTAATTACCACTTGCGGCTGTGTGTGGTGATAACATTTAAGATCTACTTTCTTGACAACTTTCAAATCTATAATATAGTACTGTTAATTATAGTCACCATGCTGTACCTCAGATCCCCAATTCAGTGACTTTTTTATCTGTGACAACCTAGGCCACACCCAGGCAAACCAAGAACCCCATGCTATTATTCCTCACTCTCTACATCCCAGGTTCCCTCCTCCAACCTATTTTTCATAAGCAAGAAAAATACTCAGAAACTAATTTCACTAGAAATTTCTTGCCAAAGGTCCACTTAAAAGGCAAAAACAGGGCTTCCCTGGTGGCGCAGTGGTTGGGAGTCCACCTGCCGATGCAGGGGACGCGGGTTTGTGTCCTGGTCCGGGAAGATCCCACATGCCGCGGAGCGGCTGCGCCTGTGACCCATGGCCGCTGGGCCTGCAAGTCCGGAGCCTGTGCTCCGCAACGGGAGAGGCCACAACCGTGAGAGACCCGCGTACCGCAAAAATAAATAAATAAATAAGCAAAAACAAACCTAATTTTGAGGGCTTGCTACTTTTGAGTATTAATCCAAATAACTAAAAAAGCATCCTTAACAGAATTAAATATGAATGTACATAAGTTCCTAAAAACAAGCAATTCTCCTAGATGTTGCTTTTCACCAGAGATCAGCGTCATGCTGTTTAAAGAGCTCTCAAAAGCTCTGTGATAGAAGTAAAATTAAAAGACAGCCTAGACCATTCACAGCCAAACATTCTCAAAAGTATGATCCTGTTGCACCCTTCCTCACTCATCCCAAGGTCTTGATACAAATGTAACTGCCAAACCCCACTCCAGACCTACTGAAATACCACCTGTGGGCAGGCCTGGAAATGTGCATTTAGCGTAAGTGCCCCAGGTGATTGCTATGTTTGGAACTAGGGGTTACGGGAGTAGAAGCTGTTACCTATCTCCACCCACAGAAGTTCTACTCCAAGCCCACCCAGGGGACGTGAAGGAGTTTCTACAGGGAGGCGGGGATGCTGCTTCAAGAACCAAATTTCCTACTGCCCACTGGGCATTTCCAGCTGGGTATCCCAGAGGGGCCCTGAACCTGCCCCTCCCGTCCTGAGAGAGTTCTCGGTTCCCGGTATCATTCATCGTCCCCAGCTTGCTGCCCAGCCTGGAAGCAGCCTTGCTCTCTACCTTCAGTCAGCTGCCAAGTATTCCTTTTCTGTTCTGGAAGCAGCTTCCACTCCACTGCAAAAATCATCTCTCCATGCACACGTTCTGTGTTCTCATCCCTGTTCTAAAAGCATGGTGACAGAGGACCGGCAACCTGAGTTCAAATCTTGGCTGAGCCCGTTTCCTTGTCTGCAAAACGAGGATGACGACAACAGCACTCTGAAAAGTTTCTGCGAATGTTATATGAGCTAACGCACCCTAAATCCACGTTAAAAGGTATTCAACTGACTTTCATATTCTTCCTCCCGTTAACTCAGGCCCCGAACATCATCTTTCACCTGACCTACTTCAAAAGCCTCATAACAGAGAGCCCTGCCACCCATCTGTCCCCGCGCCAGCCTCTCCTCCACACTGCTGCCACCCAAGCTTTTCTCCAACACACGGCTCTGATTTCATCATCTCCCTGCTTTAAAACCTTTGACAGCTATCACTGGCTGCATAGGATCAAGTCCGTACTTCTTTGCCTGGCAAGCAAGGCCTTTTGCAATCTGGCTCTCCCCTCCCTGCCACTGTACCCAAATGCCAGGCGCCATCTGTTCTAGTAACAACACCCCAAACATGACTTGTATTTTCATGCCTCCCAGCCTCTGCTCAGCAGGCGCCCTTCATAGAAAGCCCCTCACTCTCTTCCCCACCTGGCAAAGGGCTAGGCATCCTCCACCTCCGCCCTGAAGCCTTCCCCAGCTCCAACTCCTCCTCCCCTTCCTCCTCCTGGCTCCCGCTGCGCACGTGTCTCTCTAACATTTGTACTCTGCATGCACTTGTCTCCTCAGACTGACACAGAGCTGGGCTTCAAACTCAGAAAGGCACAATGACAGCCCTCAAGAAATATTTGTTGGAAAAATTAATGCAAGACTTCCGCCACCCTTTGACAAGTGCAAACAGTTTCGAATTTGTCAAACAGTTAACACCTTCATGGTAACTTTTTACTTCTAAAACTCCTAAGGATATTATATTCTCTGAGCTAGCTAAGACTGCTCTTAATGAAGAAAGCAAAAAAAAAAAAGCCCTGTCAAGGTCAAATGCCTATAAATCCCATCAGCTTAGAACTCAATCACTATCCCTCTAAAAATGGTATCTCATCACTGTTTCCACGACGGGAGGGGCAATCACGCTCTTTGATTCCTCCTGGCTTGACTTTTGTACGTGGAGCTGGACAATTTAAGGAGTCCTTCTTGCTTAAACAAAACATTTCAGAAAGGAAGGGATAAACAAACTGTTACTTCACGGCAGGAAAAAAGAAGTGTAAAAAAGCTCCAGTGAAAAAAAAAGAAAAAAAAAAAAGCTCCAGTGCAGCTGAACTTGAGTGGCCTCAGGGAATCAAGGTCATTCTCACAGAACAGGTACTACCAGGGCAGGGAGCAGCGTGCACCCTTGTCTTCGTGAGACCTCTTCTTCCACAAGCCATTAACAAAGCCAAATGCCCCAAGACTTAGAAACACCTGATACAAGAAAACGTATCTCACTTCACCCATAAATGCCTATTTAAGCAACCTCCAAGCTGTTCCTTGACTTCTGCCGTTCAAAACGTAGGCTGTTCAAACGTAGCCCGCTTCCTTGTCTGCAAAATGATAACAACAACAGCACTCTGAAAAGTTTTTGCGAATGTTATAAGAGCTAATGCACCCTAAATCCACGTTAAAAGGTATTCAACTGACTTTCATATTCTTCCTCCCGCTAACTCAGGCCTCGAACATCATCAGAATTAATCATATTAATTCTCCCTTCCATGAGTCTTTAATAGGGCACAAGCCAGCAAAGAGAGTCCTCCCCCGTCGTGAGGATTCGGGGCCCTTCAGGGAAGCACCGATGCCTCTCCTCTGAAGGGAAGACTGCGCTCCACATTGGCGGTGGCCCTGTTCATAAACAAACCACACGTAGGACTTGAGTGCGGCACTACAGACTTACTCCATCTAAATAAAATAAAGTTTCTCATTCTAAACCGCACTCCAGCAAAACTCTACATAAGTGTGCGGAGCATCTCATGTTCTCACAGGCTTAGTAAATAAATGGACTTTTTAAATACTGACTTTCATTAAAACCAGAAGGTTTGTTAGCAATATCCTCATGGCAATAATAAAATACCCATTTTATTCTCTGGTTCCTTCTCCTCTATATATTACCATCTAAAAATGTCCCACTTGTTTGTTCAAAACATTTCATATAAACGTCTCACTATTTTAATATAAGCAACTGAGAAATTATGCATAAAGGTTATCTTGAAATCAAGCTCTTATCTGGACTTCTGTAACAAGTACCTTAAAGTTAGCAATTTTTAAAACCCTCAGAACAAACAGAAACTTCCATTCAATTACTGATCCAGAAAGCTGAATTTAAAAATTGGGTTAAGGAGCTTCCCTGGTGGCACAGTGGTTAAGAATCCGCCTGCCAATGCAGGGGACACGGATTCAAGTCCTGGTCCGGGAAGATCCCCCATGCCGCGGACCAACTAAGCCCGTGCTCGGCAACGAGAGAAGCCACCGCAATGAGAAGCCTACGCACCGCAATGGAGAATAGCCCCCGCTCGCCGCAACTAGAGAAAGCCCGCGCACGGAGACAAAGACCCAATGCAGCCATAAATAAATAAATGAATAAAATTTTTAAAAATAAAAATAGGGTTAAGAGGAGAAAGGAGAAAAGGACCTGTTTGGGGCACCTATGAGCCAAGCACACTGCTATGTATAGCTATGTATGTCAGATGTTACAGAACGCCCGAACGAACTTTTTGGCCAGCTGAAATATTTTGTGTAGGTTCTCACCTTTCGTCTTGGCACGAACCTTATAAAACAGGAATTACTATTCCATTTTACAGACAAAGCGACAGAGGTCCAGTAAACTACCCATGGTTCATCTGGCTTCAAAGATCATGCTTTTTTCACTATCTCCTATATATTTGTATTTTTTAAAAAGAAGGAGAAAAAAGCAGTGTACATGTGTATATTTTTAGTGTACTACTATAGGTACAAAGCACTACTCTGTCCAAGGCACCTTATTATTCACAACAGGCAAGTTGTAATGTATAAAATAGTATCCCTGCCCACTAAGCAGTAAACATAAGAATATGCTAGGAACTGCCAATGATGGCTTCCGTCCATCAAAGCTACTTTATATATACCATGATATTCTTCATTAAGACATACAAAACGCCTTTAAGTTTGATTTTTCCCAGACATACAACAAGCACTTGGAAAGATCTCAAGGGAAAAAACTTAAATATCAAATTAAGTTAGCAAAGTCAGTTATGATACGAACTTTTATTTACATGTCTGGGTTTCCAAGACAATGTACATATAAAATTATCACCCTGAGGGTGTATTTAGATTTATGGCTGTACTTGAAATCAGCATAAGCATTTATCAGAAAAATATTCTGTTAAAATTTATGGAATAGAGGTAGAATTAATGCATATTCCTAAATTAATGTATTTAGAAATAAATCTTTATAGAACAGTGTTTTACCATTATAACTCAGGTAACTTGTCATTCTGAATAAAATTCTACCACCAGAAATGTTTAACACTCAAGCCATTTTACCCAAGAGTCACATGATTTATAGTCTTAAGATATACTGAAAACTTATACCCATTTAACCAGGTCAACTATTCAGAATACCATGGTGTTTCCAACCACAACTGGAATAAACTGAACTTGCACCCCTCCCCCATGATATATTAATAAATTTCCAAACAAACTCTAAGCCATTACTTCTTTTTTTTTTTTATAAATTTATTTTATTTTATTTATTTTTGGCTGCTTTGGGCCTTTGTTGCGGCGCATGGGCTTTCTCTAGTTGCGGCGAACGGGGGCTACTCTTCGTTGCAGTGCGCCGGCCTCTCATTGTTGTGGCTTCTCTTGTTGCGGAGCAGGGGCTCTAGGCGCACGGGCTTCAGTAGCTGTGCTCATGGGTTCAGTAGTTGTGGCTCGTGGGCTCTAGAGCGCAGGCTAAGTAGTTGTGGCGCACAGGCTTAGTTGCTCCGTGGCATGTGGGATCTTCCCAGACCAGGGTGTGAACCCGTGTTCCCTGCACTGGCAGGCGGATTCTTACCCACTGCGTCACCAGGAAAGCCCCCATTACTTCTTTATATTTTAAAGAAAGCAACTTATGAATTGCTAAATTAAATTGCCTGCTCCCAAATCATAAGGAGAAAAAAGCACAGTCTAGGAGCTATTCTTGCGAAAAATATTCAACCTGAATCTAAACGTGCCTTTAGATTAAAGGAAAGCCTCTAGTTTACAGAAAATACAGATGACAAACGAACAAGGTAAACACCAACACAAGGAAACAAATTCAGATATGGTACATCCTACAAGTTCTCTGCTGAAAGTCAGCAGAGGGAGGGAGGAGGTGGTATTTTTCTATATTTAAAAAACTACAGGGACAAAAGCAACAACCCACAGTGCAATATGTAACCCTTGACTGAATCCTGGTTCCACAAAACAGAAATGGTGACAAATGACATTTGGAGGACAATTAGATAACAGTAAGAAATTACTGTTAATTTTATTAAAAGTGATAATGAGGTGGTGATTTTTGTCCTTAAGTCTTTAGTTAGAAATGCATACTAAAATTTGTCAGCTGAAATTATATGATGCCTGGGATTTGCTTTAAAATATTTTGGCAAATTAACCCAACATTGTCTTCGCTAAAAGATGCTCTTCAAAAAAAGCTTCTACAATTCAATGCACTTGGGAAATACTAACTCCTCTGTTTCCCTTCAAGGAGGTAGAGAATGAACATTAGAAATAAGGATGCTCAAAAGTCCTGCAGTTAAAAACAAAAACACCTGTTTTACTTTTGTTACCCCAGATCTTCCTGCTTATTTGAACATAAAACCTTGCTTCCCTGCATAATGTCTATTAATTTCCTGAGAGTCCATTTCCGTGGAACCCACTTTGGGAACTGCTGC
Organism: Neophocaena asiaeorientalis asiaeorientalis; assembly: GCF_003031525.2. NCBI lineage: Eukaryota > Metazoa > Chordata > Mammalia > Artiodactyla > Phocoenidae > Neophocaena > Neophocaena asiaeorientalis. The sequence continues at coordinate 7,356,858 of NW_020185336.1, forward strand.
CTTATCTAGATAAACCACCCTGAGGTAAGGTTCTCCTAAGTCACGTGCAAGCTTCAAGAATCCTGAATAATCAAATATTCACAACTGCATCTATTTGCAACTTAGGAGCCGCTCACCTCTTCTGTCTTTTGAGTCGATAAATTATTATATTTACTCTTTAAGTTAACATGCTTTAATTTATGTCATACTCTTTCTGTAATATGAAATTGCTACTGGAAAATTTCCCTCAAGTGGACTTAAATTTCACTTATTCACATCCACTTTCTTGGAAATCTACAATGGAATAGATTTCAAATTCTTAAGTTTCAAACCACACCTAGTTTTCACTTTCAAAAGTATCTTGAGATATTTCAAAGGGTCCCTCCCCAAACCCTCTCCAGAGACTCCTCAAAATAAGTAACTGGCTTCACAGAAAAAAACCACAAAACAGAACAAAACATAACCTCAAATCAAAACTCTTTCACAGTCCTTCAGGTGGTACTTAAGGGTTCCTAATAACTTACCTCAGAGACCCCCAGATTTCCATCTTTATGCACCAGAAGTGGTCCCATTCTTATAAACGGATCCTATGGGTACGTGAACAACTAAATCCCAAGACAAATTCACCTTACCACAAATTCTACTTACTCCACGGCTAAAAGTTTTATAGCAAGCTTTGAGATATCTGTAGTTCATTTGAGAAAAACTGTGTCCTATTCCCCAATACTTTTAAAAAATCCTTTGGAAATTCACTTAAAAGAACACAAAAATGGCTAACAGAGAAATCTAAGCTAGAAGTCACTACTACAAGGAAAGAATCAAATTTGATGTCTCCCTGGCATCTGGGAAGTAATTCACAACATTCAAAACCCTTTCATATACATTCCGTCATCTGACCCTCAAAACCCTGGAGAGACGCCTGTTTTCCATCATAACATATATCTAACATGGCTCAATTTGAAAGCTGACAACCTGTCAACCCTCAATTATCCTTACCATGGAGAGAATGTCGGCATAAATAATTTGATTCAGCTGAGCAGTGTGGTGTCCCTCACCTCCTGTCTCTCAGTGGGGATGCTCAGGCCAGACCCTACCACAGGGACTATCACACATGATTTTGCTTGGGGGTACTTGCAGACAGCTAACTGTCCATAGGCATTTAGATCTTCATACATATCATCCTCCAGGCCTTTCCTATTATTCCACAAGGAGAGGAGACTCTCCTTTGAACTCACTACACCTGCTAGGATGGTCCAGTAATATCTTTGTAGCACCATCCCATGGAGCTTTCCATGTTCACCCATGCCAGTGTTCCCACATAAAAGAAGGGCAATGCGTAACTGCAGGCAACGCATATGAGGGCAGACAAAACTGCTTTGGAATAAAGTGACCATGGTTTGGATCCTGGATGTTCCTGTCTTGGCCACATGTGCTCCTTGCTCTCAGATCCCTCACACGTACATGGCGCTCTCTACCTCCTAAGGTTGTCAAGGGCTGGAGGAGAGAGACCCTCCCCATGGTAAACAGCACGGAGCAGTGTTTAACAACTGCGGGTTGTCTGCCTGCCTTTCTCCCAGAAGGGGAAACAAGCAATTTTTAAAAATGACTAAGGCAAGCCAGGACCCAACCATCAAGAGGCCTACAACCCATAGGCAAAGCAAGCAGGCAAACGACTTTTTAATAAAAGACAAAAAGAGAAAAACATTACAATCAACGTACAAGCAATGTGCTGGGGGGATTAAATAGAAGGAACCATTTAGAGGCAGAAGGGAGAAATCAGAAAAATGTGAATGAGAAAGCAATATTTACTTAAGCTAGGCCTTGAAGGACAATGAAAATTTCAGTGGTGGGGGGAAGGGGAGGACAGCCTCCTCAGAGGCAAAATTGAAACGAAGTAGGACAGTTACAGTCTCAGTGGCAGAGACACATGGAGGACAAGTGGGTGTAGTAAAGAAAGTTACAAATCAGACCATACAGAATCTTGAAACCTATGAATAAAAGGGGAACAGCCAGGGCTCTTATCTGTCCTTGCATTAGCTATGGTGTTTTCAGTTGCAAGTAACAAAAACTACGTGACAATAAGGGACTTAAACTGGGGTCTCAAAACCTTTTGATCATGCAGCCCTAACAGTAAAAATATTAAACATGTACCCCAATAATTTATACATAATTAAAACACTAGTTACAAATTACATGTGTATACTAATGTAGTATATACATTATAAAACATCCATCAAAAACTCTTTAAAGGATGAGAATGATCCAAACAGTATTCTTAGGTTTATTTGCATTTATTAATACACATCCATACACAATTTTGGTGCCAACTCATTAAATTTGATTTAAAAGGCATTTCCTAAGCACATGTCTACATGTTCTTATTCCTGTAGATTTACATCATTACCATTCAACTTTCTTTGCAAGAATCTTTTTAAACCACTTGGCTATTTTGTTGTAGTCAGTCTACTTAAAACTAGATGATAGGGCTTCCCTGGTGGCGCAGTGGTTGAGAGTCCGCCTGCCGATGCAGGGGACACGGGTTCGTGCCCCGGTCCGGGAGGATCCCACATGCCGCGGAGTGGCTGGGCCCGTGAGCCATGGCTGCTGAGCCTGTGCGCCCGGAGCCTGTGCTCCGCAATGGGAGAGGCCACAACAGTGAGAGGCCCGTGTACCGCAAAAAAAACAACTAGATGATGTAACCCATAAATCCATTTACATGGATAGAGTTCACCAAAGACAAGAATAAGAATGAGGGTACCACTGTCAGTTCCACCAGGTTGTAAAATGCCTCCTCTTCCCTCAGGCAACCTTCTATAACCTAAGTGACAAGAAGACTTTCAGATATAACAACCAGTGTCAACTCATCTATTAAATATTAGTAAAGCTTATTTTTTTTCTAGATAAACTTTTAATATTTTCTTCCTTCCCATATCGGATGGTCTGGCACACTCCACCTTGGAGATCACTGCCTCAAACAATAATAAAAAAAAATTTTCCCACATAAGAAGTTCTGAGTCACAGTGGTTTTAGGGTTGGTTAATTCAGCAGCTAAAAAAAGTCCCTGTGGTCTTAGGCTCCTTCCGTCTTTGTACTCTGTGATTTTCAGAGTGTCAACCTGTTTTATTGTACTGACCATCTTAGGTTCTCAATATGGTGGGACCCAATAGTTGGTCAAACACTTAATCATTAACCAGTCACCAGCAACAGGTATGGATGGTATTACTAAGGTTGACTTGGCTTAATCAAGATACACTCCCTGGGACCGGACGTACACCCAACTTACCCTGCAACACATGGGCAATGGAAAACTAATCAAAAGCAGCATTATGTTATCAAGCAATGTGGTAAATTTTCACAGCAATGGGCCCCTGCTATGAATCATGTAACCACCAGAGCATGAGTGCGCCTAGACCCAGGCAGAAAAGCCACCCTGCTGAACCCAGCTCCAATTTCTGAATCCCAAGCAAATAAAGGGTTGCTGGTTTAAGCCACAAGAAGGAAGGGAGGACCAGGATGGGGAATGCTGTGGTATGGGCAAGAAACTACCCCTGAGCCACAGCACTCTACATATGTAGGACAGTGGGTGAAGAAAGAACAACGCTGTTTCATTTCCACAGAATTTTTAAAATTCAATCATCTAGTTCAGAGTCAGCAAGCACTCAGTAAACATTAAGAATTGATGTTACTAATCCCAAGTAATTTAGTATAAAGCGTGGCAGACAGAGGGGAGTATAATGGGTTACATGGGAATAATGACCAACTTCCGAGTTTTTTGCAGTAATTCAATACCCTGTTACACAAGTGCCTGTGCACGAAGCAATTCAAATCCCCACAGAGTGTGGAAAAGTCTACTACTCTCAAGACTATAGGGTATATATCACAGGAGCATTAAAAATGTTCACATTCTTTGGCATATTGGTATGTTGTTATGACCATCAACACCACTTTTGGAAACATATCCTGCATTAGACAGCGAGCTCTTTTTGTTTACCCAGCTCCCTCTCTCTTCCATTAATAATAACCCCCTTCTTTGTAGGATACTTTGTCTCCCCACAGTCCCATCTTGTGGGTCTAATGGGGACTGCCAACCGTAACTCTCCTTTGGCTGGCATCAGGCCAATCTGGGTTCTCTCCAGGGTTTTCTCAAATTGGAACTAAGAACAAAGAGTCAGTTTCTTGATGATGAGAGGTTTTGAAGGTACCAGCAGCCAGGTACCCCTGTGTGCTGGGCCCTATGATTTTTTAATTTATTTTTTATTGGGCCCTGTGATTTAATGATGCGTAAATCATATCTGAGCCAAAGGGCTCTGATAGCCTGAGAGATATTTCTTTCCAAAACACCTAAATGTCAAAATGGGCTGGTTAAAATAAATTATAGTAATGTATGTAATGGATTTACTAAACAGCCATTAAAACAGTGCCAAAGAAGAATGTACTGATATGACAGGAGAAAAAACACATCACATAAGTATATACTGTACTCTAAACTGTGCAGATACATTACATGCACCCTTGTGTGTCGAATCTTTTACATATTTCTTCAAAAGCACATGTAATAGAAGATCCCATTTTTGCATGAGCATATATGCATGAAAAGGTCACAGCCAAGTGTTTCTTAGAGACTTCCCCAACTCCGACCCCAACTCACGGAGGTAATAAGCCTCTGTTCTGGGCGTGGCAGACAGGGTGGTGAGTGGTGAGTCACCGTGGTTCTGGGCTGTACGGCTGAACATCCTGGGTTCACATCTATATGGTTGTGACTGGAAGATTTTTACTAATAAATTCCCTCATGGTAGTGGCAAAATCTGTGCTAAAATTCAGGGACTATGCCATCCCTCTGCAACACTTTTCTTGTCCTTGACATTCCTACCTATAGGACTCTTCTTTCCAGAATATTCTCCTTGATCACACACACCTGCAGGAGCCCCTAAAGACAACATCCACCCTAGAAGGGCATCCCTCATCAGTAACACAGCCAACCCAAACCAGAACCCCTTCGACACTGCACAAGATAACGTCTCCCGATAGCATTCTTTATCAAAAGTCCTCCCCTAACCTTCAAAATCCATTCTCCTCATAATAAAAAACCAGAAGCCATTCTTCTGCTTTGCTGCTCTTGTCCCCTTCTGTTACACTGATAACCAAGTCTCCCAACTTCATTAGCAAATACTGCTTCATAACACTGTCTCTCTACGCACACCTGAAAATGGCAGCCTTTTTATTTTATAGTCAGCCAATCAGAACTCATTGATGAGTTCTCAACCTCTTCCTGAGGTTTAAACCCCATTGTTTAATATTTTAAAAAGATGGTCTTCTGAGAATAAGTTTAAAGAGCTGAAGATGAACAGGTTGCTCGGACATAAAAGAGCCTATGGCTTAGCACATAATTTTATTTTAGAGCCTTTTAAAGAAAATCCATACCAGCTTCCAGATGAGTGTCAAGTTGCGCTCAGCGCTCTTAAATAGGCAAGCAGGACACAGTACAAACATTTAGAGTCACAGTGAAAATGGGTCACCTGCAGCCTACTACTTCTTTACCGTTAAGCCAATAGCATAAGGGAAGAATTTATTTAGCACAGGAAGTGCTGCAAAATCAGACTTACCCAGACATCAGTAGAAAGAGCCCAAGAAGGATGTCACCAAAAGTGGGACATTTATCCGGGCTTTGTAATTCAGCTGAGAGATATCAAGAAGAAAGGCAAATGATATGTTCATTGCTTATTTTAAAAAAGATGTACAGATTTGAGAAGTGATTTCCTTAAGAATGCTGTCTGGGTTACTAGTCTGGATTATAAATCACACTAGACACTGAAGCCTACTTAATAAAAAAGAAGTTGAAAATAAACAAATGGTTAGTTTGAGGTATGTGAATTTCTGAAACTCTCTTGGGAAGCAAGTTTTATTACCATTATTACTGAACTATTTTTAATCTCTGACATCAAAGCATAGATGTTAACCCTGGGGTTCTGAAACCCGAATAACCCATAAATGAAATGCCACATATTAACATTAGTCTGTTTGTCAAGTTTTAGCCAACTTACTTGTGACTCCGTGAATAAAGAGAGACATGGGGGTGGGAAGAGGGAGAATCAGAAGACCTAGGTTCAAGTTCACCTCCACCATTTATAGATGATATCAAGCAAACTGATCTAACTTGTCCCGCCTCAGTTTACTTAACTGAGGGTTTAAGGATAAAATACGTAAGTAAAGCCCTTTACAAACCCCAAAGTACTATTCTAATATTTCAGTACTGGCTCCAGAATGCCTACATTTCTCAAACTACTGGACAGTCACAGAACTTTACGGTTGAAAGGTAATCCCATTACAGGGATGATAACAATGAGAAAACTAAGGCCCAGAAAGTCTTAAGAGCCTAGTAAACAGACAACATTTGTAAACTGGTGGGAGGTTGGGAAGAGGTCCTAGTTTTTCCACCATTAAAATATGCATTTTAAAGGATGGTTCAAAACAAAGCTATCCTAGGAACTAAAACAAATCTCTCCCCAGCAATACATATATTTCTTCTGCTTTATTTTGCTTTTGTAAACTTTACTCCTGTAACTTACAAGTTAAACAAACTTTTCATCAGAAAGATAAAAAATAAAGCCATGGGCTTCCCTGGTGGTGCAGTGGTTGAGAGTCCGCCTGCTGATGCAGGGGACACGGGTTCGTGCCCCGGTCCGAGAAGGTCCCACATGCCGCGGAGCGGCTAGGCCCGTGAGCCGTGGCCGCTGAGCCTGCGCGTCCGGAGCCTGTGCTCCGCAACGGGAGAGGCCCCAACAGTGAGAGGCCCGCGTACCAAAAAAAAATAAAAATAAAAATAAATAAAACCATCTCTCTGACTATGAGACTCACAGCCTACTTGTAACCCAACCCAGACAAAAACCTTTACAATTGGGTTAGAAATGTCTAATGGAAACATCGACATAACATGAACCTCCAGCTATGCTGGCAGACATCATTATAATATGGATTACAGTTCTAGCAGCCCAGGGATACTGATTTTAATGTTCCCGGGAGACAAAGAATTAATCAGCAACTCAGAGGGGGGTGTTGCCTAAAAATGAACAATTTAATCGAGAAAATTCCATTGTCTTTAGATTTGTGCCCTCAGTCACCCACTATCAAAAACCCACTATGGCACCAAATAAATTGTGTGTGGTTAAAGAGACGAAATGTTCTTTTCTACAGGCTGTTATGGGAAGCAGAAAAAGGCTGACTATGAATCAATTATGTTTTAGTTCCACGATGGACATAAATTATGATAATTTAGACATTCTGGTGGTTAAACCAAAAAAGCAGGAAAACCATGGCTCCCAAGTCCCAGTAAAAGTTAAGTTTGTGGTATCACAGCTGAAAGACAGGGTCATGAAAAGTGACCTTAAATTTATTTCTGGACTTTCCTGCCTCCACTAAAATCGATGACACTATTTCCCATCTCTTATTGTCAAATCACAACAATCCGGAAGCCTGGACCGAATTCACTTGGCAGGTAACAGGAGCAACCCTAAGAGGAAGTCCTGAAGGATGTCAGATACCATATTTCCTTCACTCCCACATACTTTTCATCTTAATACCTCCAGGATATATTTACGATGAGTTCTGACTGACACTCACCAAGCATTCTGGCTGACACAAATTTTGCAAAAACTGGCATACTCCAAGGGAAGGTCCCTTGTGAGATCTTCAGTAGCTTAGATGAGTAAAACAGTCAGACTACCACTATAATGAACATCTCTCGGTGGCTCATAAATTCTTTCATTCCCAGCAATCAAAAAGCAGCTGTTAAAATCCTGGAATCTTCCTAGTAGCAGATCTTAAATACCTCCAAGCTGGCCAGGGAAGCTTCCCAACTGCTTTCTTCTCCTTCCCCTCCCCCATCCCAGGAGTGCCAGGCTGGCAGGAATAACGATGACCCAGGAAGGAAAGAAAAAAAAAAAAAAAGGGAGGGAGGGAGAGAGAGAGAGAGTAGCGGATCTGGTGAAAGCAGAGATGCAGACTCCCTTCATTTCCACTACGCATTAATACCAACTCTCTGTACTAACTCACCAGGTTTCTCCTTTCCTCTCCTATCCCCATCCCCCTCCAAACACATTAACTTCTGCAGTCTGATGGTGTGGCATTTGGAGTTAATGACCTCAGCAGTCCTAAGGCCATTCCTCAAAGATTTTTAACCAGTCACTTCCTTTCCATGGCAGAGTTCGAGGCCCATCCCACGGGAAGATTCAGCTTCCTTTTTACCTTGTAACCCGCCCAGACGGCGATGCTCCTAGGGTCAAGTTCAAGATGAAGGTGCCCTCCTAACCTCCCGGAGTTGACTCAAGCAGGGAACAGCGCTACCGAGACGAGTCCCATCCCTCAAGACACGGGGATCTGGGGCTGCCAACAGTGGACTGGAGGGGGTTGGGAGGGGTAGACTGTCGCCGAGCCCGGCGTCCTCCGAAGCCCTGGCCGCGGCGCCGTATTTCTACCTGGCCACCGCCGCATTTCCTCCCGGAGCCTTACACAATATGTGAAGTAAGTTTTGAGAACGCCGGTCCAGAGACATTTCTGTCTGCAACCTCGGCACACAATGCCTTGGGGCTTCCTTCCTCGCCAGCCGTTCCGGAAAGCTGCCGCGCCAAAGCGGGGAGCCCGTCACACCCACAGCGCTGCGCGCCCGCACCCCAAAGTCCGGGAGGAAGAACGTGCGCCCTGACATAAGTCCCCCCAAAGAAGTGAGCACTCTTCCGTTTCCAAGAACGGGGGGGGATACACAATCTTGAAATAATTCTCACTCTCCCTAAAGATCTAATCCTAGGTCCCCCCCACCCCCCAAAAAAGAACGTGGATATACTCATCGCAGTGTTCTTGGAAGCGAAGCAATACTTTCAGCCCAGAGTGGGGCAATATGACTCCCTCCGAGGCTTAAGTTCACCCGTCAACTTCGCGACCCACGCTCATCTCCGGGGGCGTCCCGGACCCCGCGGTGCCAGGCGCGCTTCTTCCTCGCCTCCCCCAACCCCAGGTACCAGGCGCAGCCCAGGCCCTTGCCAAGCCCGAAGGCAACAGAGGAGGCGGGAAAGGGGGCGCGGAGACGCGCCGGGCGGAGGTGGTCCAGAAACTCGAGCGTGCAGTCGCGCGTTCCCGGCGCCCCCGAACCCCAGCTCCGCCCGGGGCCGGCTCGGTCCGGCGCGGAGCTGAGGCGAAGGGAAGGTACCGATTCTCCAGAGCCGCCAGGACCGAGGCCCGAGGCGCCCAACAAGTTCGTGCCTATCCCCGGAAAGCTCCCGGGTGTGCCCAGCGAAGGGGGGGCAGGGAGCCTCCAGAAACTTTCCCACATGCCTTTCCACTCTCCCATCACCCTCTCCTCCTCCCGAGACCCCTGCTCCCCTCTGCACCGCAGCAGCTGGCGCTGCCCGGGACGCGCGGAGGCCGGCGGCGGCGCCAGGGCGGCGGGAGTTACCTACCGGGAAAGTTTCCAGCCCCTCGGTGAGGTTCCCTACCGCTAGGGCCGGGCCTCGGGGCGCGGCCAGCTCTGCGCTCCGCGGCTGCCTCTCCGCCAGCTCCCAAAGCGGCCGCTGCTCCCGCAGCTGCCACAGCTCAGGCTGCGCTCCGGCCCGTCCCCCCGCCTCGCACGGCCCACACCGGGGCCTCATTGGCAGCGCGAATCCCCGCCCTTGCGCGTGTTCCCGAAGGCACCTTCCTCTCGCGCGCCCGCCCGGGCCGCGCCTCCCGCGCCCTCCCCGCCCAGGCTTGCGGCGGCTCCCGGGACCCACTGCGGTCCGGCGCGTGAACTTTCTGCGGGGTGCCCAGCTTCCCCCTTGGGGGCTAGTCCCCCGAGGCTGCGCTTGGTTCCCTGAAGGATTGGACTCAAGATGGGCGATAGTCCATCTTTTTTTCAACCTCTAAAAAAAAAATCAGTGAAGTGGCCTGGCCTCCCCTCCTTGCTGCATTTTGAAAACAGCCGAGGAGGACATATGGGAGCAATTAGCCAAGATGAAGTTTTGGTGGATGTTTTAGGGTGCCTTGTGTGGCTTTCTTGAATTTTCTCTGCCTCACTTAACTACATACACACTCACTCACTTTCTTGGGCAAGAATGAGCTAAGGCAGATGTAAGGTGTAAAGGGCACCTCGCCTGCTGTGTCTTTTTCTTTCCCGAACGCGAATTAGGGAGGTTTGGGAACCGGTGATTGCCTCGAGCGTCCCCGGGTCCGGGTCCCAACAGCCTCCTCCAGCCGCTCGGGGCTGGCCCTGTGTTGTCTGTGCTACATCCTTGGAGGGCAAACGTCATGCTTGTATCGGCGGGAGGAGGGAGGTATGGAGGTAGGAGAAACACAAAGATGCTATTATTGTTTCGGTCAGTAGCAGTAAATTAAATTCCCGAGTTCCCAAAATGTTTTGTTATCCCCCAGCAGAGCAAAAGCCAGGGTAGGGGCTATGGATTCAGGAATCCTGGATTCCCAGGCAGGCAATTTAGGCTGGGGGGCGCAGCCTACTCCACACCCGAAGGCTTTTAGACCAGCCTTGTTCACGGAGAGATCAACTAGGACTGTTGCTGTCTTGTGTGGCCTGCGGGAATCATGCACAGGTCACCCCAATGGTGTGTCTAGAGCAGGGAATACAGAAGTTGCTATAAATGGATTTATTGGCAACCCCTAACCTTGCTGTGGCAAATCCGCCTTTAAAGACAACTGTGTTTTAAACGAGTCCCCACATAAAAACTTCAACCTCACGCAGAGCTTCCCAATATAAAGATACCCGGTGAGAGGAGCGTCCATATTTAAAGTTCCCATGAAAAGGGACAGGAAGTAAAATGCCACACAATCTCTTTACATAAATAAAAGATGACTGAAACTTGCTGGCTTTTTCACCCACAGTTTCAAAGGCCTGATTATTACTGTGCTGATATTTGAACAGTAAACTTATCAGCAGGCTTGAAGTCTTCCTGAAACAAAGCAGGATATGAATATTTAAAATAAAATATAAACTGACTAAATCAGAAGAGCAGTAGACTTATTTCTTCACTCTGAAATGTCCCATTGCTGAAAAATATGGTAATCTGTTTTAATTTCTCTTGAAATGCACAAAAGTTACCAGTCTTTCAACAACAGATGAAAAAGCAGGACAGCAACCTCAGTAATAAAAGGATGACACAAATTAAAGAAAAAAAAAAAAAAACTCCACGCTAGTCTAACTAATCTTAAATATTAAGATATAAAAGAAACAATCCTAGGGAAATAGACTGGTACAGTTCCCTGCCTCCCACTTCGACTTCATTATAATAGGTGAAATGTATAAGTGGATGAAATTTACAATTTGTATCACATTTTTCTGCCTTTGGCTCTTCTAAGTTATATTCTCCAAGTTTTTGATGAAATTGCTCTGTTAAATTGGGTTCTGAAGACAATGAAATTCATTTTTTTCCCTCTATCCTCAAAGCTCCCTTAGTAGCAAGCAGAAAATCACATAAAGTAAATATGCTAATTACCGGCATCATCTTTAACTTATTCCTAGTTGAAAATTTTTTGTCTTTATAGCTTCAGAAGTCACAGTCATTAAAGAAGTAACTTCATCACTGCCTAGTTAGGAGTGTTTAACATTCTAAACAGGCATACAGCTAGCAATCTGAAATTTGTACACAGAAGGGCCCTGTCTCCCCTTCTTCCTGTAGTGTTTATATAATCCAAACTACCTATGTTATTAGGTAGTTATAATTGTGCATATGTTATTATGCACAATCAGATCTCCACCTTTAAACAGTTAACATTACATACAGTATGTCATACTAAGAACATCAAAGCTGTCTTAAGCTGTGAGTGAAAAGGGTACATTTTATAGAAAACAAGGCCAAAAACACAGAGTAATAAAAAATTCATGGGTGAGGAAAAAAAAGGGGGATCCATTAAGACCAAGTCTGCAAGAAAAATTTATGAACATTTTGTAAGCAACTAAATAGGTGTAGTATTAGTGGAACACAGGTTCAAAAAATGAATTTTAATGATCTTTAAAAATCTGCTTTTCCCTTAAAAAAATAAAAGATGTTTTTGGTTAGTTGTTGGGTGAGGGCTTGAGTTTTAGGGGGAGGGGAGGGCAAGAATCACCTCTTGCTTTTCTTACAGTATTTCTGCTTACCTTATCCAGTTTTAAAAGCTCACTCATTACATTTCTGTTAATTCCAGTCAAAAAAAATCAAAAGAAATATAGATCACGTGAATGTTATATGTTGAACACGTTCACCAAGCATACATACAATATACTGGATTCTATTTTTAAATTTTCTGTCAGTTTGCCAGCAGTGTAGCTTTTCTCAGCAGAGTGAAAGAAAACAGCAAATAAACTGGTTATTTTACCCTACAATTTATTACCCAGGGCAATAGGCTGAGGAAGGCGTGAGAAAAGAATGTGCCTTGTGAGTGTTAGTACGCTATTTTCCCTTGCTCAGATTCTTAAGTACTTCTATTTTAAAGCAAGACTAAGTTAGGATCATAGCCAGTGTTTATTATGGTATGTGTAGTATAGAAGACATAGTGAGAAGTGAAATGTTTAAAACAGTATAGTACAGACTGCCAACAAACACATGAAAGAATGCTCAACATCACTAGTCGTTGGAGAAATGCAAATCAAAACTACAATGAGGTATCACCTCACACCCGTTAGAATGGGCACCATCAGAAAATCTACAAACGACAAATGGGGGAGAGGGTGTGGAGAAAGAGAACCCTCCTGCACTGTCGGTGGGAATGTAAATTGATACAGCCACTATGGAGAACAGTATGGGAGGTTCCTTTAAAAACGAAAAATAGAACTACCATACAACCCAGCAATCCCACTACTGGGCATATACCCTGAGAATAGCATGGTCAGATGTGGGCTAATGGCAGACACCCATCCAGGGATATCAAAAGCCATACTTGTACACAGTTATTCAGGCAGTTAAATTAAAAGAATTGTCTAACTGGACATACAAACCCCTCTGCAGGTCTAGCACATGGCCTGCCAATATTGTAGAAGCTCATCCAATAGTGGCTAGGCTAATGCATGGAATCTAAAGAAAAAAAAAATGGTTCTGAAGATCCTAGGAGCAGGACAGGAATAAAGATGCAGACCGTAGAGAATGGACTTGAGGACACGGGGAGGAGGAAGGGTAAGTTGGGACGAAGTGAGAGAGTGGCATGGACTTATATATACACTACCAAATGTAAATAGATAGATAGTGGGAAGCAGCCGCATAGCACAGGGAGAAAGACAGAGACAACTTCCAAGCCAAAATGTTCATACAGCAAGATTCCTCCATTTAGAAAACTATCTTTTAAACTAGTCTTGGTATTTAATACAATAATTAGAAGTTCTATCTAAAACAGTCTATTAAAAATCTTTAAAGTTGGGGCAGAAATGTTTAAATCTACACTTTTGCACTCTAGATCTTTTGTGTGTGTCATGTCTAAATGTTTCAATCGCTTTAACGGGGATCATGTCTGCCTAAGAGAAAATAGGGCATGATGTAATTATCACTGGGCTTCATTAGAGAAGTCACCCCTTACCTAGAGCATTTGTTCTAAAAACCAGCTACTTGGTAAAGATTGATTTGACTACCTAGTGAGCTGTAGCTAAAGCCCTGTTACCTTTCAGTGAATTCAAAGCTCTTCTAGCTTTCACAGCTAATCTATTGCCTCTCACTCTTCAAGGTTTTCTGTGCCTTTGAAAAGACCACCTGAAGGGAAAGAGATTACTGATACAATCACAATAGAAACAGGTTAAAACAAGACATCAGGAACCCAAAAGAAGACAGCAATCACTGGGGGTTAAAATTGGATGATGTCCTCTTAGGCTCTTCATCTTCTTTCTAATTCTCCACACCCTCACTCTGTCCCCAAGAGCCAACCAGAATGTTAGAGGCCTAAATTTTGTTAACAAAGAATTGGTACTTGCAATTTAAAAAAAAAACAAAAAAAAACTGTCCTAATATTTATCTGGGAATCTATATTTAACTTATTCAAAATAAGGTGGCATTTGGAGAAACTGGATTACTCATACATCGCTGGTGGCAATATAAAATAATACAGCCACTCTGGGAAATGATTTAGCAGTTACTTTTAAAAACAAACAAACAACAACAAAAAAACCCCTAAATATGCAACTACTATATGACCCAGCAATTACACTCCTGGACATTTATCCCAGTGAAATGAAGACTTGTGTTCACACGAAAACCTATACACAAATGTTCATAGCAACTTTATTTGGAATAGCCAAAAAGTAGAAACAACCCAGAGATCCGGCAACAGACGGATAGTCAAACAAACTGGTTCATCCATGCCATGGAATACTTACTCAGCGATAAAATGGAATGAACTATTGGTGCACACAACTTGGATGAATCTGCAGGGGATTATGCTGAATGAAAAAAAGCCAATTCTAAACGGTTACATACTGTATGATCCATTTATATAACATTCTTGAAATGACAAAATTATAGAAATGGAGGACAGATTACTGGCTGCGAGGAGTCAGTGTTGGTGCAAGGTGGAGGGAGAGCAGAGTGGCTATAAAAGGACAACAGAAGAGATCCTTGGAGTGATGGAAATGTTGCTGTTTCTTGACCATGTCGATGTCAATATCCTTGTGGTACTGTTCTATAGTTTTGCAAGATGTTACTATTTGGGATGAACTGGGTAAAGGGGACAGGAAAGCTCTATATTAGTTCTTACAATTGCATGTATTGGAAAAAGTGATCCCAAGACAAAAAGTTTAATTTAAAAAAAATCAGACGGCAAAAAAAAAAAAATACTCAAGAAGATGAAAACCAAAATAATAATAGAAAAAAACTGTCATTAAACAAAAGGTCCTGTGTATCATCACTCAGAATGACGAACGTATCAAAAGCAAAGACAGTCTCAACATGTTGATTAAAACATAACATCCAGAGGCCCTTGAGAAGAGTGATCTGTACAATAAATAATGCTGATGACCAAATGGCAGAGTTGTTTAAAGTCTGGTCATAGTGAATCTGACAGCTTTTCCCAACTAGAATGTGAGCTCCATAAGGACAAGGAATATGTTGCGTTATTGAATGAATATAAGTTGTGCATTTTTTCCCAGTTATCTATTGCTGTGTACTAAACCATCCCAAACTCAGTGTCTTTGTATAATAGCAATCTAGGGTTTGCCTGGGCTCAGCTAGGCAGTTCTCACTCAGGTTGCGGTCAGAATGTGGCGCTAGTGGGGTCTGGAGCCTGGACTAAGAAGACCCAGAAGAGCTGGGGCTCCTTAGGCATCTCTCTATCTGTCTCCACGTGGTTTCTCCACATGGTGGCCCCAGCATAGCCAGACCTCTTACATGGTAGCCGAGGGCTCACAGCCCAAGTCCCCAAGAGCATCTGTGGAAGGTGCGTGGCCTTTTCTAACCCAGACTCAGAAGTCACACAGCAACCTTTATTGCTCCTGTTGAGAGTGGCCATGGTGTAATAAAAAGGCCTTGGGCTTCAGAGACGGGCAGACCTGCATTCACAGCCCAGTTCCCCCTTGTTGGCAAAGTGATTTAACCTCTTTGTAACCCAAGGTGAAACTGTTTTCTTAATAACTGGCATCAGAATTCACCTTTAGAAGGTATTCACTGGGAAAACATTTATTGGGTCAGGAGGTAAGAACTTTGGACCTCAGTGTAAGTTGAGAGGCAAGGCGTTACAGACAAGGGCTAGACAGCTCTGAGTGTGCAAGGAGAGGAATCTGTGTTTGCTTCTGAGGAGAGGAGGTAAGAGGAAACTGCAAGATAGCAAAAGGTGCAAAGCAATGTGTATGACTAACCACCCCTCCCCACTGCCCTGAGAAGTTCCCTTCAACTGAGAGGCTAAAGGATATTATAAAAATGATAGAATGTCTATTACTAAACTGAAGGTTGTTTACAGTCACATGTGCTTCTGTGTGTCCTTCTGTGCCATTCTCCCCTCCCTCTGCAGCTGACATATGAATTATACTTTAATGACAATGACTGTATTCACTTTTCAGTGTAATGGCACAAAGTAGATATTCAATAAATAGTAACAGGTATTATAGCTATTGATCAAATATTCAAATTTTACATGTCTTAATAAAAGTGACTAATTATTCTTGATATACCAGTTAAGGCCATCAGAGAAAATTAAGCTTAAAAGGGCTTAACCAATAATAGTGTGTTATTGGCTCACTTAAGTGGCAAGGCCACAGGTAGAGTAAGCTTCAGAACTGGATGATCCGGCAACTCAACAAGGTCATCAGAGATTGATTTTCTTTCCACCCTCTGCTCAGCTATGTACCACGTGACCTCCATCCTTCATCTTAAAGCCAATTCCCCTTGGCAGTGGAACGTGGCTGCCAACTGCAATTGAGCTGTGTTTACCTGTTTGCATCTAGTAGGAGAGAACGCACATTCTTGTCCCAACATTATAAGCAAGAGTCCTGAAAGTCACCTTTATAGGACCGTCGGAGGTCTAGGGTCCGCTTCTAAATCAGTGACAGTGGACAGGGGCAGGGATGTACCGATTGGCCTGAGTCAGTCGTGGCCTATCTCTGGTGTGATATCTCTGGTGTTAGAAGAGGAGGGGGTTAGTTTGCCTCAAAGCATGTGGGCAATGCCAGGAAAGGGTAAGTTCCCCAAAGAATATCAGATTAGGAAGAGGCAAACAAAAAAATATTTACCACAATTGGCAAATATGGATTACAGGCAAAAATCCTCCAGATTATGAACTATATGGGGGGAAATAATCAAGGGGAGCTTTGGTGATTAAAAAATAAGTTATATGTTTTTTTTTAACCACAATTTAAAAAATAGTTGGGAATCACAGATATAACAAGAAAAAAAAAACAAAGGGAAGAGAAAAGGATAATAGATGGATTGAAAATGAAAACAGAAGTATTGGAAAGAAAAAACATAGGCAAAGATAACTTAATTGTAAGAGTCCTGGCTCAAGAAGAAGCTAATAGGTTTCTTTTTTCCTTGAACACAAATGACACAGAGGCCTAGTTACAAGGTTTCTGAGAATCATCAGCAAAATGGAACAGAAAAGAAAAGAACAAGAACAACTTGAAATAAATCTCACCTAAAAAAGGTGGGAGGGCTTCCCTTGGTGGCGCAGTGGTTGAGAGTCTGCCTGCCGATGCAGGGGACGCGGGTTTGTGCCCCGGTCCGGGAAGATCCCACATGCCGCAGAGCGGCTGGGCCCGTGAGCCATGGCCGCTGAGCCTGCGCGTCCGGAGCCTGTGCTCCGCAACAGGAGAGGCCACAACAGTGAGAGGCCCGCGTACCGCAAAACAAAAAGAAAAAAAAAAAAGATGGGAACAAATACTAAATAAGGGATGAATACAAGTAAAGAAGCATCTGAAACCCAATTATCTAATGGCAAAATTTATGCAACCTTTTTCCCTTTTAATGTATAAATTCTTCGAATACTACAAATGGAATAAAGATAGTTAACAATAAATACTGAAATTGTATAATATTTGCATTAGCGTCCTGTGGCTACTGCCACGAATTACCACAAACCTGGGGGCTTCAAACAACAGAAATTTATTTTCTCACAGTTCTGGAGGCCAGAAGTTTAAAGTCAAGGTGTCAGCAGGACAGTGCTCTCTGCTCCCTCCAAAAGCTCTGGGAAAGAATGCTTACTTACCTCTTCCAGCTTTTGATGGACCCAAGCATTTCTTGGCTGTGGCTGCATAACTTCAGCCTCTGCCCTCACCTCTGCATGGCCTTCTTCTCTGTGTCTGGGTCTTCTCTTCTGTCTCAAATCTCTCTCAGCCTTTCTTTCACAGGAACTCTTGTCATTGGATTTAGGGCCCCCACCTACATAATCCAGGATGATCTAATCCCAATATCCTTAATTTAATCATATCCACAGAGACCCTTTTTCCCAATAAGGTGACATTCACAAGTTCCAGGCATTTGAACCTGGACATATCTTTTTGGAGGGCCGCCCCTCAACCTACTACAATATTTGTTAAAACAGAAAAATAAGCTAACCAAATTGTATAAAGATCCTAAGACTAGATTTAAAATTTCAAATCAGGGGCTTCCCTGGTGGCGCAGTGGTTGAGAGTCCGCCTGCCAATGCAGGGGACACGGGTTCGCGCCCCAGTCCAGGAAGATCCCACATACTGCGGAGCGGCTGGGCCCGGGAGCCATGGCCGCTGAGACTGTGCTCCGCAATGGGAGAGGCCACAACAGTGAGAGGCCCGCGTACTGCCAAAAAAAAAAAAACAAACAAACAATCAAATCAATTATATTTGCTAATGAAATGCTTATTTTTATTTTTTCTGCTTAATACAAGTAATTTATTGTATTAAATGAATGCACATATATGTAGTCATCTAGAAATTTGTATCACTGTAGTTAAAGACATGCAGAGCAATTAGGTTAATGACAAATGGGTGAAATCCATTTCCATTAGTAATTTTTTAAAAATGCAAAAAAAGGGGACTTCCCTGATGGTCCAGCAGTTAAGACTCCGCACACCCAATGTGGGGGCCCCGGGTTCAATCCCTGGTCAGGGAACTAGATCCTGCATGCTGCAGCTAAAGATCCCACATGCCACAACTTCCCGCATATTGCAACGAAGATGCTGCGTGCCACAACTAAGACCCAGAGCAGCCAAATAAATAAATAAATATTTTTTAAGGCTTTGGGGAGCCATTGTACACACACTACCTTAATAAAATATATATTTGAATTATAAAACTCAGCTTATAAGTCAGGGTCTAGTCAGGAAAATAGAAACCAAGGTAGGTATTTCAAAGAGAGGGCATTTCATATAGGAAACTATATTGCTGGGAGAGCTGAAATGTCAAAAAGGGAGAGGTAGGTAACGCTGAGATCAGTAGGACAGAAAGACAGAAAGCAAGTGGGAAAACGAAGAGGAGGGGGCAGCACTATAATAGCACAGGACTGCACTTCTTACTGCGTCACTGGGAGCGCTAAACGGGATGCTGGGAACACCAGGGACAGGGCAGCCAGAGATGAAGTCACTTCTAGAGATACTGCCAGAAACAGAAAGAAAGAGACTTATGACTTCTCCCCTCTTTTCCTCTAATGCTTTCTAATTCTCTGCTGGCACCTTCTATTGGCAGAACTTAACAGGAAGCCAGCTAGAAATGAAGCCTGGGAAATGCAGTTTCCAGGCTCTTAGCCCCAACATTTCAAAGCAGATTATAGGAGGGCTGATATAGAGCTCAGAGACAGCAGGTAAATAGTCAGCAGATCCAGTGATTTGGAAAAGCAAGTGTATTTCTACATTGCTGATAACACTGTGAGTCAGAACACAGCTAGAAATAAGAAACTCTTCATACTCATTGACTAAACAGTGCCACTTAGGGGAACATAACTGAAAGAAATAACTTAAAGGCAAAAAAGAAATAAAAAATTTGTACCAGGATGTTGAAAGTGGCACATTTATAACAGCAAAACCACGAAAACAGCCCATATACTCAACGGTAGGGAGATGATTAAGCAAACTGTTGGTAAATGGATGTCATAAAATACGCTAAAGCTTAAAAAAAAAGAACCCATGTATTTCAAATAAGTATGAAAATGTTCACATGAAATGAATTTAAGGGAAAAAAGTAGAACTTTTAGAACTGTATGTGTATTATAATAATTACAATTGTGTAAAAATGTACAAAGCGTATAAACAAAGATCGGGGGAGATGAAGTAATGTAACTAGTTTAGAGCTTAATGCTTCTTAGGCTTCTTTGCTTCTATAAAGTCGCTTAAGTTCTTAATTTAAAAAGAAAAGTAAGCGAGTCTTTAATTGTATATTTAGATTCCAAACCAAATGAAAATTATGTGTTTCATGTTAAGCTGCTTTGAAGAAAAAACCAACAACACACACACACACACACACACACACACACAATACAACCTGGCTAACCATTCCCACCATAGCACTTTTTACAACTCTGGCATGAGTCACTGCCATGGCCCGAGGCCAGTGTCCAATTGGTCTAGAGATTTTATTTTACAACCTGAGAAGACTGGCTCTCTCCCAGTGCCTCTGGTCTCCTGCCCTGAGCTGAGCCTTTCTTCTTGTTGCTATACTTCACGTATTTTACTACAGGCTAGGAACTGCTAAAGTTAACTAAAGCAATGAATAAAGATAACAGGGTGGGTAAAAAACAAAACAACAAAAACCAAACCAAGCCAACAAAAAAACCCATTAGCCTGTTAATGACTATTCGGATTTTTGTAAATATTTATTGCTTCAAAATGGTCTGTTCTCCTCTGCCGCTGCCCCATCCTTCTGCACAGCCTGAAGTGCCTTATACCCTGCCTGAAACAAAACTCCCTAAACCCAGAGGGCAGAAAGGCCACACCTTTGCTTCACCCCTCCCCTAGCCCATGTTGCTTCTCAGAACCTTGATATGCCAAGTACTTTGCACTCATGAGCTCTGCCTCATTAACAGGCTCATACAGATGCTTGTCACAGCCGCCTCGCGACAACTGGGAGTCTGAGAGTATGTGGTTACAACAGGGAAAGTATGACAGCATAACTGCCTCCTGCAGGGACCTGCTGGCAGATTGCCCAAGAGACCTTGGCCATCCCCTGGGTTGGCTCTCTGTGCGGTTGATTAAGCAGTTAGAGGCCTTCCAGGAGAAACAAGTGCCCAACTCGATTAGCTTGTCATTTTTGCCTTTTGTGATGACTTGAGAATCATCTTCCAAACGGTGTCTAGATTCCTGTTCCAGTTTCTCCACTTACCATCTGTGTGACCCTAGGTAAGTTATCTCAGCCTCCGTGCCTCGGTTTCCTAATGTATAAAATGGGAGAAATAACAAAGATCAGGGACAATGCCCTTAAGGCCTAATGGAGGATATTGCTAGTTTTCTACCCAAGATCCACTCTACTTTTCTTTTTTATTAACAGAAACACAGTTTTGTTTGAGGTGGCAATGTGCCCAGCTAAAAATACTCTGTCCACAGACTCTCTTACAGCTATGGTGACCATCTGATTCTGTTCTACAGGGAGGGGCTTCCAAGAAAAAGACAGTTTCTGATTTTACAAAAAAAAAAAAAAAAAGGGACAGAGCCAGTTGGCATGTGTATTTTGCTCTTTGCCCTCCCTTTTTCTTTCTGTATAGAATGGGGATACCTGGAGGAAAAGCTGCCATCTTGGAACTAAGAGAACAAAAGCTACGTGCTAAGAATGGTAGATCAGGAAGCTAGGAGGAACCTGAGTGTTTGATGATTTTCTCAAGCTGCGGTACCAGGAGTGGACTACCTACTTCCTAACTTCTTGTTAGATGAGAAAAATGAACTTCATTTGGCTAACCACTGGGGTCAGGTTTCTGTTATATGCAGCTGAGTGCTATCCTGACCTAAGCACTCAGCATGCAGCCTGCCCATAGTAATACCTTAATATAGGTTACTTTTCATTTTTCTGTAAAGCGTCATGATTATAAGTCACCTGTCATGGCAATGAGCACTAAGAGAGTTTCACAGTTATTGCTCTGGAATTTAGTTATGGTAAATAGTGCATAAAGTTATCCCTCGTCAACTATGACTAGTAAAACATTCTCATTATTCAGAGAC
The DNA here is from genome assembly GCF_003031525.2 of Neophocaena asiaeorientalis asiaeorientalis. Taxonomy (NCBI): domain Eukaryota; kingdom Metazoa; phylum Chordata; class Mammalia; order Artiodactyla; family Phocoenidae; genus Neophocaena; species Neophocaena asiaeorientalis. The sequence continues at coordinate 7,378,377 of NW_020185336.1, forward strand.
ACTGGCTGTAATAACATTTGTTAAAATAGAATTTGACATTGTACTGTTGTTTTTTAAATTGCTGCTAGATTATATTCAGCTAGTCGTCTGAGGAGATGATTTTACTGATAAATCTAGAAAATTTATGAGGGGGAAGGGAATAGGACATTGAAAAAAAATTTTTTTCCCTCTTGGTTAATCTTTCTTTTTTTTTTAAACAAATTTATTTATTTATTCATTTTTGGCTGAGTTGGGTCTTTGTTGCTGTGCAAGGGCTTTCTCTAGTTGCGGTGAGCGGGGGCTGCTCTTCGTTGCAGTGCGCAGGCTTCTCATTGCGGTGGCTTCTCTTGTTGCGGAGCAAGGGCTCTAGCCATGCGGGCTTCAGTAGTTGCAGCACACGGGCTCAGTCGTTTTGGCTCGTGGGCTCTAGAGTGCAGACTCAGTAGTTGTGGCGCACAGGCTTAGCTGCTCCATGGCATGTGGGATCTTCCCGGACCAGGGCTTGAACCCGTGTCCCCCTGCATTGGCAGGCAGATTCTTAACCACTGTGCCACCAGGGAAGTCCTTTTAATTTTATAT